>NW_023425521.1:11910000-12410000 GCF_014108245.1 Pipistrellus kuhlii | reverse complement strand
ATCTTAACTGATTTGAACAGGCACAAAAATAAACTAAAGACAAGAGACTTAATAAGTAAGAGAACCAGAAGTGCAATTAAAGAATTCTGAGATCCCAGCCCTTCAGTTCCATATTCTAATATAATAGTAAATAGAGGCCGGATGCACAAAAATTCATGCAAGAGTAGGCCTACCTTCCCCCAGCTGCAGGCACTGGCTTCCCTCCGGCACCCGCTTTATCCTGAAGGATGTCTGGTCTAATTAGCATATTACCCTTTTATTATTATTATAGAAGTATAGATAGGACAAAAACCAAATAACTAACCAAAAATCCTCCATTTTAACATTATCAAAATCAGTTAAGAAAGAATAGACCTGATTCAAAGTTGAAACCGTTTTACAGATAACTCACAATCTGTAACAACTAACAAAGTAGCTGTAGCTATTTTCATTTCAAAAAGAAAAATATAAGACAAAAGAAAAGCAACAGATCTAGAACTACACAGTAAGTGAATTCTGAACACAGAAGTTTTAACTCCCTGTGTAACTCTATCCCCAAACCTTTTGGTCCGAGAAGTCGATCAGCTGTTTTAAAATGCTAAAACCTGATTTGTAACAAAAGAAAATAGTGTAAAAATCATACCTGGTGGTAAAAATCATCATCATCAAAGATTTCTTCATCCAAATCCTTCAGGTGGGCATTGGCAGGAGCCTGAGGAAGGATCTCCTATATCAATAAGAAGAAAAGGTGAATACCATTAGGTTATCTAAATATTGTAGTACTATAAACATTCAAAGCACTGCTTTCCTTAAAATATAAAGAGCTCTTAAAATTAAAGAACGAAAACAGTCCAATTGAAAAATGGGCAAAAACATAAACAGGAACTTGACAGAATAAGAACCCCAAATAGTAAAAAAAATCATTTGAAAGTCTGTTTAACTTCATTATAATTACATATATATATATATATATATATATATATATATATATATGCAAATTTAAATGAAAAGACACCATTTTTTCACCTCTAAAGCTGACAACATTCAGCAGTGGAAAACACAGCTGGTGGGATTGGAAATTACAGCCTTTTTTGGAGGCAATTCAGCAGCATTCATAGGGGTTTAAAATGCATATTCTCTTTTATCTAATATTTCCAACTCAAGAAATCTATCCATATGTTCACACAAATACAAAAATATAAATGCTCAGGAATGTTTACTATAACACTGTTTTAAAACTAGAGATAACAATAATATCCACTGTTTGAATAAATTGTAGTACACATCCATACAACAGAATACTCTAGCCATTAGAGAAAATGAGGTAGCTCTCTATGTAATAATATGGGAAAATATCTGGGATATATTAAATTTAAAAATTGTAAGATTTTATAAATACTTTATAACATTTTATGTATTTATATAATTTAGTTTAAAAGAAAAGGCAACCACATTTTATATATGTATATTTCTGTATGTTGCTATGTACATATTTTTCTGTGTCAGCAGAAAAAATACATATATATATGAATGGAAAATAACCCAAAAGCATGTTACAACTATGAACATGGGTTAAATCTGAGGAGTAAAATTTTCAGACTAGGGGGAATTTTACTTTTCATTTAAAATTCCTCTGAACCTAAGTATTAAATATATATATTTCTACTATAAATGGAAGTTTCCCTCCAAGAAAAGAATCTGACTAATCCAATTTTGGATCCTTTTCTGGAGTATCCAAAGATCCAATATAAAGCCTAAAGAACACACTTGCTTCAATACTGACATTTCTAAAGAAACTGCTTTAAAATTAATTTTAAAATTTGGATTACAAATGCTTCCATTGCCAGACTCATATCAACTTCAAAATTAAGATAAGACTACACACATGTTAAGAATAGCTCCAAATTTTAAAACCATTTAAAAAACACACACATTTCTTTAACAATCTAGTCGTGTTTTTCCCACTTTCTTTCATTAATTTTTTTTTTAAATGTATTTTTATTGATTTTGTACAGAGAGGAAGGGAGAGAGTTAGAGAGCTAGAAACATCGATGAGAGAGTCATTGATCAGCTGCCTCTTGCACCCCCCCCACTGGGGATATGCCCGCAACCAAGGTACATTCCCTTGACCAGAATAGAACCCGGGACCTCTCAGTCCCCAAGCCGACGCTCTATCCATTGAGCCAAACCGGTTTCGGCTCTTTCATTAATTTTTCATATCAAGAGTAATACCTACAAGGAGGTGATCAGATTTTTCAGTTAATTAGCCTCACAGAAACTGCTCCCCATAATCATCCTGCATGCATCACAGAGTTCTTACCGGTTGCCCTGGCAAACTCTCCGGGACAGGCTGCGGTGCTGGCTCGGGTTTGCCAAGAACTTGGTAAATAGAACGCTTGGTCTGTGTCCTTCGAAGTAATCTTTCTTTGTCCATTAGAATATGATCAATCTGAGTCAAGATTGAGCGTTCAAAGGCACCGAAACCCTGCAACAACATTAACCAGTGTCAGATAATGCAGAAAGTCTGTGCTGAAGGCAGCTACATTGGTTTCTCTATCTTTCTGTGTCAGCAGAGAAATAGACAACCCTTCTTTCAAGAGAGACTTTCTGTTAAAGACTGAGTTTATGAATGGCTGTAATTGTTCTCAGAAAAAAAAAGTGGCTAATAGATTGTATTACTTTCCTACACCCAGAGTTTAACTTCTGCTCCTTTAATAATATTTGTTTAACATCTGTTCTTTTAATAATAATTGTTTAACATCAACTTCTTTATTTTTATTTCCAACACTAGAACACTTACAAGGCCACAATTTCTGGAATAAAATATTCTTTTTAATAAAGTTAAAATCACAAGTCTGAATGGTATAAACCCCAATGATAGGAATTCAGTAAATTTTTTTCTACAGAATGACTGATTACCACAGTGACATCATCCACACAAACAAGCTGTAGATCCAATTTTTTAGAACTGCTTCATGTTGCCACGCGCGCACGAACACACACACACCCACACACTTACCTTCCCCAGTTTTCCAGAAGCCAGTTTGGTTTTATCATGCCACTTCTGAAGTGTGCGGTTCCTGTAAACTGTGAAGTCAGCAAAACGCTTTGCCATAAAGCCAGGATAGTCATCCATCTCCAGCTTCCTCTTTGGTGGGGCCCTTTTCTGCTTCTTCTTCTCTCCTACCAGCTCTTCCTCTTCACTTGAAATCTCCTCCTCACTACAAAAACCAGGAAGAATAATGAGTCCAATATAAATAAACATTACCCATATAAAAAGCTAGACTTGCATGAAGTTGAAAGTATTTAGGCCTTCCCTATTTTGTCTACATATTGTATTAAATAGAAACACAGATGTGAGGATGAATTTTATTTTGTTTGAAAAGAATGTTCATGAGGTCAATCAAAACCTCATTTAACTTTTCAAATAAATATAACTGATTCAAAATATTTCTTAAAAGGTAAGCAAATTGTAAAATTACATGAGATTGCAAAAACATTATTAGAAATGGATATGAACCAAGCCTAAACTGGTTACAAGAGGATCTTTAAAAGTTAAAACATATTATCATACTTTTATGACCTTAATCCCCAAATCAATAAAAACAAACACCTCCCTATAATCAATTGTTCAGGACAACTGAATAATATTAGCAACCCAGATGAGGAGAAGATGAATGTGAAGAAAACATAACGGGGTAGGCAACAGAACCAGCATTAAGCCCCAATATTGTGCGTAACTGCCATGAGAAAGTAATACAACCTCCAATTATATAGTCAATCGCATTCACTGGATTACAGACCCGAACACACAGTAGGTACTCAACAAATGTGAGTTTACTACTTATCCCTCCAATTCCATAGAAAAGAATGGAGCAAAGGATAAACAAAAGGGAAAGCAGTAAGCAGGCTCAAACAAAGGGGCAGGGAGATGCTCCACTGAATGGGATAATTTCAATAAAGAAAGAGGTTTATTCTACTGTTTCCTGAAATTTTCCACCCTTCAAAATAATTGCTCCTTCCCTCAGTGAAAAGAAGATGGTTGTGACCAGAGATTCCATGGTATGGGCACAAGTGCTTCATAAACATTAATTAAGCATTGACATTAAAATGTGCTTTCATCTACTAATTTCAATAGCTCTAAAGAGAAGGCAAGTCTTTTGCTGAAGTCATAAAGAGAATGAGGCACAATTAAGTATAAAAATTCAAAATTTAATTCCCAATTTTTGTGCTATCCTGGCCAAAAGGGCAGGTAAATATAAGTGGCTCTATTTTACTAACATTTAAGTCTGGTATCTGCATGGAAAGGATTTAGCTTTCTTTTTTTCATAAATGATGGGACACTATTCATATGAAAAGAAAACAAGCAACTCCACAGCTGCATTCCTCCTTACCTTTCTGCTTTGGGCTTCGTCCCATCTACTAGGTACCTAGTGTCAGGGTACTGGAAGAGCAGCTCTTCCTGAAGACCTACCAATGACCTCAACAATGCTTTAAGTGCCTTGTGACCTGGGAAATAAAGCACAGAGAAGGAATAATTATGGCTCCTGAGCAGCTCTTGCTCAGGGTAAAAGTGGGGGCAGGCACAGGGTATGCAGGGACTAAGAACAACAACCTGAAGAGGAAGGCATTGTTATTATTTCCTTTTGCGAATTCTGTTTTTCAAAAATATCTTCTTACCTGGCTCTCCTCATAGCCAACAGGATGCATTTGTTAAAAAGTTCGTCAGCCTAGTCCTATTCTAGAGGCTAATGACACTGGTCATCACTAGTTATGTGTTGATAGCACTCAGACATCTCTCCCAAGCTCAAACTTACACATTTCCAGCAACTCCAAGAAAATCTTCGCATGGATGACCCATCACTCCTTCATATATACCATTTCAGAAACAGAACCTTTTTCTTCCTAATACTTCTTCCTGGTCTGATTTTTCTCTTCTCTTTTTAATGTGTTTTCATAGATCACTGACATTTTGGTGCTCTTATTCTATACATTTAATTGATTAAAATTGTATATTTTTCACAGTAATAGTTATCTCTGGCCACGCTTCTATCGCTCCTTCCCATTCCCCCTTAAATAACTGCAGTCGCCGAAACCAGTTTGGCTCAGCGGTAGAGCGTGGGTCTGTGGACTGAAAGGTCCCAGGTTCAATTCCTGTCAAGGGCATATACATTGGTTGCAGGCACATCCCCTGTGCAAGAGCAGCTGGTCGATGTTTCTCTCTCATCGACGACATTTCTATCTCTCTATCTCTCTCCCTTCCTCTCTGTAAGAAAAATCAATAAAATATATTTAAAAAATAATAACAACAACTGCAGTCTTCTCACAAGTAACCCTACTTTCACTTAACAATCCCTACATTCATTTTTGTTTTACAATCCACACTAACTTCAGCTCAAGTGATTTTTATAAGTCTTGTTCTATCATTTCTGCTACTACCTGGCCCAGCATGAATTATACTATTTACATCCCAACTTGTTTCATCAATGGTACACCAAGACCTGAGTTAAACAAACTAACCTTGTGAGATAGCCTGCTCAGATTGGTCAGAAGGAAATCAATAACTCAATAACTACGTTGTATCCCTTCAAATACTCTGCATATAAGACTACATAAATACTTCCTTGTTTAAAATAAGACCCTTGATCACAGCTTTTGCAAATTCTGTATTCTAATCCTTTTATAATCAGTGTATATCCGTACCACTTGGGAACATCGTTACTCAAGAAATCCAAAATGCCTTGTGTTCCAAACCAAAATTCCAAATCTATTGCTCTGCCTCTTAAAAAACAACAAAACAAAATTTTCACCAAATATGGAGACAACTATACTCATGAAGAACAAAAGTAATACGGCATTATTCTTCTGTCAGCTTTGAACAAATGGATTAAGTATAAACAAGATGATAACACAGGCCTGAAGGAAAAATATCAATAGAACAAAGGTGTAGCAATTTTAAAACCTAAAATCAGTCAGTCTAAATGTGCTAAGTGTATAAGTAGAACACAAATTATGTAAATATATATGGGAAATTTTAAAAGGAATGAGCAGAACAAAGAATACAAATGATAATTACAAATATTAGATTACCACAAATGGTCATCTGTGAAAAGACCCCAGAACTAATAAGAGATATCCCAAGTAGCTAAGGTTCTGAAGTATATATTGTAGCAAGAACACTGAGAAAATAGAAAAGACACTTATACTTGGAAGGAAGCCCATGAAAACGGACAATTGTCATCTCATCCAAATTCCATGTATTAATCACTATTTTATAACTTTTCTAGAAATGTCTGTATCTTAAAGAGACAGGGCCCATGTTTTCCAAAGTGAAACCACAAATCAATTTTACATTTGCACGCTAGTTTCTAAAATTCCAAAGTCTCAACTTTGAAAATATTATGCTCAATGAAATAAGCCAGTGGCAAAAGGGCAGACACTGTTGATTCCATTTACATGAGGTACCTAAAACAGTCACATTCATAGAAAGTAGAATGGTGCTTGCCAGGGGTTGAATCAGGAAGGGGAAGGGGATTTATGGATACAGTTTCAATTTGAGATTATGAAAAAGTTCTGGATATGGATAATGGTGATAGTTGCATAACAATATGAATGTACATAATGGTACTGAACTGTACACTGAAAAACAGTTAAAATAGTAAATTTTATGTCATGATATTTTACCACAATTAAATAAACACTTTTAAAAAAATCCCAAGACCAGAATATAATAAATAATTCTACCATTTTAGACAAAATAATCTACAATCCCTCAATCTTGAATTCAGTCAAAAAGAACGGGGGGGGGGGTAGGGGGGAGGAATATTATTCAGCCTTTAAAAATAAGGAAATTCTGACACATGCTACAATATGGATGAACCCTGAAGACACTATGAAGTAAGACAGTCACAAAATATTATATCATTCCACTTATATAAGGTACGTAGTAATTCATACAAACAGAAAATTGAAGGGTAGTTTCCAGAGGTTGAGGCAGAGGGAAATATTTGTTGTTTTAATGAAGTGTAAAGATTTTTAGCTTTGCAAGGTGGAAAGATTCTAAAATTGGTTGTATAACAATGTGAATATACTTAACACTATTGAAATGATTAGTAAGGTAAATGTTGTTATGCATTTTTTTTGCCACAATAAAACATTTAAAAGAACAGAAAAGGCCAGTGCTTGTTCCTTACTTTTACTAGGTACCATGTGTCATGTTCTAAAATATGAAATGAAGAACCATGCAGGGAAGAAGCTGCAGAGCAGTCCATAATGTTTATAGCTGCTTGCCCCCAACAAGCAAGTCATAATTTGACTCTAACATGTAACATAACCAAGAATTGTGAAAACATCCAATGAAAGCCTAGTACTTTAAGGGCCACTCTCAAATAGCTATACAAGCCCTTTTATTTTGTTCAAGTCAGTTTTTAAAAATCCATTGCAGATATATTAGACAGCCTATCAATCCAACAAGAAAGCAGAGAGCCAATATCAGTAAATCAAAGTGTGCCTTTCTGTTAATACTCTCTCATATGTTCTCATTTTATACACCCCTTCACCCAGTCAGAAAGTAGCCCTGAAGTATTTAAGCTCCATTCAGGGATAGCACCACCATGCATCAAAGTGTCAAGGGACCTACCAGAGATGAAATCTGCAATTCTGTGCTTCTAACCACACCAGAAAAAAAAAAAAAAAGGAAAGGAAAAAAAAAAGTTTATCAAAGTAAACTCACTAGTGGCCAACACATGGACAACGGACAACTTCCTGTTTTAGAAGAAAGAACCCAATCTTCATTTCTTTGCAATATTAGAAGATATTGCAATATCTTCATTTCCTCCTAGTAAGATTTTATGTAAAACCTGAGGAGACAAGGAGCAATCCTTTGCTGGACATGGTAGGCCTCCTCAAAGCCACAACTGATAAGAGTGAGTCAAGACTCTCTCTGGGAGGCTCCAATCTAACAGTGAATTCTTCCCAGACAAAACCAAGACAAATGCTCTTTATCACTCATATAGGGCTGAATTCTGTTTGTTCAACCCTATAAATTATAAAGAGAATGTAATCAACAGTTTCTAATTCACTTCAAATTTTTCACCCATTACTGTTAAGAGTTAAGTTTTTAAAAGCAGCAAAGATGCATATACTTTCTTCTCTCTCCTTCTTGGCAAGTGGTTACCAAAACAAACAAACAACAACAACAACAAAAAATAGAGACTGTCAAAGATACATGTTTATTTTGCCTTACATGGTCAATTTCCAGAAGAGAGCAAGAAGAACATATGCCTCACCGTATTACCAAGATTCAACCTAAGCATCTAGGCACCAATTTAGGAATAATTTTCCAAGCAGATAATAAATAGAAAGAGGTCAGTAACCCCACATTCTAACTGACACTATCACTAACTAGTCATTTTATAGACTGAGTGGACCAATGTAATCTCTTTGAGTCTCAATGGTCTCATCTATAAAACACAGATAATTCTTTGCCTGTTTAGCTCACAGAAAAATAAATGTTTTTTATATATTAAGGTATTTTTTAAAGTTTTAATGTCATAAAGATGGAAAGAATATTACCATAAAAATCATCATTTCACATGGTGAAAATTATTAAGCTCTGCTTGTACTGATCTACAGCACTAGGGCTAAGCTAGTACTCACAGTCTGATATTAAGTATTCATTTGCATGCTACCCATATGCAAGCATTCTATATAGAAAATGTCACCAATCTAAAAACCATTTTCACCTAACAGCTTTATTTTTCCCCCTGATTCATCTAGGCTATCCAACAAAAGCAAAATTGTAGGCAGAGAATAAGTCTGGACATGGGTGCACAGTTCATTCATTAGATTATAACCCAATATGTAAAACTTTGGTAAGGGGGTGGAGGTGGAATGGAAAGAGTGAATATATAAAGTAAAATAAAGTTTACCTTATCAGTTTTTAAATATCTATAACATTATTTTTAAAATATGCAAACATACAATTATTTATGTATAATAAACTGCCACATCCCTATTACCCCCAGATAAATATATTGAACTAGAATGTACATATAACAAGGGCATGTGTTTTTTCTCCTTCAAAAGTAACTCTAGAACTAGAGCTAAACTATAGGTCAAAATGACACACAATATATTGGCCTGAGAACAATACTTTTCATTCAAATCCACACAAGCCTGCCACTTGCACTAGTCATCCCCGGCAATTAATCCCCCAAGAAAGACGTTTGATTAAATCTTTTCAAGCAAATCCTTTGCTTTGCTTTTGTTAGTTCACTTCTTGTCAACATCTATTAAAATATGCCTTTAATTCTCCCACAATCTTAAAAAACACCGATTCCACTGTCTTCAACTTTAATCAACTGTATGGCCGGCATTTTTCATTTCATAATAATGTGCTGCTTGGAATTCAAGAGGCAGGCTCAGCATCAATCATCTGGTAAGAATTTTTCCACTGCAATAAATATGCAAATGAGGAGAGCCAGTCAGTCGTATTTCAGGCCCGACTTGCTAGTGTTTTAAAAAAGACACAAATTTATTAATTGCCGGTGGCCAGAGGAATCCTATTACTTTGGGCATTGATTACAAAGCTGTGTGAGTGATTATTGTGCAACTCGCGGGCTACCCAGGCATGAGGAAAAATTATTAAAGCAAGGCAGAGATTATCAACTCAGAATAACAATAAGCCTTAACATTTAGGCCCTAACTTCTTCAACAAAGAATTACGTGAAGGCTCCACTGTATCATAATTCCAAATTCTGTCAGCATTACTTGTTTGGGCTTGTACTTTATTCCCCCAGCAGAATGGTGTTACCACTAAGAAAGAGTACAGGGGGTAACAAATTCCTCAACACCAACCATATGGATGAGTTGTTATATTTTCCAACATGTGTCCAACTAGAATTTTTATATATCCATGTATGAATACATATATACAGATGTGTGCACACACTGATTCCCAGATAGAGATACATGGCTGTGTTATTATTGAGGACTGTGGTTTTAACTGGAACCGTATAAGGAGCACTGTCCCAGTGTGTTGGCTGGTTCTGTGAACCAAAAGCAGAATTTTTTTTTAATGGTACAAAATAACCTTTGCTAACATTTTCAAAGCACAGCATGGAGACTTATATTCTAAATCATGACGGCTAAGCCAAAAGCAGACTTGGGTTTTCATACCTCTGAGGGTACCACAGTAGAAGGCATGCAATCTATGCAGAGGTCTAGGGAGAAAAAGGTTTGATAGGCTAATATGGAATGCAAAGTGTTTTTGTGAGAAACATTCAGCCCAAGACGTATTAAATCAAATCAGAAAGAGGACTCAGTGGGCAAAACTTATTTTTTTCTCTTAAGAGAATGACGTGGGGAGTTGGGGGAGTAAGTGGAAGTTGAAAAAAGGGAGAGATGAAGAGACACATGATAAAATATATTGGGGGAGCCCCTCAAAGAAAGAATCAAAAAGAAAAAATCCTTAACATTTTACATTACTGCCACACTAAGTAACATGATAGATAGTGTGCATTTGAGTTCTGTGGAGGGACATCCCACTCAAGCTGTAATTTCTGACCAGGCATGAATTTATAAGGAGGGGAAAAGAACTGTAGAATTTCTTAGGTTTCCCTGAATACTCTCTCAAACACCTTGATGAAGTGTGTCAATAAATCCTTAAAAAGCCCTACAGGACACAGCAATCTAACTGATCAATGTACTTCCCGAAATCCACTACAGTTACCCTCCACTTCATAGTTCCTAGACAACCTCCATTGCTCTGGAGTACTTCCCTAACAAGGGAAATTGATTACCCCCCTTTAAAAAGAAAGAGTAACCACTCAGAGCATGAGGTACCGTATTTTTCGGACCATAAGATGCTCCGGACCATAAGACGCACCAGTTTTTAGAGAAGGGAAATGAAGAAAAAAAGATTCTGAAACAAATAGTGTCCTAAAATATTTTATGTGCATTAAAACCCAACATCACAGTCATAAACACATGTAATCAACCCTGTAAACAGCAACATTTAGAACCATTTTAGAGCCGGGCAAGCACACAGAGACCACACAGAGCAGGGCAAGTAAAAAAACTTTTTTTTAAAGTATATGTGTAGGCTATATTTGGACCATAAGACGCAGGGACTTTTCCCCCCCACTTCTGGGGGGGAAAAAGTGCATCTTATGGTCCGAAAAATACGGTACTTCAAATCCAGGTTTATTTACAAATAATTGTTTAACTGCCTGACAGGAGTTCCCCGGGAGAGTGGGGATACTCTTTTATCTGATTAGATATTTTATATGCATATATTACTTTTATAATTTAAAATACTATTTAAAGTTAACTTTAAAGTAAGAAAACTTATTAAAAATAAAATTAGAACCACAATCCAAGTCACCCTCTCTTTCATATAAAATAGTCTGACCCCTTCACATTAAAAAGCCTTTAAATAAACAGACTCTTAGGTAATGAAACTATTCCTAACTAAATGCCAAAATTCTCCAAAGAATACAGGTCTGGAAATAACTCCTTTGAAAATGGGGATTCAGAGAATACCTTTCTGAAAATGAGGATTCTCATGCAGAATTAATCACTCCTTTCTCAGTATCATTCATGTCACTGCTACCACACTTATACTGTATCATGAGTCTGACTTCACTGCACTGTTAGCAGCTCGAGACCATAGACCTCACCCTATCACTCTAGCATCCAACACATACCCTGGGCCATAAAAAATATCCTACAATATTTTAGTTCCAGAAAAAGGATGCCTAGGTCACATGGCAGAACATCTTATTGCACTAACATTTCCAAATCTAATGCTGACAAGCAAACAAACTGTGGACTCCGTATCTGTTAACTGTGACCAATATGTATCCTCCACAAGCTGACCTTTGTTAACAGAAGCAAAGTAATCGAACTGAACTTTCCCCTTATTATAATACACCAACTATAACTGTATAGGTTACTCCTAAGAGTCTCAAAACCATCTTACCAGCTTGAAGAACCTAAAATTGTTACAATGTATTCTCATGAAGATTTAGTAGTTATCACCACTTAGAGCACATGTGTCAAACACAAGGCCCGCGGGCCAAATCCGTGCCGCCAGGCCTTGCAATGTGGCCCGCACCGCGCTGTCATCACTGCACTCCGCTGCGTTTCCATCACAATGACAGTTTATGACTGTTCAGTAAACCATTCGGCCTGCGATTTAGGCTGGATTTTAGATTTTGGCCCCTTCTCTGATTGAGTTCGACACCCCTAACTTAGAGCAATGGTTCTCAACCTTTCTAATGCTGCAACCCTTTAATACAGTTCCTTCTGTTGTGGTGACCCGGTTGAGAACCGCTAGCAGGGTCACCTAAGACCATCGGAAAACACAGGTATTTACATTATGATTCATAACAGTAGCAAAATTACAGTTATGAAGTAGCAATGAAAATAATTTTATGGTTGAAGGTCACCACAACATGAGGAACTGTATTAAAGAGTCACGGCATTAGGAAGGTTGAGAACTACTGACTTAGAGGGATAAACTAAGGCTCAGACAATAAAAGTTAGTTTTCCTTTTCTTAATATTAGGAAGACTAAGCATTATTTATTTGCATAATCAAAATAAAACACTTGGAGAGGATGCTTTCATGTAAAAAAAAAAAAAATACAAAAAAACACTTACCGTATTTTTCGGACCATAAGACGCACTTTTTTCCCCCCAGAAGTCGGGGGGGAAAAGTCCCTGCGTCTTATGGTCCAAATATAGCCTACACATATACTTTAAAAAAAAAGTTTTTTTACTTGCCCGGCTCTGTGTGGTCTCTGTGTGCTTGCCCGGCTCTAAAATGGTTCTAAATGCTGCTGTTTACTTTACAGGGTTGATTACATGTGTTTATGACTGTGATGTTGGGTTTTAATGCACATAAAATATTTTAGGACACTATTTGTTTCAGAATCTTTTTTTCTTCATTTCCCTTCTCTAAAAACTGGTGCGTCTTATGGTCCGGAGCATCTTATGGTCCGAAAAATACGGTAAATGATTTATGCTTTAAAAGTGGTTTACCCATCTCTACACCTTACTATGCGCTCCTTGAGGCAAGGACTATGAACCTTGGTATGCTTGGTGTTGGCAAATGGTGGACTCTATGTTCCTAACTGAATAACTGAAAAAAAATGACAATGTAATATTTTTCTTGGCTCATAATTTTTTGTATGTGCATTTCAAGTCTTCAAAGAACTAACTGAACTAGCAAGTGCAGAATTTATTTATATGATGACCCTTTTAGAAAGAGGGAAACAAATACTTTGGCCATAGAACTACAGTCTAAGAAAAGACTGTACTATCACTATAAAGATTAACATTAAACACTAAGAACCTACTAAGTAGTAGCACTAGCCCCTAAGCACTTTGTATGTATCACTCATTTAAATTCTCACAACAACCATTTGATTAGGTACTATTATTATACTACTACTAAAGGCCTGGTGCACGAAATTCGTGCACAGGTAGGGTCCACAGGCCTGGCCAGCGATCAGGGCCTAATGGGACCGGGCCTCCCTTCCCTGGCTGCCGGTCAGGGCCTTCCTTCATTCTGCACCGGCCCCTGGTGGAATTCCTGAGGGAACAATTTGGATATTAGGCTTTTATATATATTTTACTGGTATATAGATAAAGAAAATGAAACACTCCTACAAGCTTAAAAAGAAAAAGCCTGCACATTTTTCATTTTCTAGGTCAATGTATATTTATGGGTACAAACTACCTGAAAAAGGAAGTGTAATAAAAAATGACAAAACTGTCCTCCCCTTACACTATTAAACACACACACACACACACACACACACACACACACACACACGAGGCTCTGTTACAATGTTATGTCCAGTCTTGGCTGGTTTGGTTCAGTGGAGAGAACATTGGCCTAAGGAATGAAGTGTCCCAGGTTGGATTCTGGCCAAGGACACATGCCCAGGGTTATAGGCTCAATCCCCAGTAGGGGTGTGCAGGAGGCAACCAATCAATGATTCTCATCATTGATGTTTTTCTCTCTCTGAAAATAAAAATATGTATAAAATCAATAAAAAATATGTATAAAAAAAGAAAAGATAGCAAAATATTGCTTTTAAAGAAAGAAAAAGTAGATTTATATTCATTAACATGGGACGATATAAAGCATAATCTCATTTATGGCTTATAAAAACGTTTAAATTGACATAAAGTATATGGAAAGATATATACCAAATTGTTAAATATAGTTACCTCTGAAGAGCACTATCAAGAGAATGGAAAAAGGGGACTGTTTATTAATCCATGTTACATGTTTCAGTATTGTTTGGGGGCAAGAGGCAGAACTATCTGAAATAAACTTTTTTACTAGTTTAAACAAATTTTATTTTTATGATTTTTAAAAAGGCAATGAAGATTAAATAAATATATTTAAAATACAGAAAGGTCTTCTAAGGGAGATGCAATTCATTCTGTCAACAGAAAATCAAACAAGGAGAAACATTAAAATAAAAGCAAAAAAGATTAGAGGTGGCCAAAAGATTGATTGACAAGGAAACTATCCACCCCTATAACTATTTTAAAATTTTCCCTATACGATTCCCAAAGAAATACCAAAAACCAATAAATGTAAGGGAAAAATTGTTTATTCTCATTAAACACAGGGAAATAAAAAAAATTTAAATGTAAATTAAAATAAGCATAAACCATTTTTCCTCTATCAAAGTGAAAAATATGAAAAAAAATAAAATTCAGTATTAACGAGGAAAAGGGAAACTGACGTTCATATAAAGAATGTGAGAACGTTAACTAATATAACTAACTTTACTGGCGGGCAAGTTGGTGATACAGATCAAAAGCCTAAAAATTTAGTATATCTTTAGAACACATACTAATTTCACATACAGAAATTTATTGTATGCAATAACATAATCATGGATATGAATGCAATGATGTTTATTGTATTATTTATAAAAATAATCTGGTAGATTTGAGACTAAACACTCAGCAAAACGATCAATGTTATATGAAAGGTAACTAAAATTTATCAAATAACTCAGCAATAATCCAGTGTTGTCCAAATAAAACAAATTTTCAAAGGAAATCATCTAGGCATACTTATGTGGAGATAGGTTATAAATAATCCTATCTAGCCGAAACCGGTTTGGCTCAGTGGTAGAGCGTCGGTCTGTGGACTGAAAGGTCCCCGGTTCGATTCCGGTCAGGGGCATGTAAGTTGGTTGCGGGCACATCCCCAGTAGGGGGTGTGCAAGAGGCAGCTGGTCGATGTTTCTCTCTCATCGATGTTTCTAGCTCTCTATCTCTCTCCCTTCCCATCTGTGAAAAATCAATAAAATATATTTTAAAAAATAAAATAAATAATCCTATCTAATAAAAAGAGTAATATGCAAATTAATCATCACCCTGCTACACCACCAGCCACGCCCACCAGCCACACCCACCAGCTAATCAGAGTGAATACGCAAATTTTCCCAACCAAGATGGCTGTGGCCACAGAGAGGAGGAGGGAGGCTTGGGTTTCCCTAGCAATGGAAGAAGCCAAGCTTTCCATACACTCTTGGGGGCCCAGGCCTCCACTCAAGGGTACAAAGTTTCAACTATAGAAGATAAAGTAAATTCCAACAGAAATGGCAGCAGCCACTGAGCTGGAAGAACAGGAGGCTAGGGTTGCCCCGGGCGATGGAGAAAGCCAAGCTTCTGCAGCCCTGGGGGTGATCAGGCTGGCAGGCAGAAGCGGTTAGAGCAATCAGGAAGGCAAGCAATTTGGAGCCAGCAGTCCTGGATTGTGAGAATGATGTCCCAGATTGTAGAGGGTACAGGCTGGGCTGAGGAACACCCCTCCCTGCACAAATTTCGTGCACCAGGCCTCTAGTAATTGTAATAATCAAGAGAGAATTATGTCTTATAAAGGTATCATGATACAGACTTTCTCTAAGATAATTCATAAGTAACATTATAGCCGTTTTTTCCCTCTCACACCGCCTGCTACTCCCTAT
This sequence comes from Pipistrellus kuhlii, assembly GCF_014108245.1. Classification (NCBI taxonomy): domain Eukaryota; kingdom Metazoa; phylum Chordata; class Mammalia; order Chiroptera; family Vespertilionidae; genus Pipistrellus; species Pipistrellus kuhlii. The sequence goes on along the minus strand of NW_023425521.1, from coordinate 12,394,016 downwards.
CCCATCTCCTCTTCTTGTCAAACTTCCATTAAGACTTAATGGAAAAACAAATCTAGTGAGAGAAAATATATACACATTAAAATGTCTGGAATAGCTGAAACCAGTTTGGCTCAGTGGATAGAGCATCGGCCTGCAGACTGAAAGGTCCCAGGTTTGATTCTGGTCAAGAGCATGTACCTTGGTTGCAGGCACATCCCCAGTAGGGGGTGTGCAAGAGGCAGCTGATCGATGTTTCTCTTTCATCGATGTTTCTAGTTTTCTATCCCTCTCTCTTCCACTCTGTAAAAACTCAATAAATAAAAAAAATATATATATATATATTAAAAAAAAAATGTCTGGAATAATACACCCCACGGTGTGTTCTCTAAGGAGGAGGTGTAGGGATTTGGAAAACTGGGAGAACTTTTACTTTCTCCTTTACATACATCTATATTGTTTTTGTATTTTTTAAATTTTATTTATTGATTGGCTTTGAAAGAGAGAGAAAGGGAGAGATAGGGGAAAGAGAAATAATGACTTGTTGTTCCACTTATTTATGCATTCATTGGTTGATTCTTGTATGTACCCTGACTGTGGATCGAACTCCCAACCTTGGCATATCAGAACGACTGAGCTATCTGGCCAGTGTGTGTGTGTGTGTGTGTGTGTGTGTGTGTGTGTATGAAAGAGCATAAGGATAAACTAAATTAAGTCCTATAAAATCCCTAGCAAGTTTATAATTTCAGGGGGGGGGGGAATGCTTTGCAGCTTCACATAGTATTTTTAAATATAGACTAGCTACTATTAGAAAAATACATTAGGAGTAGATAAGCATTAGCCATGGTTAAAACTGAAAAGAAAGAACCTGATGAACCAGTGAACTGATTTCATGTTTCCAAATGCTATTCATATTCCCTTTCTTTTTTAACTGCCTTTCATCTTCAACTCCCTTTATTTTTAAGAATAGTTTATTGATTTTTTTTTAGACTGGGAGAAGAGAGAAACATCATGTGAGAACATAACATCAATCTCCTGCCTCCTGCAGGCCCCCTATGGGGGGTCAAGCCCACAACCCTGTCAGGAATCAAAACAGCAACTCTTGGTGCACAGGACAACACCCAACCAATTGAGCCACACAAGCCAGAGCTACACTCCTTTCTTACACACCAAGATGGAGACCACCTCTGGTTTAGACCAAGGATTCCATACACTGAGAAACTTGTATCTTGCACTTTTACCATGTAAATAATGCACAGATCCTGCGGGAACATGCCAAACACTAGGATTCTTAATTAATGGAGCTCTTTAATGTGCAAATCAGGAACAAATTGCAAGTTCTGACTTGCATTGATTATGAAAACAATTGAATGAGCAAGACCCTAAAAAATACCCACACAACAGAATCCTAAGTCTTTGAAGAGACCAAAAGAATACAAAGCTCTCAAACCGGTCAAGTCTAACCAATGTCCAAAATGCAAACCTAAAACAGTGCTGCTCATAGTACACAATGAATTAAAAAAAAAAAACAAAAAAAAAAACACACAAAAAACAGAAACAAAAAGCCTACAGTTTAATCAGAAAGCAATCATTATAAAAGCATATATTCCACCAACACTTGCATTAAGCAGAAAAACGAGTGTTTACTCCAGAAGCTCTTATACACCGTTTTAAGGAAGGGAAAAAACACACTCTCTATGTCCACACTTATATGTATATAGGTATAACAAAACAATGCTGTCTCTTTAAAAAGAAATTCATCCTATATAAATTATAGCCATAAACTTTCCTGCAGTGCAGCCTAATTAATTCTTGTTCTATACACAAAGGGAAATGCTGGGTGACAAATGGGTGTGAGGCCAGAAAGCTGCCAGGTCTGCAAAACATTTTCTACTTCAATTTATAAGCAATTTTGCAGTAAATCATCAACCAGAACCTGGAATCTCAGGAATCTCTGAGTGTCCAAGCCACATTATATCATATCACTTATCAAAGAGAGAAGGAAAAAGAGTTTAAAGACATCTCATTTTTCAGTTCTAACCCACATCAAAATCTAGAAGCTCTGTGTAATCTATTATTCTCTTCTGGGTCAGGTTTTAGTACCAAAGATACATATTTCAAGCAAAAATGACAATATAGGTTGATGCAGCCCATTCTTCCATCCCTAGAAGTACTGTATCACGTATCCATTACTATAAGAAATATTCCCACAACTATTTATAGCCCCTCCCTCAATCCAAGCAAAATGTTCACAATCAAGCCAAACTGCAGGGTTCAGCAGTGAGCCACTGTGGAAAAACAGGTGCGATACACTCCAAGGAAATGAAGCTACTGGAGAGGAAAATAGAAACTACAAAGAAGAAAGCAGAGCTGCCCCTATATAGTCAAACCCTTCCCCTGCCCCTGCCCTTTTTGACAGAATGTAATCTGAATGGAATTTTAAAGTACATAATTGACTTTTCTATTGTTTAAAGTATTATATATAGTATTATATATGTATCCTTTAAAGTACATAATTTATTAAAACTGGACTCTTTCACTGCCAGAATAACTTTGACATTCAACAAGTTTTTGCATTTATCATGTTTGTTCCTTTTTATTGATGAGTAATGTACCAGAAGTGGTTTACCCATTTGCCACTGAAGGACATTTGGGCTGTTTCCAGTTTTGGGTGATAATCAACGAAGGTGCTATAAACAAGCATTACAAGTCTTTGTGTGAACATATGCTTTCATTTCTCTGTGGTAAATATCTAAGACTAGGACTGCTGGATCATCTGGCAAATACACATTTAACTTTATAAAACAAAAACAAAAATGGCTCAACCGATTCCCAAGGTGGCTGTCCTATTTTCCATTCCCACTAGCAATAGATGTAAGTTCCAATCACTCTGCATCCTTGCTAGTTAGTACTTGGTGTTGCAGGTGTTTGTCTTAACTATTCTAATAAGTATGTAGTAGTATCTCATTGTGAGTTTAATTTGCATTACCTCAACATTTAACTAATGACATTTTTTCATATGCTTACTTCCCATCATATACCTTCCCTGGAAAAGTTGCTATTCAAATATATATTTAAAAATGAATGGAGGAGCAGTAAGAGAAACAGTGATATGAAAACAAAACATCATTGGCTGCCTCCTGCACACCCGCTACCGGGAATCAAGCCCACAATCTAGGCGTGTACCTGACCAGGAATCAAACTGACAACTTTTCAGTGCACAGCACAAAGCCTAGCCAACTGAGCCACACCAGCCAGGCCTTTGTTCTCTTTTTTATGGGTGTTTTTATTGTTGGGTTTTGAGAGTTCTTTATATATTCTGAACACAAGTCTTTTGTTGAATATGTGATTTGCAAACATTTTCTCTAGGCCGCTAGCTTGTCTTTTCATTTTGTTAACGTATCTTTCACAGAGCAAAATTTTTATTCTGATTTAGCCCAGTCATCAATTTGTTCTTTCATGGATTGTACTTTTGATATTGTATCTAAGAACTCTTTGCCTAACTAAGTCATGAGGATTTTTTTTCCCATGTGTTCTTCACTTTATAGTTTCATGTCAATGATCTATTTCATGTTCATTTTTGTCTAAAGTGTGAGCTATTGATTAAAGGTCATTTCTTGCAAGGGAATGTATGTTGTTCTAGCACCATTCATTGAAAAGACTATCCTGTCTCAATGAGCTGATTTTGTACCTATGTAAAAAGTCAATTACCCATATTTCTGAACTCTCTATTCTATTCCACTGATTAAAGTAACTTTTAGAATAAACAAACCCAAAATGAAAGGACAAAGTATGAGAGAGATGACAGCAACTTAGTTTGGTAAGCTAAAAAGCCAATTGACTAAGCAATCATGAGAATGTCTAAAATTAAAAAGATTGACCATATCAAATGTTTATGTAGATGTGAAGCAACTAGAACTCTTACACAATGCTGGTGAGATTTAAAATGGTAAAACCACTTTGTAAAACAGGTTGGTAGTTTCTTTAAAGATTAAACATATAAACATATATGTACTAGAGGCTCAGTGCACAAATTTTTGCATGGGTGAAGTCCAGCAGGGCCAGCCAGGGGGAGGGGCTGCAAGAGGTTGGCCAGCCGGTCCTGCCCCCTGGTCGAACTCCCAGTAGAGGGGACAATTTGCATATCAGCCTTTTATTATATAAGAAGATATGGATAGCCCATGGACACAGGCAATAGGATGGTGAAGACTGGAGGAGGGGATGGGTAGGGGCTGAAGAGTATGGGAATAAATGGGGGAGGGGGGAATGGGAGACTTGATTGGGGGTGGTGAAAACAATACAGTGAACATATGATGTGTTGTAGAATTCTGCACCTGAAACCCAATAAATTCAATAAAAAGGAAACAAAATACTCAAAGAAGAAATTGAAAATAAAGCTAAAGAAATTGTCTTAGAATGTAGAATCAGAGAAAGAAGAAAAAGAGAAAACTGAAAAAGAAAAAGAAAAGAGAACCAGAGGAATAGTCTAACTCCAAATAATAGACCTTCCAGAAAGAGAGAAAACAGAGGTAATAAAATCACTAACAAAGTAATTTCAAAAAACTTTTCCAGGATTGGAAGTTATGCTTCCAGACTGAAAAGACCCTGCAAGTACTCTGCACAATGAATGAGGACACATATACACCAAGGGGCAGCATCATGAAACTTCAGAATTCTTCAGACAAAGAGAAGTTTCCAACATCCAAAAATGGAGGGAAAAAAGTAAGATCAGGAATCAGAATGGCTTTTGACTTATCAATAGTAATTTTGCAAGGTGGAAGGCAATGGAATACTACTCTATAGAATTCTATATACAAACAGAATTGTGTTGAGTGTCATTACAGAATCAAAGTATTTTCAAACAAGCAAGGTCTAAAAAAGTTGATCTCTCATGCACCCTTTCTCAGCAAGCCACAAGAGAATGTTCTTTACCAACACAAGAGGATAAGCCAAGAAAGATGCTGGAATATGGAGAAGATCCACAGAAGCAAGAAGTGAAGGTAATGCCAGCACATTAGCTGGGTACAGAAGATGAATAGTTCAGATTGAGCAAGTCAAAAGGCTCTAAGAGAGACTTCTGTAGGAAGATAAATCAACAGAATATCTGATGCAACTGAATATCCTGAGGGGAGATTTAGACAACCAGAGTAAAGTTTGGGCTTGACTTACTGCATAGAAAACCAAGTAAATAAAAATAGAACAATTATTAACTCTAGAAAAAAAAATGGAGTGTGGGAAAGGAAAAATAATCATAGTATATATATATTACTCAGTTCAGCTGTGAACAGTGTTTATATAGACATAATATTGTAAACACTGACTATTGATCTAACCAAATTACAATATAACCATGAAGAGACAAGGAGGTGTATATGAGAATAGTAGGAGAGTTAAATCCTCATATTCATAATGAAAAGTCAATAGATAATGCCTAGAACGGAAAAATCAAGTAGAAACAAAACATGTTAACTAGAGCAGCGTTTTTCAACCGCTGTTCCGCGGCACACTAGTGTGCCGCGAGATGTTGCCTGGTGTGCCGTAGGTGCAGACAAGACAAGAATTTTATAATTTTTCACTATTTTGTTTACTTAATATTTCATAATAAAGTAATTATAAAATACTTTCTTTGTGTTTATTTGATTCCTATTCAAGAGAATTACTTTATATATAGTCAATATAGGCACAGAGTTAAATTTTTTAACATTTTCTAATGGTGGTGTGCCTCGTGATTTTTTTCATGAAACAAGTGTGCCTTTGCCCAAAAAAGGTTGAAAAACACTGAACTAGAGATATAAAGATAAATCCTATGGATTAAAAAAAACCAAAGAATTAAAAATTTAACTGTTGCTTTGGAAGAGTCAATTATGGCAAGGGGTGATGTACAGCCAGCAGAATCTGGTTTTCATAACAAGCTTTGTCAAACTATTTGACACTTCAAATTATATACGTGTATAACTTGGATGAAAATTTAAACGAAAGGAAAACTGTCCAAGATAAACTGAAAAGCTGGTGGAGATAGAAACAATTTTAGGAACTAAAGTGAAAACAAAACCAAAGAAAGCTTTAAATGTACATAATATACTCCAAGCATATTAATTATATTGAAAAGAAACAGAAAGCAAAAGAGGTTAAAAATATAATTAAAAAAAAAAAAAGAACTAGCCTGGCCAGTGTGGCACAGTGGTTGAGCGTCAACCTATGAACCAGAAGGTCACAAGTTCGATTCCCCGTCAGGGCATGTGTAGGGGGTGTGGGCTTGATCCCCAGTAGGAGGGGTGCAAGAAGCCAATCAATGATTCTCTCTCATCATTGATGTTTCTATCTCTCTTTCCCTTTCCCTCCCTCTCTGACCTTAATAAAAATGTATTTTTTAAAACTTGCTCATTAAGATCACAGATGACCACCATGCTGCAAAACTAAATGTTCAATTCTCAATCCTTTTTTCTTTAAGCTTTTACTAGAGGCCCGATGCACAGAAATTCATGCACAGGTAGGGTCCATAGGCTTGGCCTGCAATCAAGGCCAATTGGGGCCTTCCAAATGCCAACTGGGGCCTCCCTTCCCTGGCTGCCGACTGGGGCCTTTCTTCCTTCCTCGCTGCCCCCTGGTGGTCAGTACACATCATAGCAAGCAGTCAAACTTCCAAGGGGACACTTTGCATATTAGCCTTTTATATATATAGATATAGATATATTTCCTGAATTTTTGAAGTAAGCACAACATAATTTTATAATTAGAACAGTAAAGCTATTTAAAAAACCGATAGCCATCACCTGAAACAAAAAGATCAATCTTATATGATCTTGGCTAAATGAAGTCCACAGTGATAAAGATCCTTACCATTCTATATATTGCTACTCTTGGAGAAGCTTGCAAGTGCCTTCATCCCAAGCAATACTTAAAAACCAATTCCAAGTAATTTAAAATACTTCAGGTTTCTACAGACCATTTGTGAGAACACTGTCATGAACCTATAAAGTGTTAATTGAGAGAGAACACAGAAATAGATGTTCATGAATTAGTCACCTAAGGCAACTAAGTAATTAAAGGGAGGAGTTCCGCTGATAACATCGGCTGCCTATGGGATAGAGAACTGAAGGGGGTGGGGGTGCAAGAATGGGAAAGAGAATTCTAAGTAGTTGTTAGTATCTTTGGAATTCTGAGCCATGTGAATGTATTGCCTACTTAAAAATAAATAAAATACAAAAACAACAGAAACATTATCAAGACACTGTGGTTGCCCATGACTTATTCAAAATTTTAAAAGTTATTCTTTAAGGCACATGTGTCAAACACAAGGCCCTCGGGCCAAATCCGTCCCGCCAGGCCTTGCAATGTGGCCCGCACGACGCTGTCATCACTGCACTCCGCTGCATTTCCATCACAATGACAGTTTATGACTGTTCAGTAAACCATTCGGCCCGTGATTTAGGCTGGATTTTAGATTTTGGCCCCTTCTCTGATTGAGTTCGACACCCCTACTTTAAGGTATCTATTAGTGTTGAGGTCAATTAAGAATTAAAGTTTTCAGTCTATTCAAGTCAAAACAGTTGAGGGGCCAGGGGAAGGACCACAGAGAGATGAGAAGATGAGTATGAATCATATGTGGGAAGATGAGGGGGAGCAAACAGAATGTGATTTATTAATAATGGAATTTGTTTTTATACTCTTAGGCAAGCAAAAAATTCCAACACTGCCTCTATATTCATATTACAGTATACTGTGTTCTTGAATTTTTTTGCTTATGGGAAATATCAAAATGTCAACTATTGTTTCTATTAAAGGTCTTTAATGATATTGCATTTTGGACTTGTAATGAAACATAGTGCTCACTGCAGTTTGTAATGCATCTCATTAAATACATTAATAACATGCATTTCACTAAAAGGTCAACTTATTATGGCTGGAGTTTGGCTTTCCTTTAATCACTTCATTTAAAGCTATAGAGCAGCCGAAACCGGTTTGGCTCAGTGGATAGAGCGTCAGCCTGCAGACTGAAAAGGTCCGGGGTTCAATTCCGGTCAAGGGCATGTACCTTGGTTGTGGGCACATCCCCAGTAGGGTGTGTGCAAGAGGCAGCTGATCGATGTCTCTCTCTCATCAATGTTTCTAACTCTCTATCCCTCTCTCGCTTCCTCTCTGTGAAAAATCAATAAAATATATTTAAAAATAGCCGAAACCGGTTTGGCTCAGCGGTAGAGCATCGGTCTGTGGACTGAAAGGTCCCAGGTTCGATTCCCGTCAAGGGCATGTACGTTGATTGCGGGCACATCCCCGGTAGGGGGTGTGCAAGAGGCAGCTGGTTGATGTTTCTCTCTCATCGATGTTTCTAGCTCTCTATCTCTCTCCCTTCCTCTCTGTAAAAAATCAATAAAATATACTCTAAAAAATTATATATATATATATATATATATATATATATATATATTTAAAAATAAATAAATAAAGCTATAGAGCAAACTCTGAAAAAGACAGTAGAGTACCTGTTACGAAAATGTTCTCTCAATTCCCCACTCATTAATATCAGTTATGCTTATTAAGAAATCATTGTTAATGTTTTTATGTGAAATAATGTTTTGATTTTTTTAAAATCCTTTTATTTTAGAGATAAATGCTAATTTACTGATAATAGGATGTCTAGTATTTGCTTTAAAATAATCCAGAAATAAGGGGAGAGTTAGTATAACTACAGATGAAGTAAGATTGATATTACTTAGCTGATAACGGTATGAGTTCATTGTACAATTCTCTTTAGTTTTATGTAGGTTTGACATATCCCATAATGAAAAGTTTTAAATAACTCTTGCTGAGTTTTCCTTATGTAGCTTGTACTCTTCCTTGTATATCATTGCTATCAATATAAAAGACCTTCCTCCTAATACTGGAGAACTTTTTAAAAGAAAATCAAAGGAAAAACTAATCTCTTTAGAGAAATGGTTTCAGTATACAAAAGATCACTTAATTTTGCCAAGGTTACTTCATGGTTTATCACTATGCGGCTATGCTACTAAGATATTTTAAAAATGTCTTTGAAATTACTTCACAGTTAAAGAGTTAATTATTAACATGTAACGTCAAGGTGATTGGGGATTAAATGTATATGTGTGTTGTTGAAGGAAGGAGATATTTGTTAAGTTTCTGAAAAGTAGACATTAGGGTACTGAAGGTACAAAGACATGCTCAGAAGTTTACTGTGACTAAAATACAGCTGGAAGTCTGTTGATTTAGAGACTATTGTTAGGACTATGAGATAAATGATGGTGCCAAGGAGAGAATATATCAAGAAAACACTACTTGAGAACAGGATCCTAAATGCAATGAAACTGACATTGCAAGCATAAAAGAAGAGTCTGAGATGAGAAGAAATCAGAAAGGCAGGAGAACCCAAACAGCATATGCAATGTCACCAAAGTCAACGGGAAATATTTCCAGGAAAGACTGAACGTTTCAGGGAGGCAACAGGCTGGGTTTGACAATAAGGAAATATCTGCTCACCTTTCCGTAAGCATAAGCTGAATTGTAAGTATTATCTATAATAATAAAAGGTCAAAATGCTAATTAGACCAGGTGTCCGTCCAGACCATGACCTTCCTGACAAAAGCAGGGCTGTGAAGGGAAGCCTGGGTCCCGGGTGCCAGAGAGAAGCCAGTGCCAGCAGGCCAGGGAAGGAAGGCTTACTCTTGTATGATTTTCATGCATCGGGCTTCTACTAATCAAATAAAACACTATCAACTTTCCAGCACAGATGGTTAATTTAGATTATATAGGGAATATAAATACTAATAAAAAATCAAAAAACACTGAAGTCAGTGGGGATAGTTTGTTACAATGACGGCCATCATTCGTATAGCTGAACATTGTCAAATACCTTTCAGCAGAAAAAGATAATACCCAACTCTAACATTCGTGTTGTGCTATGTGCCGACACTGTACTAAGGCATTGTATCATGTCCTTTAACTCACAACCTTATTATTACTATTTTAGTGTGATGTTAAGTAACTTGCCCAAGATCACAGAGATGGAATCTAAACCCACAAAGTCTGACTTTAACTACTGCAAGACCAAGCAAACTGAAAAGAGATTTACTTAAAGACAGTTAAGTTCCAGTGTTTACGTGAGGTCAGCACAAATTCAGCGTATGCTCCACACCAGCTTTACTACACAGTATAAATTCTTCATTCAGAATAAAATAGTCAAGATATTTTTCTTAAAATCTGTTTACCAAGATAGGGAGTTATATAACATGTCATATTGTCATCAGAAGGTTGAAAACAAACAAATATTAACTACCTGTAAGATGTGCAGGAATTCTGGTTATCAGAAAACTCCCCATTCTCCCATCTTAAAATATATGATATCAAACACACATTCCTTCCTTCTTCCACCATAGCCCACCCTGTCAGATTAATAGACATCCATCAGATTATCTGGAGTTCATCAATGAGGCAAAGAGGCAATTGGTTAAATAAAAAAAAAAAAAAAAAAAAAAAATCAGAACTGTTACAAAAGTTAAATATAACATTAAAACTGCTAAAGATACTAAATTATATCCAAGAATAAAAAGGTATACATTATACATGATACTGATTCTTAAAATATCAATATTTTAAGATGACTTAAAAAAAAGGAAAGGCTCAAGCAAGAAGACTATTAAGTAACAAAACGGAAAAGGCCTTTAACAAAAACATTTCAGAGAGTCTAGGTCTCATTCCAAGGCAAACCAGGGATTAGGTCAAAGATAGCAGAGAATGTTCCAAAAATCTCAAAAATTTTGAAAACTGGCCATCTATCATGTATTTAAGGGAGGAAGGGGGGAAAGCTGGGAGAGGGATATAAAAGACCCACCCTCATAGTATCTGCAGGGTTTCCGAAGATTAACCAGGACTTTCACATAGGAAACAGACTTCATGTATGGCAAGACATACAATCCTGAAGACTGGACTCTAGGAAGTAATTTCTAATTAAACCACGTTTTCCTATGTGAATGGTCCACAAAATCTCCTTCCCTAGAAATCCAACCTATTTATTTGGAATGGCATAAGCTCCCTAAAGGTAGGTATCAAATCCTCCTCAGCTCCCTTCCAACCCTAATGCTATAAGATAAAAAAAAAATAAAGTTTTACAACAAATGCGTAACTATCAACAAGTGAATCTAAAAACCAAGGAAATTAAAAAATGGTGAACAATATTAACTGCTAAATATAATAGAATCAGAGGTATGGAAGGGGAGTGAACTGACGATTCTTGGGGAAAGGGGGAGAGGGGGTGTGGGAAGAGACTGAACATAAACTGTGCACCTATGGATGAGGACAATGGGGGGTGGGGAAAGGGCAGAGGGTAGGGTGGGAATCTGGTGGAGGGGAGCAATGGGGGGGAGGGAGGAATGAGGAACATTTGTAATAATATGAACAATAAAGATTTATTAAAAAAATAATAAAATAAAATAAAAAATAAAGATGGAAAAAAAAAAGTTTTAAAGAACAAATGAAAACACTAGGCCTCAGCAGGTAAATGAGGGTTAGAGATTCCAACCACAGTGCACTAGCCCCAAATCTCTCCCTCCCGAGTCTTTTGGTGCCTCTGAGCACACAGGCACGCAGCACACGGGAGGCAGAAAAGCTGGAGTGTTCTCTTTGCCTTGCATGTACAAGATCTGTAATTCAGCAACTCGTTCTCTCTGGGCCACAGTTCTTTAATATGTAAAATGAAGGGACTGGGAACCAAAATATTTCTAAATTCCTTTTTTCTCCTAAAATTTTTGTCCTTCACAGCTCAGCAATTCTCTTCTAAAACCTTTTTCCTCCTTCTGGAGTCATCATCTTGTCTCACTCTATGCAACTCAAAGGAAAATATGAGTAAGATCTTAGCATAATAAAAACCTCACAATAAAAAAACAAAAGAAAACAAGGCATCTTTTAAGTATGTGATACAACCAATTTAAATAAACTGATTTTAGTCATTCCTTCTCTCCTTTTCATTTTCTAACACTCTAGCGAGTGTTCTCTGAAATTAAGAGTAATTCAAAAGCCAAGGAGCAGAGGGGAAGGTAAGAAAAACAGCAGAACAGACATGACTCCAGCACCCAATCCATTTCAACCAAAGTTATTTTCATTTGATAAAAGAATTATATTGCTTTTTTTTAAAAAGTTAAAAACTACTATTTTATACCATGTTATCATGAAAACTATATCTTTTTTTCAACTCTGTGGTTCTGCAAAATATCCCAATAAGTATGCTTACTATTTTTCAAGGCGCTGGCAAATTCTTGGCCACCCTTGTCCTTGAAAACAGGGAAAACATCCGGTTGAGGAAGCTGATTGGTAGTCAACAGAGCTTTTTGCAGTTTGATCCTTCCTTCCAAGAGCTGGTCCCACAGAGCTGAGAAAGAAAAAATAATTCCATTCCTCAGTTATATAGTAATCTTCTTGGGGAGGGAAAAGAGGGGTGGAAAGGATAGGAAATCACACCAGTCTGTCTCTAAGCAACACAACTTTATCACAGTTTTTCATGCCATGGAAACACTCTATGTTATAGGAAATAAATTCAGTATCTTGGAAGCAGATATGTGCTACATGAGAGAAAATGCTAAGCCCAAAGAGAGGAGAAAACGCTCTCCTCTTCAATCTTCCACAGTTGCCGGAAGTACCAGAGCAGAACCAACTAAGCAGCTCAGTGTAGAAATGGCTGGCTAAGCATAGAGGAATGGGGCTTTAGGCTTCTAGGTAAGTGGGGCATGTCACAAACTTAATTGGAAGGACACAGGAGAGAGCAAACAATCAAAAACAAACAAACAAACAAAAGGTCATCAAATGCAGACTTTGAAAAATAAGCAAACCATGTACAAACCTATCTGGTTCTTCACAGCTCTGCCTTTCTCCACTTCCTCGGAAACTTTAGCACTGGAGAATGTCATCACCACACCATCATCTTCACTGTTCCTGTCTTCAGCCCTGTCTTCCTCACTGGCACCCTCTAAATCTTCTTCCCCATCCCCATCTTCCATGCCACTCTCCTCCTCTTCATCTTCCTCGTCATCACTGCTACCAAGGTCATCCATTCCCTCAGTAAATTTTTCGAAGTCACTGATATTCTGAAAACTGAAGCCTGGTGTTTTCCCAGAGCGGCTTCTGCTCCCCTTCCTTTTGGCCAGACTATTGTCCCCATCATCACCACACTCCTGTTCCTCGGCAACACTCATGGCATCCTCATCAGACTCCTCCAGACCTAGCCCCTCTGAATCGCCATCTCCAGACTCTTCCTCATCAGATATTTCCTTGTCTAAACAAGAGAGAGAAGAAGGAAAGACAATGGATGTTACCTTGAGGCAAATACCCAGCTGTATTTTTCACTTCATCTAAAGGACCATGGCAGTTGTTTTTTTTTTTATAGTACTAGTATTATACATTGTACTCAATCCAATAAATATTTATTACACATCTATTATCTATAAAATGCTAATGGAGAAGCAAAGATGAACAAAACATAAGTACAATCCTAACATAAAGGTTCTAGTGGGAAAGACCCATAAAATTATAATACAGAAAAGACTTAAAAGCTTTAACAAAGTTTTAATAACCCAGAGAAGAGGGAAATTTTAACTGTGGGACAAGTGAATTTAAGTATACTTAAATAGGAAGAGAAGGTCCTTAGTCTAGACCTTGAAGAATGGTCAGATTTCAATGGTGTGAGGGAATTACCAGTTTTCTCAAAATTGCATCTAAAAGCATATACCTTAACTATCCCAAATGCATAATTTCTATCACACAAACGTACACAATTTGTTATATACTTACTAGAGGCTCAGTGCACAGATTCATGCATGGGTGAGGTCCCTCAGCCGCTTGGTAGCGCTGCTGCAGAGGCAAAAGAAGCTCCCACCACTGCTCTCGCCAGCCATGAGCCCAGCTTCTGGCTGAGTGGCACTCCTGCTGTGGGAGTGCACTGATCACCAAGGACAACTTCTGCATTGAGTGTCTGCCCCCTGGTGGTCCGTGCACATCACAGCAACCAGTTGACCGGTTGTTTGGTCTTACCAGTCGCTTAGGCATATATCTATCTATCTATCTATCTATCTATCTATATAGCATCTATTATGAGCCAGGCATAGAAAAATGCTAAGGAATGATAAGAAGAATGTGATACCTATGAGGAAGGCTTCATAGTCTGGTTGGAGTGGTAGATATACACACCAGTAATTATGTTACAATGTCATAAGGAACCACTTAACTCACCTGCAAAGGTGAGAGATGGCTTCATGTGTAGGAGGAGACATTATGATTTTAGTTATTAAGTGTAAGTAACAGCACATCATATAGAGAAAAGGGAAAGAGAAAACAGCATATGCAAAGATCCAGCACCTTAAAAGTACACTGGAGTGCAGAATGTTAGGAAATATGCCTACAGAGTTGCTATCAGGGGTCTTACCTGTAATGGGAAGGAGTTTGAACTTGATCCTATAGTAAGTGGAATGTTAATTACAGCTCCTGATTTTATTTTTCCTTAGGGTATCACCTGATTAGGGTTATCATTGATTATCCTATCTCTTACGTGGTAGAACGTAAGGGTCCCATGTATAGCAAACATAATTATTAGACACAGGGACTAGTTACCAACAACTTTCTTCAATAAAATAAAGATTTTATGAAAACGTGGAGAGGCCTTCAGTGTTTCTTTTAAAAAACTATATATAAACTAAAGACACAGGGAAATCTGTCAAATATACAAATACAAAAACTAAACGCAAAGTTCTTTAAAGGTATGCAATTTTTCAAATTAAGAAACATTCCTACAGAGTACTAATTAAGAGTACTCTTGGAGTCAGATTGCCTTACTAAGTCTGGGATCCTCCACTTACTATCTATATGACCTTAAACAAGTTACTTAACCAATCTATCCCTCCATTTCTTTATCTGTAAAATGGGAATAAATAGTATCAACCTCACAAGGCTATTGGGAAGATTAAATGAAATTATGTAAGTAACGATAATGGTGATAACATTTTTTGAAGACTTACTGTGTCCCAGATTCTTGGAATTTAATTTAAAGTGTTTTCTACCGTGCCTGACACACGGTGACAACACAATAAGTACTATAATATTTGTCTCATACTAGTCTCTTTAGCAGTCTCTAGGCAAAAAATGTGAAATGAGGTTATCAGGAACTTGCAGAACTATATCAAGGACTAAATCATATATATATATTTTAACCTAAATGAAAGTTTGTTTTATATTATCTGCGGATTCTCAACATAGCCCCTCTGATTTCTTTAATGAAAATCAAATGGCATCCACTCAGCAATTACCATATGCAACCACTTCTTCCACTCTGCTTTAAAACTATAAGCTCACATCTTCTAACACTCCTGCAGGGAATAGGGAAGGATTATATTATTTTTTGCCATCCATCAGGCAAAAGATGAGTCTCACAAATTAATGTCATATAGTGACCCAATGTAAGACCGAAAAACTGAAGGAAAAGGATCAAAATCCCTGAATAGCGCGCTTATCAGATGCAATGCTTTTTCAATACACAGCCTCTTCAATGTCCAATATGCACTGCCTTTTCTCTTACTCCATTTTACAGTGAACTATTAAACATAAGGAGTATAGCAACTTAATACCTTCAGGCTTTTGATTCCTTACGAAGTGGAAATTAAGTACCTCTAAGGCCCTTTCTAAAGCTAAATCAATGATTTCTCTTAAGATCATAGGTGGGGGTACATAGACTAGTCTTGCAAAATTCATTAAAAGGGAATCTTCACCCTAAAAAATTAGGAAAGAAAGAGGAAGAGTACCATGCAAAAAACAAACAAACAACCCCCCCCCCCAAAACATGCAAATACATCCACTCACCAGAAGAACCTGATAGAGGATGCTCCCATTGGTCTTCCTTCAAAGCTTTCCTAGAGATGGTCTTGCCAGAATACCTTTTGTCTGTTTCCAAAAGGGAAGCTGATGCCAGTTTCCTGATGTTACCCACAGCCAGTAAGTCACCTTCCCCATCTTCTCCTTCCTCAAACCTGTCAATCACTCTGGCAGCAGTGGCTGTGGATGGGTGAGGGGAAACGTAATCAGAACCTCCAACTTTAATGGTAACCCTGTCCAAACCCTTTCCATTCGTACTTGAATGTCCTCTACGAAATCCTTACCAACTTCCAGGAACAGGGAACGCATTACCTCCCAAGGCAGTCCTCTACCTTACCGCTGTTCCTGAACAGAAAGCCAACTCTGTTATGTACTAAGTCGTATATAGTTCTATGCCTTGGATCACATAAAACTGGGGTAATTCCTCTTCCCTACATGACAGTCACTCAAACACTGTCTGTCAGCCATCATCATGTTCTGTCCTCATTTCCTCCTATCCCTGGAGGAGTTTTTTTTTGGGTTTTTGTTTTTTTGCTTACCCTGGCAAAATAGCCCCAGTTCCTTCAACTGATATTCCTAAAACGCAGTCCAGCGTTATCCTTCATTATTCTCCCTTCTTCACACTTTGTTAACTCAAGTCTAAAGCAGGATCACTCCCAACCAGACCTCGAACCTGAGCGTACCCAACTGAGTCTCCCTCATCAGCCCCTGAGCAAATGTCCTGAGGCCCGAAGAGACTCGGGCAGCACCATGGAAATCTACTTCTTCATTCCCCAAGTTAAGTGCTTAGGGACAGGCAGGGTTTACTAACACCGGAGGAGACTGCCTCCTCCTCCTCCTTTCCAACACAATTCCTGGAAGAGCATCCTGAAAGTAACTCCCAACCTGCGACCAGACTCTGGTTCCCTGCGACAGCCCTGGACCAGTTACCGAGCCACAGTCCGCGGGACGCTCCGCCACCACCACCCCCTCCCAACCCCAGCCCCCCGAAACGTCTCCCCCACCCCCGGCACCGAGTCTACCGAGGACAGCGTGTCAGCAGCCCAGCTGTCCTCCGGAGCCCGGGGCATCCCTCCGGGGTCGGGGGGCGGTTTTTCTCCACACAGGAATAAGGAGGCGGCCCTCCCACGCGGCCCAGGTCCCCGCACGTGGCCTCGCCCCGGTCACCTCACCCTCCTCCGGGTCGGCCTCCGGATCCGCCTCGCGTGGTCGCGGGTTCAACAGCTGTTCCAGCTGCAGCGCGAGGGGTTGCGACCCCGCCATGGTCACCGGGTCAGTCTCACTCCGCTCCGGGCCGCGCGCGGACGGGAACGTGCGGCCCTCGCCTCGCTCGGGACGCTCTCTCCCCGCGGGGCCCTCCCTCCGGGAAACGCCTCCCAAAGCCAGTCAGAAACCGCGCGGAGCCCGGCGCCCGGCTCCCGGAGGGCAACTTCCGGGAGGGGGCGGAGCCTCTGCGTCACCGCCTGGCTGAAGGCGGAAGCGCCCGCGAGGCTGAAGGGATTGTCGCCCGGCCGGCCGCGCATGCGCGTTGAGGGGCGTGTTGGGAGGCGCGGGAACGCGCACGGGTGCGTCGCTGACGCCGGCGCTCCGCAGGGATTGCGATGCGAGCTGTTGTTGTCCCCTCGCATGAACTATTCCTCAAGATTTGTCCGAGATTTGCTTGGAAATAAAGTACGGCGTAGCCGTGACCCTGCCGTGGTGGCTGATTTGGGAAGGAGGGAGTCGAGCTTCAGGGGCGCTTTGGGGTGTGCACAAACCTGGGACTAAAAGCGGGTCTGGCGTGTCTCCATTTGGAGGGGCCGAGATAAGGACGTGGGCCCCGCAGCAGCCAGGATTTGGCAATCCTACATCAGAGATGTGTGTAGTATGTGTGTAGGCATACGGCAGGCTGCTGGCATCTTTACTAATAGGGATAATTAGAAATCGCTATGGTTGTGCATAGATAAAGATCGATTATGCAGTTTCTCCAAGTAGCCTTGTCTAAACAGGGAAAAGAGGGTGGGGAGGGGATGACTACTAGTCACACCCATCGCTATTGATAGCTCTGCTGTTCAAAGGGGAGGGCATACTCTGACAGTTGGAACTGATACAGAAATCCTCAAATCTACCGTTAGACTCAGAATATAAAGACTTAATAGGATCAATTTAATTGCATTCAGGCGCATGGAAAGATACAATCCTTTGATATTTTCTTTCCTCATCAAGCATTCCCTGACTGCCCGCTATGTGGCAGGCACTGCTAAAAGAGATGCAAAGATGAGTAAGTTAGAGTCTCTCCTTGGTGATCAGCCTAGAGGGGCAGACAAACTTGTGAACAGAAGCAACAATAAGAGATGAATGATTTTCCAGAGCCGTCTACCCTTCCAGGATCTGTTTGAAGTCACTTGTAGAAAACTGAAAAACCCCTAAACAGAAACTGCCTCAAAAGGATCCAGAAAACAAACATTCAAAATGCCCCATGACCTTCTTGGGTACAGCCCAGGCTAATTGTACCCCCACAAGCTGAACTTCCTAGGGAACCTCAGCTCCCCAGTGTTTACTGAGGAACCCAAGGGAAGTAGGAATCCCTGACGTTCACAGTCTTCATATGCCTTCAAGATCAATGAGGGACCACCACTTTACTGTGCCTTCTCATACATATGTCCTTTCCTGAGTGGCTGCATAGGGGAAGGAGACCTGTTTTAGGATTGATCTCCCCCACAAACATGGAAGGGAAAGAATGCCCGGCTAGAAATGGAGCACCCTGGACAGGGGACTCAGGCAAAAAACAAACAGCAGCAACACACACACACACACACACTGCTTTTTACTGCCTGCAAGAAAATTCAAGCTAGAAAATAGCTTTTTAAAAAAACAAACACAACATATCCCCTGGAATTGCAGTCTTGTGCCCCTCTCAGAGCAAAAGCATGCTCCTCAGGCTGTAACAAGGGGCCATTGCCTTGGGCTTCCAAGGACAAAAATGTTTCTCTCAGCCCATATTTAGGAAATTACCACCCACATTCCTCTTCCCTTCCTATTTTGGACACATACTGCTTAGAAATCTGCCCTAGGGGTAAAGAAAAGCAAGAAATGGGGGGGAGAGGGGGGGAGACAAGGCAGGTCAGAGACCACCTCTAAGCTGCCATGCAAACAGGACACAGCCACTCCTGTCTCATACATCCCAGGGCCCCCAAATGTCCCCCTGCTTTCTTACCCCATGCTGAGGGGAGTGGGGGGGGGAGAGGATTCCAGGAATGGAGAAAAGAGGGAGAATTCTAAAACTTAAGATGCAACTCAGAGAAACTGAGGCATGGGGCAGGAGAGCAACCTCCCATGCTTTCTTTGTCCCCCACCCTCTAAAGGAAAGAGGGGTTTCCTGATGGGGATTGGAAGGAGACAGAGGGTAGTCTACGGGGGGGACATATTTCAAAGACTTTATTTCCTAGAAGAAATGCAAACTTCCGACTGCTCTAGAAATGAGAACAGATGAGATAAGCAGGGGGGATGGGTATAAATGGGAGCACACTCCCAAAAGAACAGTACTCCCCAGAGAAGGTCAGAGGGATACCCTCTGCTTGGGGCCTTCGGGCTGCAAAGTGGCAGACAGATGTAGGAATGCCAGAGTATGGGCAAGGGTGCCATTAGATACCACCCCCCCCCACCCCCCGCCCCGTCCCAATCAACGGCCTATCCCATGACGAAGAGTTTGGGGAAACCAGGTTCTTAACTGCCTCTCCTCTCTTTTCTGATACTATCCATCTCCATCTCCAGGTCCCAGGCCCTGCCCATGCCTGTCCTGGCTTTCCATGAATAGTCCTCCCCAATCTTGTCTCACCTTAAAGTAGCCCCCCAGGTCCCCCCCCCACCAGCCTGGGTAAGTTGGGTGGGTGAGTTTCACCTCTTTCACCCAGGGCAGATGGTGACTACCTGCTGGCACCCTGAGGGCAGGTGGCAAAAGGCACCAGCAGTGGCGGCTTTAAGATGGCTGCAGGGAGAAAGCAAGCTGCCAGAGAGGAAACTGCCCTCTTAGGCGGGAGGGGATCGCCTGGGTACTCCCCGCTGCCTGGCTGGCCAGGTCTTCCTCTGGCAGCTCCTAGCTCCACCAAAGTGGGGATGCTGAGGTGCTTTTCTGCACCTTAGAGCCAGAGGGGTCGGTCTGATGGGAAGGAGAGCAGTTCCTGACATTTCTAGATTTCCTCTTCTCAGGCAGCTCCAACATTGACTGCTAAGCTTTGCCACCTGTTCAGGTGTTCGCTAGGGTTCAGGGGACAGCGCCAAGGCGGAAAGACTGAGCTGCTGCCTCAGAGCGCCCAACTCTAAAACGATTCTTATCAAGCGCCCGATTCCACAATAAAGCTGCTAAATAATTCAGTAGGCTTGATAGGAAAATGCAGCTTCCCAACGAGGTGCAGTTAAATGAATGTCTTTAAAAGGAGTGGCTATAATAAATAAGTTGGCTATGATTTAACACAAATAAACGCTAAATGGGGGGGTGGGGAGAGAGAAACAAACCCATCCAGTGATTGCATACAAAGCAGATAAAGAAATGTGCTATGTGCAGAGGCTAGGGGTTTCAGAAGTTTCTCCCGTATTTCATAAATTTGGATTTCTACAGGACCCCATCAGATTCCTCCCTGATAGTCCTCCCCATTCGATAAGCCATCACATGGGTGCAGTGAAATATTGCTTATTTTAAAGCCTTCTTGTCAGGATGCAGTTGGTTGTGTCTTAACAAAATATGGAAATAACACTAGAAAATACATGCCATTTAATGTAAAACCTTGATTTTAAAAAAAAGGGTGAAGTAAATAACCCAGTGTGAAATCTAGGTGATATGGAAAAGAAATCCTGGAACTCTAATAGGGTTTGATATTAACACATACACACACACACACACACACACAGACACACGTATTTCATAGTAGAAAAATATTTAAATTCCTTCCACACTTAATGAAGGGTTGGAAGGGACTGAACTACTTTTCAGAACTAATGGAAAACTGCGAGTTGACATTTGATTTCTATATTCGTTATTTTTATTCATCTCTCAAAGAAATGTAATATGTATCTGTACCAGCAAAATAATTTTCCTTCTGGGGAACTTCAAATGTAGCAAATACTATAAAACAACTATTTCATATCATTTCTGTGGAAGGGATTAAAGTACTTCACTTTCAGCTGTACTGTACATTCGTTTTACATTATCTTTCAAACCACCAAATTAGAAAACAGGATTATCTATGGGAAATGAATTGAAACTGAAAAAGACCACCTCTAACTCTATATTTGCAGCTGACATTCACAAGTCCAGTCTTGTTTGTGCGGGGATGGTGGGTTGGGGGTGGGTGGGAGAGAGTACATGTGATCTCATGCCTAATCACAGACGAGGGTCATTCATTTTGAGCCATGGATTTTATTTCTATTTCAAATTCTGTATTAACTTATCAGCAAGTATCTCTTCAACTGTACCAGTTAAATCCACAGAATGCAAATCTGTAGTTAATAACAGCAGGAAGCCATGGAGAAAAGCTTGGCTGGCATTAGGAATGGGGTTCAACCACAGCCAAGGTGAAAACAGATAACTCAGTCCTGCCTCGCTTCTAAGGGGTCACCCTGCCTCCCTTCCAGATCTGAAAACATCAAATAACACACCGGTTATCTAAACATCAGATTTTCTATTTTTATTAAAAACTCACAAATTTATTCAACATGTTTTCTTTCATACAGTGAATGGTCTAATATGCACTGGAGGTCACACAAGCTTAGGTTTATCAGAACAATAAAAGACATATGAGAAATTTAATATATAAAGAAAAAAGTAGCAGCTGCTGACTGCATATTTGACCATAAAATTTAAATATTTTGGACTTTTATTTTTAAAGACACAAAAATAAAACCTGTGTGGGTCTATATAAGTCATATTAACAATTCCATGAATGTTCAACAGGACTAAAAATTAGCAAAGATGTTTCTTTCTTAAACCTTGTAACACTTTTTTTTTTTTTTAACACTTTCTCAGGTTGTGGTGCCAGGCACCTTTACAGTATTTGTGCTATAATTATTCTATTTGGCAAGTGTCTGAATATCGTGTTTTCTTTTTTGCCTTGTGTAAACAACACCTTTTTACATACTAGCACAGTGAGCTGTGAGCCCTGCAAATCTGTCAGAACATCTACAGGAAAAGAAAATGAACAATTTTGGTTGACTGCTCAAAACGTTTTGTTTTTGAACAAGAGGTTTCAAAATAGGATGTATTAGTAAAACACTGAACTCCTGAATTTAACATTATACGTAAACAGTTGACTGTTTTTAGTTCTCGTCTTTTTTAAAACTCTGTGTGTGTGTGTGTCTGTGTGTGTGTGTCTGTGTGTGTGACTGAAAGTAGAATACTTTTCTTGCACAGATGATGTTCAAGTCATCTTACTGAGAGGTCTGGCTGGAGACCGTCCTATCCAGTGTGTCTGTGGGTGTAGGTGTGTAGAGCTTTGTGAAGGTAGAAGAGTTGATACTGAGGGCTTTACATTTAGAATTTTGCAATTTTGGCAAAAACAAAAAAAAACAAAAAACCCAGAGAGACAAAATATATGTATATATGTATATATATATAGTCCCACCTGATGCACAGCAGGTCGTCGTTTCTGAAGCTATCATAGTTTGCTGTCGCTGTTGCTGAACTGAGACCAACACTATTAGGTTTCCCACAGCCAGCGCCCTCCTGGCTGGCCTGGGGGCACCCAGGGACGGCTGAGGGCGCAGCCTCCCTCCTGGGTCACCACTGAGCTGTGCGCCCCTGTGGCCTCCGAGGTCGTTCCTGTGCCGCCCGCCCACCGGCCGGACTCACTCGCCTGCCCGCGGTGTCTGTCCACGGAGTCCGGTCCAGGTGGGAGGTGAGGAGAGGTCTGAAGCTCAGTCCTGCACCGGGCAAGCCAGCTCGCGGATCCCAGTCCCACCTCCAGGCAGATTTGTCTTTTGTCCTGTTTCCTTTTCCCATCCAGCCTTCCCCAGACGGAAAATGGTCCCCGAGGCTGGAGGAAGGTGGTGGTGGTGGTAGGTGACTAGATTTTTATGATTTTCCCCTATTTTTCTTAAATAAAAGTTCATTTCTGTACAACCACGAACTCCGCGGACCGTGGAGACCCCCGCTACCACACGGCTGCCTCGTTCATTTCGGGAGGGTGAGACAGGTGGTTCCCATAGCTCGCCCCGCCGTTGACCGACAGCGATGAGAAGGGCGGGCTTGGCCCGAAGACCTCGGCCGACATGGAGTGCAGAGGCCCGGGCAGGCTGGGCTCGGGGCTGGGCGAGTCCCCAGGGGGGTGCGCCAGGATGTCGGTGAACCGCTGCGCCTCGCTGGACGGGTGGTGGCCGGGCAGCGGGTGCTCCAAGCCGCCCAGGGGCGTCCCGGACGGCCCAGACGACGGCACGAAAGGTAGGTCCACTGGTGTCTGAGCCTGCGAGGACGGGGGGCCTTGCGGGAAGAAGTCGTAGTTGCCTCCGGGCCCGTAGTACTCGCTCTGGTAATCTGCGGAGCGGCGGGGAGGAGGATGTCAGGGCTGGGCGCTGGGTGCGGTGGGACCAAGGGCAGGGAGGCGCCCTAGCTGGGGGCTCCCTTTCCAGGCTGGGAGCTGGGAGGAGGCGGCTGGTGGGTACTGAAGCCGCTCGCTAACTGCCCACCCGCCCCATTCAGGGTCAGGGATTCCGCCTTCGGGGTTACTACCTTCCCCCAATTTAGCTCCCAGCCGTCCCCATCTCCCCTCCTATCTGCAGAATGAGAGAAGTGCCGGGGGCGCTGCCACCCGCTTCCAACGAAGCCAACCCCGGCCTGGCCGAGCCCTGCCCGGGGCAGCGCACCCACCTCCGTAGAAGGAGAAGGGCCCGTTGGGGAGGAGCTCGCCGGGCTCCAGGCGGTCCACGAGGGGCCGCATTCGGCGCGGGCTGCGGAAGAAGGCGTGGCGCCGGGCGCCCAGCGCGCTCAGCTGCTTCATCCTCCGTTCCTTGGAGCGGCGGTTCTGGAACCAGACCTGAAGCACACACACGCCACAGGGTGAAGCCACAAAAGCCCACTCCCCATTTCAGGTTCGCCGCCCGGCGGGCCCCTCACCCTCCGCAGCCTAGCTGCGTGTGCGCATATGTGTGTGTATGCGCGTATGTGTGTGTATGCGCGTGTTGTGCACGGTGTTGGTGTTGGGGGTGGGGTCCTCTGAGGAGAGCGGCGCTGGGCGGCCCCTGAGCCAACGGGGAACAGGATTCCCGCCTGGAGGACCTGGGCAAGCTGCCCTGCCCCACGTGAGGCAGTTGGAGTTGTTTCTAACAGGCACAGTGTCATAGCTACAGCTTCTCGTCGGTGTCTGTGCACACATAGATACTCAACCTCCCCAAGCAGTGTCAGACACAGTTTCCCTCCAGGGTCCCTGGCAGCTCCCTCCCCCACATGATAGCAGACAGAGAACTAAAGAGCCTCCTGTTGACACTCAGTCTCGCAAGGGTAGCGACACCATATGCTTTTCACACCCACACATCATCTTCCAGTGCCAACGATACTTATCCACAGCAGCGCACTCAAAATGACACCGACATGCAGCCGACCATTCACGTGCGTGCACTTTGGCACAACCTCCCAGCCGCTGCAGGGCCTCCCTCAGAGGCGGTGGCTTGCAGGCATGCACACACTCAGCCTCCCAGGCGCACCCACCCACTCCCTGGAAGAGCATCCAGGCCCATGAACGGGACAACTGCACTTGGGCCGGAGACTCCACCCGAAGCTCCTGCAGTCTCAGATCCTTACAACACTAGCACAGCTGCCCAGAGGGCCACCTCCCCTCCCCATCCTACTTGGGACCATGAGGGAGGGCTGACTCCCGGGAGATGGAGGTGTCATCTTCTAACCAGGATGCCCCACCTCTCTCCAGAGGAGGAGTCTCTGCTCTGGGACTTGTCTAACTAGGGCAAGAGACCCACAAAGTTGGGGTTAGGGATGCAGAAGGAGGTCTCCTTGTGCAGAAGTCAGAGGAACCATTAAGTTCCACATGCAGTGACCTCTGGGCTCCTTCGGAACAGGGGTAGGTGGTGCAGGGAAAAAAAGTAAGCGCCCCAATTCTCACTGGATGTCCCACAATGTCCCTTCCTCCAACCTCCTGCGGAGCTCCCTCCTGTTCCCTCCCTCCTCCGCCACCACCATCACCAGGAAGAGGAGGAGACCTAGGCCCTAGGGGTTTCCAGTCCTTCTAAACATTGGGCAGAGCTTCAAATACCCAAAGGGGTAAGGGTGTGTGGTGGTGCGTTTGGGCTTCTTCTCACTCCAAGGCCAGCTTCCGAGAACTTGCTCAGCTCCTGCAAGCTGGCCTGGAGGAGTCCAGCGGGTCTGGGGGAACTGGGTGGACCCTGACCTGAATGACGCGCATGTTGAGGCCCGTCTCCTGAGCCAGCTGCTCGCGGATGTGGCGCGTGGGCTTCGGCGTGGCAGCGAAGGCGGCCTTCAGCGTCTCCAGCTGCTTGGCTTTGATGGTGGTGCGCGGCCCCCGCCGCTTGGCGCCCAGGTTCTGATCGTCGTTCTCATTGCTGCCCCCTTCCTTGTCCGAGACGTTGGCGCTCTCCGAGTCCTTGGCGTCGTCCTGCGACGGGTCTTGGGAGTCCGGAGACAAGCTGGGGTCACTGCCCGTGGTGGCTGGAGAGAAGGAAGGGACAGGTGTGAGCGGTGGCCTTGGCCGAAAGAGAGAGAGAGAGAGAGAGAGAGAGAGAGAGAGAGAGAGAGAGAGAGAGAGAGAGAGAGAGAGAGAGAGAGGGAGAGAGTCTCCCTCTCCGGGGACCTGCCCACCCCCGGGAGCGGGCGAGCCGGGCCTCACCCGAGTGGAGGCTGTTCTCTTTGGCGACGCTGCTGTTGCTCAGGTAGTCCTCTTTGCAGACGAACTTGTTCTCGTCGATGATGTAGAGCTCCTCGCCGGTGGAGAGCTGCTTGTTACACATCATGCAGGTGAAGCAGTTCAGGTGAAACACTTTGCTCCGCGCTCTCCGCACCAGGTCGCTAGGGGAGATGCCCTGCGCGCAGCCCGCGCATTTTGTACCGAAACACCTGCAAGGGGGAAGCGGGGAAGGGGGCAGAGAACACAGAGGCAGGGGGAAAGACAGGGGGAAATAAATAAGCAGAAAATGGAGGAAGGCACAAAGGAAGGGGGAAATGAAGAAAGGGAGAGAAAGCGCGCGAGCAAAAAAAAAAAAAAGTAAGAAAGGCAGAATGCCGATCAAGTAGGCAGGAAGAGAGCGCGGGCCCCGGGACAAGTCGGGAGGAGATACGTTTGGTTCGAGTGAGAGTGAAGGAGATACATTTGGTTTGAGTGAGAGCGAGCGGGGCCCAAACTGCCCTCGCTCCTAGCCTCACGCCGGATGTTGTCCCCGAGGAAAAAAGCGCTGCCCGAGAAGGCAGCACGGCGGAGACGGGA
Organism: Pipistrellus kuhlii; assembly: GCF_014108245.1. Classification (NCBI taxonomy): domain Eukaryota; kingdom Metazoa; phylum Chordata; class Mammalia; order Chiroptera; family Vespertilionidae; genus Pipistrellus; species Pipistrellus kuhlii. The sequence goes on along the minus strand of NW_023425521.1, from coordinate 12,367,758 downwards.
AGGGGGAGAGGCACTTATTTTCCGATTAGATTCAGAAAACAGTCCAATTCTAACCAGAGCGCCTTCTAATCGCCTCCCGGGTGGCGCCCTTTCTCCTCCTTCGCGGCCAAAGGGACCGTGCACTGGCGGGGGTGGGGAGGGGGGTGGAGGGCTTGGCAGGTCCAGTCCCGCTGCAGGTGAACCAACAGCCTGGGAGGGCCCAGACGACCGCCGCCACGTTCAAGCCCAAAGACGGGCAGGTTGGCTGTAGACACCGGGACGCGCTTTGCGGGAGGGCCGGGCCTCTGGGCCCCCCTGGCACCGCTCGCAGCTCCCCCGGCTGGGTTCCAGCCAGTACTAGGGGAAGCGGGCATGGCCTGCCGAGGCTCAGAGGTTCAGCCTGGGCTTCTCCTGGCAATGCCAGCCTGCACGGCGCTTTGCTCCACAGCCTCCCTTAACCAGAGCCCCGCGTCCTGGGGTGACACTGGGGACTGGTGGCTTTGAACTCCCACCCGCCACCCCCCAGTTTGATCTGTCAGGGCAGACTCCGAAGAAAACAGAGACCTCGCCGGCCCAGTAAACTGGGAGATTTCAAGCACCCGCGCGGGGAATTACTGATCGCGTTTGCTCCGGTTCGCTGTTGACCTGTGTGTTTGTGTGGGTTTGGTGGCCGAAATAGTGAATTGAAGAGAATACAATTAAAATGCTAAATGGATGATGGGGTGTCAGGAGAATTCGAGGATTTTCCCCGAGAGGTTTCCGCAAGGAGGTGGCGGGGTGATGGGCAGTGCTGGGGAGAAGAGCTCAGAGTGGCTTCCCCGCCCCAGAGCCAAAGTCCGCGTAGGGCGGAGGCCAAACCTCCCGCCGTCCCCAGGCGGCGGGGTTAGCCGGGGAAAACATCTCCATGGAGGCTGCAGCCTCTGGGCATTTCACCGCGACGGGGAGGCAGTTTGTCTAGGCCAGTGCTCGGAGGGGACCGGTAGGGGTTTAGGGAACGCCGGGAATGTGTAGGATAGGGGCGATTTCCTGCCGCTGCCTAGGCTGTGGCACCCCATGCAAAAAGCCCCGCGGTTCCCGCCAAGACCTCTTGGAGACCTCAAGCCTCGGCGGGCGGCGGAGAGCTAAACGGGGCTTCAAAACTCAGCCTGGAGGGCAAGCAATCAGGAGGCCCGGAGGATGCAGCTGCTGGGGAGCTCCGCGCACCACGGGGAAAGAGAGCAGCCAGGGCTACAACGCCCGAGGCCGCGCTGCCTTCCTCCGAGCTTTGGAGGGGCTTCTGGGCCCCAGCGGGCTCGGACCCTTTTTTCCCTAGGCACGTGCAGCGAAAGCCGAGACCCACCGTTTCCAGGATGCAAGCAGGGACGCGCGTCCTGGGAGCCCAGCGCGCCAGCTGGCCAAGAGGCGGGCGTCTGCGGGACGTGGCTGCCCTCTCGGAAGGCAGCCCCTAACGCACCCACGCTGACCTCTGACCCGTGGCTGGCCCCTCGGAGGGCCCTGGGGAAGAAGGGGGCGGCAGGGGCCGGCGAGGGAAGGACTCACCGGAAGAAGTCGTTCTTGCAGTAGAGCTTGCCTTCCCGGGAGAAGCACTTCTCCGTCAGGTTGCATTTACATTCGCAGCATTGGACGCACTTGACGTGCCAGGCCCTGTCCAGCACGTTCAAGAGGAAGCGGTCCAGGATGGGCCTTTTGCAGCCGGCACAGTGCACCATGGTCTTTGGTTTAGTCGGGCGAGGCCCAGAGGGAGAGGAGCAGGTAGAGCAGAGAGGGGTGGACTCCCCGAAGACGACCGAAACGAGCTCCCCAACCCTTCCAAAAAGAGGAGACACACTCGGCGGCGGGGTGCAAGCCAAAATCCGCACCAGGAAATCAAAAGAGGGGAAAACGGGGCAAACGGGGGCGCCAGCCTAGGTGTCCCAAGGCCCCGGGGCTCAGCAGCGCCACCACAGCTCCCGGGGCGAGGAAAGAAGTCTCCGGCGGCGGCGGGTGCGAAAGCGACTCTTCTGCCCGGAACTCGCCGAGGAGTGAAGGTCACCGAGGCGGCGAGGGTAACGGAATTAAATAAATAAAACGGGGGACGGTGAAGAAAGAAGAGGACGACGACGCGACGACGAGCTATTTTGCAGGGAAAGCGAGCGCCGCCGAGTTCTCACGGGCTTGAGGTAGAGCTGTCAGAAGTCAAAGTGCATCTGCTTTTGTCGGGAGTCTGAGGGCGGGTGGTAACGTGTGCCCGGCTGCCCGCCGCCACCGGGATGTCCCCTCCTCTTTTTTATATAAAAGAAAAAGAACAAAATGAGTAAGAGAAGCTTTGGATCCTAAGCTGCAGGCATCGCACAGCGGGGTCGGGACGTGCTGGGCGCCCAGGGTGGGCCGGGGGGGAAGGGGCGGGGGCAGACCGAGGGAGGAGGAGGAGGCACAGAGGAGGGGAGGGCCGGAGGAAGATCCCGTAGTTGACTGCTGTTGCTTGGGCTTCTCCTCTTTTGGAGAAGTGTTTGTGTCAATCGAGAAAGGGAGGATGCAGCCGGGCGCACTCGCTCGCTAGCTTCCCACCGCCCCAGCCCCGTCACCTCGGCCCGGGGCCTGCCTGGCGGCCTCCGCGTCCTCGGGACCGACCGCCCTCCCAGCGCCGGGACTCCGTTGGGAGGCGATTCGGGCCGGCTCCTCACCGCGCCCGGCGGGGCATGGCGGCTCCGGTCACAATTCGCGGCCGCCTGGGCGCGCAGCCCCGCATCGCTGGCCCGCGCTCCGGCTGCAGGCGTCCAACCCCGCAGTCGCTCGACTTTTTCTTTTTCTTGTCCCCTCTTTTTTTCGTCGTGGTTTCCTTGCTAGCCTCTTTCTTTCCTTTCTTTTTTTCCCCTTTCTTTCCTTTTTTTTCCTCTTTTGCAGCGGGAGGAGTCGGAAAGAGGGGGAGTAGCTTAGAGCGCTTTTTAAAAAACGTCCTGGCGCAGCGGCGACAGTTCTGCGCGGCCGGAGCAGCTCGGCACCGGCCGCCGCTGTCGCCGCCCCGGGCCGCGGTGTCGTTGCTTGCTGGCTCTCCCTGGACAAGCGTCCCTCTGTCCCCGGCGCGTCTCTCCCCAGCTCCGGCGGCTCGGCCACTGCTCCCGGCTGTCGGCGGAGCTCTAGAAGCCCCCTCGCCTTAATGCAGCGCCCGCCGACGTCACCGCGGCCCGCGACCAATCAGCGGCCCGCGGTCCCTCCGTAAACCATCCTGCATCCCCAGGCCGGGGCGAGTGCGGGGGAGACCGCGTCTACAGCATCAGCGGCGGCCGCGGCGGCGGCCCCGGCGCTCTGCAAGGTGCCCCCGGCCCCCTCCGGCTCCGGTAAGGCCCCGGTTTCGGTGGGAACGCGGGAGTAGGGCTGGCGGGAACAGTTCTGCTGGAGGGGAGGACGTATTCCAAGATCAAACCTGGCTGAAGACAGGAGTGCAACTGGGTCTGAGAGCCCCGGCGGCTCTAGGTTAATTCATTGAGTGCTGGCTTTCTTCCCCCCCCCCTTTTTTTTTCTTGCAATCTTGGCCTAGAAGTTTGGCCCGAACCCAGGGCGCGTCTTTGGGGGGAGTGGTGAAGGGAGGGCCGTTGGCGGCAGAAATTCCCTCCTCCGGTCCTTCCTCCTGCTGCGCCCCTCCCCCCCGCCCCCATCCATCCAAAGTCCACCGGGTCCCGGCCGCGGGGAGATCTAGGTGTCTGTTTCCCGCGGCGCCGTCTTGTCAAGTTGATTCCGGCGGTTTCCTGACGGGGGCGGGGGAGGCCGGAGGCGCGGCGCCCGGGAGGGGACGGGAGTGGGTGGGGAAACGCCTTGGGTGAAGAGTTGCAATCTGGACGAGTTGTTGTGAGAAAACTGGGATCCGGAGACACCTTTTACACATAAAAACAAGCGGCGAGGCGGGAAACCGCAGGGCCACAGGGGCGGGTGAGGGTGGGGGTGGGAGTAGGGTGGGGGTGTCGGTGGGAAGGCGGCCGTGGATTGGGGTGTGCAGCGCAGGGGCAGGGTGAGCCTCCCCTGTTCCAGGCCTCGGGCTGGCCTCAACTTTCCCGGACAACCGCCGACAGTGCATCCCCTCCCGTGTTCGCTCTCAGGGAGCAGCCCCAAAACCTTCACCAATTCCCGCGCAGAGTATAAACTCCGGACCACTGTCCACGGGGGCGGATTATCGCGGGCATGGGAGTCGCTTCGGGGTCCCAAAAGCCTTAGCCTCAAAGAGTCAGCCTGGCTCCCTGGCCCATACCAGTCAAACACCAAATTCCGTTTCCTCGGGCACCGTGCCTATGCCGTGCCTGGGATTTCCCCCCCCCCCCCAAGTGAAATTTGAAGGCGGCAAAGCTAGGCAGTCCTGCTGTTTTGCTCCCCCCCTTTTGTTTGTTTGTTTGTTTTATTTTGTTTTTCTTCCGGAGAAGGGGTGCTAGGGAAGAGTATCTGGCCCTAGCGTGGGAGAAAGGAAAAAACAGGCAATCAGCCCGGTCCAGCCGGCATTTGGGGACTAGCCCTGCTACCCCACAGGAGGGGCAGGGTCAGCCATCCCTATACAAGATCCGGGCCTCACGAGGGGAAAATGAGCCCTGAACCCCACCTGCACTGAGCTTGGGGAGGGTGGGGGCAAGGAATCGAAGCCCTTTGCAAACAGAATACCCTCTTCGGGCGAACCGGCAAACGGCTGCAGCGAATTCGGGTTGAGCCTTAGTGGGGTTGGGATTTTGGAGTTCTACCAGCGCCCCTTGTCTGCCTCCACGTCTCCGCCCGCACCACCCTTCAAGCCCGGGGCCTGCGGGCCGCCCCCGCCTCGCGCCGGCCACCTTTCCTGGGAAGACCGGCCCCGCCGCGCACCTCCGCTCCGCCCACCCCGACCTCTGGGTGCGCAGCCCCTACCGCCTCCGCCGCACCCCTTCACACACACACACACACACACACACACACACACACACCCCTGGGTTCGGGCTCCTCACTGCGGGGAGGGCGGTGCTGGAGTTGGTTATCTCTGGGGCTAGCCGGGGATGGGAGGCCGTTTTCCAGCCCAGCCCGCGGGCTCCGGAGGCTCGGACGCGGCTGTGTGCTCCCCCTGCGGACCCACACTTCAGGAGGAACAAGTCCGCCCGCACCCGGGCCTCCAGGACCCAGGAGACGCTAGAGATACGCGAGATCCTCGCCGCCTCCCGCGGGGCCCGCCGCGCCAGGTCGGTCGCGGGGAGGGGCCGGTGCAGCCCCGCGGCCCCCGTGCTCCTCCCTCCCCCAGCTGTCCGGGTTCTCGCCGCCAGCGCCCAGGACCCAACCGCCCCTTTCTGGGATCTATAGCGGACCCGGTCCCAGCGGCTCGCCACCGCCCCCACCCCAGCTGGGCTTCTTCTTATGCAAAGCAGACGGGCCACGGGGGGTTGGGGAGGGCGGTCGGCGGGGGACCTGTGAGGTGACAGCTGGACCCGGCTGCGGGCCCCTCCTGAACCCCACACCCGACGCCGCTTCCGTCCGGGTGGGCAGGAGGAGGTGGCTGCACCCATCTGGGGGTTCAGGGAACCCTCCCTGGGGGAGAGGGGCAGCGTGGCAGAGGCTGAGGCCAGGATGCGGGCTCTGGGACAGCGGCCTCTGCTTGTCCGTGTCCAGATGGCTAGTAAACAGGGCCCCGGGAACCAACCCAAGCGTCTACGGGGAGGTCAGGGCGCGCCTCCTGGCCCTGGATTCTAGGTGGAAAGTCCAGATTTAACGCCTCCAGGGGGACAGCACACCAGATTGATGTTTTCTTCGTTTCCACTGGGTTTTTATTTTAAAATGTAATTGGGCACAGAGACACGGAGAGGAGACTGAGCGAGCTTTAGTTCTCGGAAGCCGCTCAGCTCAGCTCTCTCTGCTTTTAAACCAAAGGCCGCTCCGCGGAGAGCAACAACCTTCCCGCTGCGCACACCCGCACCTCCCCGGGTCCCCTAAACTCTGGACTGGGCGCCCCAGGGTGCTCCCACCTCGCCCCACACACTCGGGGAAGGCCCAGAAGCCGGTTTCCACAGGAAGGGCTTTTCTCCCGAGCAAAGCGCCCGGAGGGTCAGCCCCAGAGGAGGGATCCAGCCGGGGAACGGGGACTGTCTGGGTTCTGCCAGCCCTCCCCGGGCCGCTCTGCAGTTTGTGGGGACAAACAGGAGGGAGAAGTGGTCTGAACAAGCCCTACCCTACGCCCCTTTCTCACCGCTGCCTTCTTGGTTCCGAACCCACGTCGCCTCCCACCCCCACGTCCCCGAGTGGCTCCTGAGGCCCAGGACCCGAGTCTGCTCCGCTGTTGATCTCCCAAGAGCGGCCACCGTCGGCGCCTGTCCCTCCTCGCCCTCAGCGCTCCTATCCAGCCACGACCCCTGGCACGGGGCGGAGAGGCCGCGGGGCCAGGAAGAGGAGGAGGAGGGAGCCCTGGACGCTGCCCGTCCCAGGGACCACGCCAACCGCACGGACCCGGCGAGGACGCCCGGAGGCCACGCAGGAAACTGGCCCGAACCTTCCCATCCCTGCCCCCTCCTCTCTCAGCCGCTCCCGCCTCGGGCTGCCTTCCTCTTACTCCACCCGGCTCTCCTGGAAACGACCTATTGTGTGCAGCCCGAGGTGCCCTGGCCCACGCCTTGCGAGCGGGGGTCGGCGTTATCTCCTTGTTTCCCCTCCATCCCCCCAGGAAGAACCCCAAGTGAGACGGTTTGCTCGGGGACCCGTCCGTCGGACGTGACGGAAGGAGAGAAGTTCGGGGGGGGGCTTGTCACCTCGCCCCACTACGTGCTTGGCCTCGGCCAGGTTTTCCCAAGCGAAGGCTCGGGGGAGGAGACGGGGGTGGGGGTGGGGTGTATCCAGAGGCCAGGAAAGGGGGGCATCCGGCGGGTGTCACGGTGAGCGCTCGGCCGGGAAACCACCGGCTTCCCACCAGGCTGGCGGCTCCGGGGCGCGGAGAGCGGAGCGGGGTCAGGCGAGCGCGGCGATCTCCGCCGCGAGTCGGTGCTGCGGGGCCTCCGAAGGGAGGGGGCCGGGGAAGGCAGGGGAGGGGGGAGCGAGGGGAGAGGAGGGGGGAAAACCAGAGGAAAGAGCGGAGTGTGGAAGAGTGAGCCCCGATGATAAAAGACGAGCTGGGGGAAATCCATGGAAGAGTAGAGGGAAAGAAAGGGGAAAGACATTCAACAACAACCACCAAAAAAATAAAAATAAAATAAAAATAAGGCGGCGGCGGGGCAGGCTCGGAGCTCAGGCCCATCAGCCTGCAGGCCTTGGGGACAGGGACGCGGCGGGGGTGTGACGGGCGCGCTCGGAGGCGGGAGCAGGGGAGGCGGTGTGCTGGATGGGAGACTCGACTCGGCGCCCGTGGAAAAGCGTGCGAGCGGCTCTGGGCAGGAATCCAACAAATAAATAAAACGTCTAAGACGGCGTGACAACAATGTGTATTTGGGTGCGTGCCCGTGTTCCCCTGTCTGAACACACACACACCCCGTAAGGAAGACAAACGGGGCTCGTGCCTCCGAGTAATTAATCCTCCCACTAATTGACTCTCTCCCCTTACCTAATGGCGATGGTCACTGCGAGATCTGGAGAGATATCAAGTGGAAAGAGACACCCCCCCCCCCCAAAAAAAAAGCTAGCCAACTACCTTTGGGAATGGGACTGAATCCTTTTTGGACTTGGCTGCTCTAAGCCCCCCTCCCCTCTTTTTTTTGGGGGGGGGCAGAGTTCAATAGATGGTGCTGCTTCCCCAGCCCCTCCATGTTTGCATTAATAAAAATCTCTGATTAGGGGTGACCAGGAGCCCCCCCTCCCCACACACACACACAGAGGCCCTTCATCAATCTCAGAGGCTGAAAGCCACCCACTGCCCCTTTGCTGGACATTTCCTACCTCCGGGCAGCACCAAATCTCCCCCTCTCTGACTGCTCCCCCCTCCCCCCAGCCCAGCCCTGTTCCCCTTCTTTCAGTCCCTGTTTTCCCACACCTGAGGTGCGTCCCTGCAGCCCTGGCTGGGAGTGGGGGAGGTTTTGAATGGTAGATGGAGAGAGGGCTGGGGAGGGCTGGGGTCAGGGCAAGGATGGGAAGAGTCTTCTGGGACAAACCCACCCAGATAGGAGTGGAGAGACAGGGAAGCACAGTGGAGAGGGATGCACACCTGGCAAATGTGAGGCCCTCCCCCCCCCCCCCCAGAAGGGAAAAGAGGTGGCCATGTGCTGTGGGGGAGGGCAGGAAGGTGACCCTGTTTCTGTGACTGTGTGACTTAGGGAGACAGTTCTATCTGTGACCCTGGGGAGGGGCTCCTCTCACTCCCTCCACAGCACCCCCAATTTATAGGGCTGGAAAAAGAGGCAGGAGAACGTTGGACTTGGCAGGAAGGGGGGCCAAAGGCCTGCGGGCTGCCTGTGATGCAGCTTTGAGGCTTGGGTTTGGGAGGTGGATGTTAACTTTCGCCCCTTGGAGTTGGCAGGTCTGTCCTGTTGGCCTCCTCAGAGACTAAATAAGTAATTGTTGAGATCCAGAAACCAGCCAGTCTAGAGGGAGAGAGGAAGGAGAGGGAAAGGGCAGCGCCCCAGGGGGAAAAAAAATCCCCCACCCCACTAAACACATTCTTAATTGTCCCTTGGGAACATTTATATATTTGACCAAAGCAAATCCCCCGAGCAGGAATAGCAAGATTCGTCATAGAGGCTAGCAGTCTAGGGAGAGTTGGGGTCTGGAGAAGGGGGAGGTGTGGAGACACGGGCGTGCATGAGAAGGTGAGAAACTTGGCTCCTCTCTCCCTGTCTGACATGCTTTAGAAAGAAAGTGAGCAGGAGGAGTAAAGTTCCGGAGGATGGAAAGAGAAGGGCATCTAAAAGGCAAATCCAAAGCAGAAGGGAAGGAACGTGAAGAAGAAAGAAAAAGGCGGGAAGGGGTGGGGGGAGAGAATAATAAAAAAGGGTGAAGGCGGCCCCAGGAGGCTGGGCCTTGTCCCAAACCATCCGTCTTCATTGTCTCTGTGTGTGCAAAGGCAACTCCGGCATAAGGAAAAGCCACTATTGGAGCCGAGGCTTTATTTTATATCCTATACATCAGGAGGGAGGCAAAGCTTTATTTTCGCCAAGAGACAGATATTTTATTTCTCTCTTACGGTTTTATGTGTGAGAGATGTCAGGTTGCCACAATGGATGGCTAATGCATAGGCAAGAGGAAGCCGTGTTGGCATGCTGTGTGTCATAGGGTCTTGGGGAGGGGGTGAGTGGGTCTGGGATTTAGGGCTGATGGGACGCTCTGGGGGATTTCTGCTAAAACATCTCTCTTCATAAATCCAGAAGCATGGTCAGCTCAACAGGGAGAAGGAGTTTTAGAGGGAAAAGAGTTGGGCTTAGTAATAAACGAACACACAAAGGAACCGCTTACCTTCCAACAGGCTCGGGCAGCCGGGGCAAGGCGGCCCTGTGGAAATGCAGAGACCCGTGTCCACATACACACTCCCCGTCCTCAGGGAAGGACTTTCCTACAGAACACAGTGCCTCTTAACGTCCTATCCCCGTTTTATAATTTTCCGCCTTTCCCCTCCCCATCAGAAATCTTTTTCTTTTCTTTTTTTTCCACCTCCTCGGAGCCTTGGGGTGGTGGTGGGGGAAGCTATTAATTTGCAAATCATCTGATCTGTGAAAGGATCAAGATGCCTGTTTTTCACCGTTAAATCCAATGTTTTGAGCGGACACACACATGCACACATGAGCCCATCACGCTGTGAATCCTGATGGGGGGGTAGGGGCCAGATTTGAATCCAAGAAAAGTATGCTTTCTCCTTCGGGGTCTGTGCCCAAATGAAGTCTTAGATCTCAAACTACATAATGCTCATATTTTTAAACCCGGAGACAAGGGGGAGATGAGGTGACAAAGAGACAGAGAGAGGGAGGCGAGGGAAGAGTGTTAATTAACATGTTCCATTTAGGACTTAAGACTAGTATCTCCTACTCCCAACCCGCCACCTGCCAAATAATTTCTTACAAGAATTACCTTTATTCACTCTAATGTCCTATTTTTAATTTAAAAAAAAAATTCTTGGTTTTATAGTCACTGTGGAGCAAAAAGGTGACCATGTTTTTCCCCTCTTTTACGAGAATTCGCGGCGACATAGAGTCTCTAGACCATGGGGACCCGGCCACACTGTCCTTAGCTGTGGCCTTGGGAGAAGACATTTCCCCTTCCTAGGCCTCAGTTTCCCCCTGTGTAACACATGGGGATGGGGCTAAATATTGCTGAGATCCCTTCCAGTTCCAAACTCCTCCGACCGAAAGAGATAATGTGTGAAAACACTTTGTGAATGCTAAAGCCGGACGAATGGGGGATTATTATTACGATTCTAATCAATCCTCTTTTCTCCACATGGATCTTGGCTGTTTAGCGCCGGCAAACAGGCTAAAGAGGGCCGAAAGCGAGAAAGCTTAGCGGGGATAGGAAAGATCCGTGGCATGGACATAAAAAAAACCAAACCTGCATCTCCAGAAACATCCTGTCCCTGTGTGGCCCCCAGGCCCGGGTGGGGGAGAGGAAGGAGGCCAGCTTGGTCTGATGCATTGCAGTCTACATGGAGGCACAAAGTGCGTTTCTTCCAGAGCATCACTTGTCTCCAAGCGCCTGACAGAGGAACCTGATGGGAAGGAGATTTGCAATTGTGTGGGGGTTTTTTTCCAGAAAGAAAGGAAAAAAGCAAGGTGTAGCTGATTAGCAAGTTAATTATTTCAGTACCCCAAGGGTTCCAGTACGGTGCTAAGTTGTCCGGTCCTGGTGTAATTTCACAGTCCGTGCATTTCCCTGCGAGCACCTGGGGTGCCGGGTCTGTCTCTCTCCATCCACCTGCCTTATGTCTTCCTGACACACCTGGGGAGATGAGCAGGGGCTGGGGTGATAGATAGCACAGGGTATGTATTTGGCCTAGGCTGCAGGGGGGCCGGCAGGGGGGCGGGGGCAGACAGAGAACAGAATGGAGGAAGCCTCTACCTCTACTGAGTTAATTATCTGCCCTTTCTTTCTTTTTTTATTTTATTTTTTAAATCTTTTAAAAAATAAATATTAATGAGACGGGTTATCGGGAAGTGGAGCTGTTGTGAGGTTATTTCCCAGACTTAGCACAGAAAGAAACTGGGTTTGAGTGGCCTTCTGGCCTCTCGCCTCCTCCTAGGCCCGCTGGCTCTCCAGTGCTCTATTTGCTTTCCCAACTCTGGCCACCACTTGGTCGGCTGTGACCTCCTCCAATCTGATTTCAAGATCTGATTTCCCCTTGGGGCCGAGGAGGGAGGATTGTGTGGTCAAACGGACACCTCCCTTAGAGAGATAAGTTGGGGATGTGAACGTGAGCCTCGGAATTAGCAGCTTTTGCTGCTTTCTGCTCTCCTGGCTGCTAGGGCTGGCGCCCTGCTGCTCCTCCCGAGATGGACAAGGGAGGGCTCGGCAGTTTACTTAAGAGTGGTCCCATCTGCTCGGCCTGGCCTTTCATAAGGGGAGGGATTTATGCAGCGTCCTTGTGCACAGACCTGGGATTTGCCTGAAAACCTTGGGCCTCTGAGAATATTACCGAACGCTAAAATGTTCAGCCACGGAGATGATTCATGATTTATCTGCAAGGACAGGGTGCGTGGGGGAGTGTGTGTGTGTGTGTGTGTGTGTGTGTGTGTGGGGAGAGGCACATGGATGGGTACTTGTCACCGTTCTTACTTCTAATCCAAACATTAGGAATTTTTTTTTTCTATATTCACGCAGGAGATAGTGCATGGCACCAAGCTCTGGAGAGCCAACGTCCTGACCGGAGCGGTGTGAAGATGATGCCATGCTTTTTGGTGCAGGCTGGCTGGTATCCCTGCTGTTGGAGAGGGGCCGGGGGCTGCCTGGAAAAACAGCTCTGATGGCTGCAGAACCTATAAAAATTGCAGGTAGCAAAGGACTTGGGGAGTGAGGTGGATCCAATCAGTGTTCAAATTCTACTTGGCCATCTTTGGTCTTTACGTCTCGGTAGGAGAGAAGTTAAGAGAAAATGACAGCTGAAACCGGTTTGGCTCAATGGATAGAGCGTCGTCCTGCGGACTGAAAGGTCTCAGGTTTGAATCCGGTCAAGGGCATGTATCTTTGTTGCGGGCACATCCCCAGGGGGGGGGGGTGTGTGTGTGCAGGAGGCAGCCGGTCTATGTTCCTCTCTCATCGGTATTTCTAGCTCTCTATCCCTCTCTCTTCCTCTCTGTAAAGAAATCAATAAAATATATAAAGAGAGAGAGAGAGAGAGAGAGAGAGAGAGAGAGAGAGAGAGAGAGAGAGAGAGAGAAAATGACAATCCTGGAAGGTAGGTGTAGGGAGTCTCCTATTTCATGCCCAAAGGAAGCCTAGTGGTGACAAACCACACACCAGGGAGCTGGGTTTTGAGGTTCCATGTGTAGTTTCAGCCCTGGTTCCTACGAGATTAAGAAGCCTTTCCCAAGTTTTGGAAAGGCCTACAACGTGTCATTTATTCACAATCTTTGGGAGTAAGTGCAACCTCTCTCACTGCCCAGCGGCTGGAAAGGGAGCATTTTCAGCTGGTATGACCCTCATTTGTGGTTCTACCATTTTCCTGCTCATGCCCCAGGCTGCACTGTGGATGAAGACCCCAGCTTCTCAGCTGCTGAGTTTTTCTTTTCTCTCAGGCCGCGCATTAGTTAGCCCGCGTGTGAGGTGGTTGGCCAGCACACATTTTGAAAGACGAGATGGCAGACCTCTAACTGTGTAAGGCCGTCCTCATTTGGGCTCAAGAAAGGATAGTTTACTCTTAAAAAAAAGAGAAGCAGGGAATCGTTTCTATGAATCTTTTAGTGAAAGATTTACTACTAATTTCATCGCACTTTTTACTCATTCTGAATGAATAAATTTGTCAGTCAACCCCAGGGTCTGCAGAACCTATAAAAATGCTTCCTTTGGTCTCCTTTTCACACATGCTGGGGTTTGGGCCTGCCTCTGACAGACTGGGGAGGAGTAGAAACATTCCAGAGACCAGGTCTTAGAATGTTATCTCTTCTCCCACCCCAAATCCTCACCCTCCATTTATCTCTCAAATACAAATGCAGGGACCTCCTAGGGAAGTGTGAAGGGATGGATTTTAATCAGGTTTGGGGAAGGAAGGGGGATGCGTTGAGCCCAGAGAAAGATGGGGACAGTTGGAATTTTTTTTAACACTCCTCTGTTACCACTTCTTATGTGTTGTGTATGATGTCTCACAAAGTATGCGTTTGTTCCGGTAATCTACAGTGTATTATTATGTGGCATTTGCCAAATCCTGCTTGGTCAAAACAGTGTTAAATAAAATTGTAAGGAATGCTACCAGGGCCTTGCATGGGTTATTTAATTCTATCAATGATAAACAATGTTAATGTGCAGCATCTCAGATGGCACAATAATCATGTTTCATTTGTATTTGCTGAGATATAGTTAAGCATGAACGATACAGTTTTCCAACACATATATTTCCCAATGATTACTTAGGAGAAATGTGATGGGAATAGCAGAAACCTCTTCTCTCTCCACATTTACTTGCACCCTGCACACTCACACTGCCAGTCACACACATTCGCACAGCTGGCCAGCCCCGTATGTATCGTCCTACATATGTCTCCATCAGTGAAAATAAAGTACGGATTCTGTAAAGGTTGATTTAACTATTTGCACCTGTACATAATTACAGACACACGTATCAGCATTCTACAAACTTTGGTACATCTATACCTATTCCTCACAAACCTGTAACTGCCTCATAGGTAATGCTGACACGAATGTGCATACCATCCCACATGTGGCTATCTATGTGCACACATGTAAGTGCTCACTGCAGATGTGAGAGTGCCCATATGCAAGAGGATTGTCTGCACAGGCTCCTACGTCTGTGTGCGACTAGGTGCATGTGCACTTCTGCACGCACACACTCCTGCACCCCTGCTCTGGGGCATCCGCTGACGCCCACGGGCCAAGGCGCAGCAGCTGCCCCATTACTCTCGGAGGTCCCAGGGCTGTCGGACAATATCTGAACTGGGTGTTTGCCCTCTATGAGTCCCCAGGCACTCAGGATGGGAGGCCAGGAGGAGCAGGGTCAAGATGCCGCCAGCCTGCCTGGCCTCTGAGGAAAACAATATGAAAACGGGGGTGGGGGTGGGGGTGGGAGGAGGGGTTTGGGTAGCTGGTCTCTGCAGATAAAGATGCCTCCAAAAAAGGATCAAATTTTTTTTTTTTTTTTTTTTTTTTAGCTCATTTAACAAGTGAGTCAGGGTACCATCTCTGGTCCTGGTTCTGCTGCCAGTCAGCCTAGATAAACTGCTCTCTCAACCTCAATTTCTACCTCTGGAAAGTGAAGTACTGGCCCGGACTGGTGGTTCTCAACCCTGGCTGCTCAGTAAGGTCATCTGGGGAGCTTTTAAAAAGCAAGGCACCTGGCTCCTCCCCAGACCAACTAGATCAGACTCTCTGGAGGTGGGTGCCCAGCATTTTATTATTATTATTATTATTATTATTATTATTATTTTAAAAATAAAAGCTCCCCAGGAGATTCTATACATATTCAACCAACATTGAAACCTACTGGCCTAAATGTTCCCAAGGCCCTTCTAGCCCTTAAACTGTATGTCATGGAGGACCTTTTATATATAAAGCATTGTGCTGGGCACCAGGGCACGCTGTTGAAAGTTCTAAATTCACTCATGAGATCATAAAAAGTCATTGAAGTTATTCTTTTAATTTAGGAAGAGGATACTTTTTGAACAAACTTATTATTTGTTCTGGAAAAACTCGTGCCTGCATTCCCAGCTATCTCTGTTCCCTTCCATCTTTGTTCCAGTCTTCCAGCTCCCTGACTCCCACTCATCGAACATCCATTATAATGCCATATATGCAAATGCTCTAAGCTGGTACCTGATCAATGTGATAGAAACCTTGCTACCTGCACATATTTCCTGGCTAGCTCCTCACCCAGTCTGCGGGCAGCACGGTATTTTTAGTTGGGTAAATGATAAGGCACAGGCCCCTGGGGGGGTTCCTCCCTCCCCCAGCCCTGAGACAGAGAATGCCGGCCCCCAGGCCCGTGCCCCAATTCTAGGGGCTGGCATGGTGGCTGACAAAAGCCTTGAGCTACGTGTCCTAGAAAGCTGCTCCCAGACTTGGCTTCTGGGAATTCTGTGTTAATATTCTCCAACAACCGTTCCCCAGGCCGAGCCAGTCCTACTTGAAAACACATCTGCTCTCAGCTGCACCTGCCGGAGGAGGCTGAGCCCAGGTGAGCTAGGGTACCCGCTTGGCAAGAGGAAGGCAGAGCTGAAACAACGTGGGCCCCTTTCTCACACTGAGGATGCCCCAAAGAGAGTGTGGGGGAGGGGCTCTGCCCTTCACGTGGGGTGGCGGGGAGGAGGAGAGTACATTCTGGATGGAGGCTCTCCACTTCTCACTCACTAAGGGTGCGGCTCAGGGCCTCCCAGGGAAACACAGAACAGAGTCTGGTTCTCCCTTTCACGCTCTCTCTAGCTTGGCTGCTGATTTTCTCCTGAGGGCAGTTGGACTAGTTTTCTTTAAGAAAAGTTGTCCTTATATGCATAAGCCTAACCAGTGGTCACGGACAACAGGGGGGTGGGGGCATACGTGGGGAGGGGTTTGGGATGGGAATGGGGGGGGGGAGGAAATGAGGACAATTATGTGATACCTTAATCAATAAATTTTTAAAAAGATACCTTTAGACATATAAAAAAGGAAAAAGAAAAGTTGTCCTAAGGTAGCTACCTTTAAGCCACCATCCCAAGAGGGCAGTGGAGGTAGTGATAAGACCTGAGACCTCCGGGTTTCTCGGCTCTAACCCTCTCATCCACTCATGCTCACTGTTTCTTCATTTGCCTCTTTGTCCTCCCTCCCCTCCACCCCCACTCTTTCACTTTGTCGCCTTCTCCCCTGATGACATGCCAGGCACATACGACAGAAAAGTGACAGAAACGTTTGCTGATCGCTGGGCTGTGCCCAGTGCCCTTCGGCCTCTCCCCTCACTTCCCTGCAGGGGGGGCTGGCTCGGAGCTGGGGAGGGAGCCCCAGGCACAGTACAGGATCCTCAGAGTCTAAATCTAGACCCAGAGCCCAGCTTCCCAGGCCTGCCGCCCCTTCCCAGGGCCCATTCCCCTTGGGCCTGGGGAGCATCACACCCAGGACGTGATGGATTCTCCAGGCACCTTCAAAGGGCTCTGCATCTGTTTGCAATGCGGACCTTGAATCCTTCTCTGGTCATAAACGTTGTTTATTTTGACTAGGACCTACTGAAAAAGGATTGGGGGTTAAGGAGGGCAAAGAGAGGATTCCTCTGGAAGATCATAAAACCATTAGCAGGCAGGGCTCTACGGGGTCACAGGATCATAGAATTTTCTGACTGAAAGGAACACAGGCCATTAGGAAGGTCTCAGATGACCACTTTGTCAGCCAAAGGCTCCTAGGGGCCACACGGGGCTGGGGTGGGGGCTTCTGGGCCTCTTTCTAGAAAGTGGACACAAGGTGTGGGGGCATGACCCCACAATAACCTTACACCAGGCGGGGGAGGCCAATAGTTTGGGAACATGATGGATTTGCCCTCCCAGTGGGACGAACCAGCTGCTTGAATGTGTAGTGGAGACTCTCGTTCTGGGGAATGGGCACAGCTCTGGGTAAAGGAAATGAAACCACCTCTCATTCTGCCTCCACCAGGATTTTAAACAGCTAGTATGTAAGGTGCTATGCTTAAGGCCCTTCCAGCATTTTCAAAACAATTCCGAAAGAGATGTTATCTTCGTTTTGCCGAGAAGACAAACTGCACTCAGAGAGGGGAGGTGGTTTGCCCAAGGTCACACAGCAAGGAAGGCAGTAAGGCTGGGACTAGATCTTAAGACTTTAAAGTCTTCAAATCTGATTTCCTTCCCACCTCCCCATCTGTTGTGGTCTGGTCCCCTGCAGCCGGAGAGACTGGATGGGCCCCCTCTCTCTGAAGCTCACATTGGGGCTGAGGAAAGTTCACCAGCAAATTTTCCACTAAGGGAGCATTGTAGAGTTTTGGGCTCATCCCTGTCCCTGGCATAGACCTGGCTCGCTCTGCAGAGAACATGTTCCAACCACAGTCAGGAAACTAACCAGGTTGCCTGTTCCTTACTGTGTGACTCAGAGCAAGTCACTTCACCTCTCTGAACTACTACACCTTCTGGATCCATCTTCAGACCTGAGGTCTCGGTGGAAAGTGAGGTTAGTGGAGGTGGTGGCATGCTGTCCCTTTTGAGTCCCTCTTTGGTGTCACAGCTTTGGGGATAGAGGGAGAGGAGACTTTGTCTTGCCCACAAGGCTGACTCAGATCACACACACAAAAGCAGGCAAGGCGAGGCTCACTAAGATCCCTACTGAGAACTCGGGAGGCTGAAAGCCAGGGCAGAGGCTGGGCTGTGAAGAGTTCTTCCCTGATCCCCTGACAGTGTAATCCAGTTGCTCAGAGAATGGAAAATCTCCTTCTTCTCCCCAACCCCCTCCCCCACAAAGGCCCTCTAATAGGCCTGCCAGCTTTGGGCACTTATCTGCCCAGACATCACACTGGGAGCAGGTTGCCTGGGGTCCCCATCCTCTGTGGAAGCTGGGAAGGCTGGGAGGGGCCAGGAGTCCAGTATTTGGGGCGGGGGAAGGGGATATGTCTGCTGCTCTCTGGCCTTCCCAAGGATCAGGAATACTGATGAGCCTCTGTGCTGAGGGAAACTTCAGGAAACAGGACAGAGACACAGGACTGGAGGGAGTGAGGCAGGAAGGATGGGTCTCAGGGCAGAGATATCTTGGGTGGGCCTTCTTGTGATAGAGCATGGATTAAACAGCCCCGTTTTTTCCACCGCCATGCTCCTCTCATTTTTATTTGAAGATGGTTCCCTCCCCAGCACCTTCGCCTCCCACCTCTTACACTTTCACTCATCCATCCCCTGAGCTGCTGACAGCTGCCCTGCGAGTGAACTCCTGGTCCTCAGGCCAGAGCATGCCCCCTCCAGCCTCCAGCCCCCCACACATACTCCCTCAAACCTGTGCCACCTGGGTCCCCCTGAGTCAAACTGATTTCTGAATACCTACTTTATGCCAGGCACTTTGGCTACATTATTCTCAATAAATCTTCATACATACACTGTTTGGTGGACATTCTATGTCCTGCCTTTACAGAGAGGTAAACCAAGGCCCAGAGAGGTTAAGTAACATGCCCAAAGTCACAGAGCTAGGAATTTGAGGTGGGATTTGCTCAAAGCCCATGCTGAATCCCTTATTTCATGCTCTCTCTGGGGGAATGATAGCTTAATGCTCTCTACCATCACCCCGTTCTCCACCCCACCACCCCCATATTCCTGGGATTAGACCTTAGGCACCACCTGCCTCATGCTGTCCAGGATTGATGTTGTCACCGAGAACCCAGCGAAGTGGAATCCTTTGACCATGTCCTGCTGACTTCCACCAAAGACCCCACAAGGACAAGGGTAAGACCCCCCGCGACTCTGAGTGATTTATCCGGCGAAATCATTATTTTATGGGATGGGCCAAAGAGGTGTCAGGAAGCAAGTTTGCTGTAAATCTCCTCTCCTTGCTCCCTTCCCCCGTGTGTCCCCTCCTGGGATTTATGGTGGAAAATGTTCAGAGCTAGGGACTTGGGGCTTGGGTTCAGGCTTGGGGTGGGAAGGCAAAGGACGATATATCTTCCTCCTCTGAGATCTGCTAAACATGTGTGTGTGTGTGTGTGTGTGTGTGTGTGTGCATGCACCATCCATGCTCTATCACAAGTCAACCAAATCTGTATGAAGCCTTCCGAGGCACTCAAGTGGCTCTGCAGACAGCGCCCATTGCCTGCACCAGAGGTATGTCATGGGGGCCAACCCACTGGCGGTGCCCCACGTGCACCTCCCTTCCTGGCAGGCCTTTCCCTGGGCTGAGCCCTTTCCCCATCCCAGGGCTCCTTACACAGGTCTGGTGGCCCCCATTACCGGTCCCTCCATTGCAGGGGGGTTTTCCCCCCAAAGGGTGTCTGGCACCTAGAGGACATGTCTTGAGCACCCCACACTGCCCGCAGCCCCAAGCCCAGGGTGCAGGCACTAAGGGAGCACCCGGTGAATCTGGCTGAATGAATCCAGGAGAGAAGAAGAGAAGACGTCACTCTCTGAGTGAACATCAGGTCACTCGCCCACCCCATCCCCTCCCGGCTCCTCTCCTGGCTGCCCGAACCAGGCTGCACTGTGTCTCCGGTTAAATATATGGAATTATCTATTACAATACTTCAATATTTATTACATTGATTTCGCTTTAAATGCTTTGTAAATCATAGCAAAAAATAATGGCCTTCCAACAGAGAGTCATATACCGTAATCAACTGGAAGAAAGTCGGCATTGTAATTTAAAATAAAAAAAATCCTTATGTGAGTCTCTCGTTTAAATTAAGAGACAGGACGTGATTCAAATAATAAGGCCCAAGTGAGGCTGGTTTTTCTTGGCAAATTAGTAGAGGTTTTAACTGGAACTGAAAAGGTGTTAAGGTGGAACAGTGACCTTATTAGACCTTAATTATTTTCTGTTGTTACATTCCTGGAGCTGAGGTTTTTTCCAAAGTGGCCATGTTAAGCCTCATCGCAGGAACTTTGACTTTTAGAGAGAGATCACTTCTCAAGAGGCATTAGTGGGATAAAAAGCAGACATTTTGCTTGAGTTCCTTTTCACTACCCCGGAGTTTCTAGAGCTCCCAGAATTCCTGGTTCAGAGGCAATGTCCTTGTCCTTGAAAGATGAGAATTGCCCCCACTGTGCCCCTGGCTTCTGACACTCAGCCTTCTCAATGGCAGCCTCCTCCCTCTGGCTATCCTCTGTCGACTGGTGAAGCCAGCATCAATAGGGCCAAGAGAGAAGAGGGCGAGTGTGCGTGTGTTTGTGCGTGTGCCTCTGTGTGTGTGTGTGTGTGTGTGTGTGTGTGTGTGTGCATGTATTGTTTGTGAGGACACACAAATTGCTCTTTCTTCATCTTTCACTGTAACCTTCCTGCTCTACCTTCCATGGTCAAGTTTGGCTGATTATTGGTCCCAATGCTAGCCCAACCCTGCCCAAGATGCTCATGGCACTTAGAGATGAAAATGGAGCCAATGCCATCCTTTCTGAGTGGAAATAATGCGAGTAAATGGCCTAGCCCTGAGCCAAGTATATGGCGGGTATCCAGTAGTGGCGACTTTATTTCTGCTGGAAGGAAAGAGAGCCAGAAAGGGGTCTTTTCCACTTGCTTCCAGATTCCCCCCAACATGTCCCACTGGCCCTGGGGTGGGTGCAGTGGTGGGAAAGAAATACTGAGCCCAGGAAGGCCCAGTGCATGTCCCTCCAGGAAGATAACCCAGCTGAGCAATGTTTATTAAACACATTCAGTTCCATTCCTCCCACTGGCCTTCCAAATAGACTTTGAATTTGACCGGAATGAGGGAGACCTTTTTCTGAGGTCTGGTGTTTTGGGGACCAGGGCTGGTGGTTCATCCTTCCTGATGGAGATCTGTGTGGGCGTGGAGATGATGTAAGAGCCTTGGGAAATGGCTGGGGTTGGGGAGGAATCTATTAGGCCACCACAGGCGGGAGGAATCCCCACAAAAAGGGAAATCAAGACTATTTGTGGCCAAAACCGGTTTGGCTCAGTGGATAGAGCGTCGGTCTGCGGACTGAGAGGTCCCAGGTTCGATTCCGGTCAAGGGCATGTACTTTGGTTGCGGGCACATCCCCAGAGGGAGGTGTGCAAGAGGCAGCTGATCGATGATTCTCTCTCATCAATGTTTCTAACTCTCTATCCCTCTCTCTTCCTCTCTGAAAAAAAAATCAATTAAAATATATTTTTTAAAAAAAGATTATTTGTGATTGCCCATCAACCATGTAGCTGCCCCCAGGTGTTGGTGCATATGCTGCAGTACGTGGTTCGGAGGATATTAAAAATCTTAGAATACCAGGTTCGAAAGGGCTTTAGACACCATCTAGGCAGACTCTTTTGCTTTACAAAGAGGATGCTCAGGCAATCTGAAATGATCCAACACCCTGCTGAAGACCCACGTGGACAGAGTTGAGAAGGTGAGGGAGGGGACAGACGCTTTAGGTAGGTGCTGGGGTCTCTGGCCTGGGTGAGGCTGGCCCAGCTGAAGAGTCCTGGCACCTGGATACACAAAGGTGCACCTTGGGCCAGTCTGCTCACTGATGGGCCAGCCCCTGCTCCTGGCCAGAGGGATGACCTTTCTCTACCCCATTCACTCAGAAAGGTCAGGGATGGAGGAGGATGGAGGTCTGGGCTCCAGTCTTACCAGCGACATGAGCCAGGAGCACTTCCTCTTTTTGAGCCATTCCTCCCTGCCCCACTTAGGTAACACAGCGTGGGGGCTATTGGCTTGCAGGGAGGATGGTGGTGCACTGGCTTTATAAACAGTGAAGTGCAGTGCAGGGAGTGGGGGGGGGGGGGGCTGTGGCCAGCTGGGTTGTAGAGACCCAGAAGTGGAGATGACTTAATCAGACTTTTATTTGTGGGCTCAGATTGAGTTTTGTCTCCTTTTCTCCTACCTTCCTTGTAGCTTAACTCCAAATTCTGCCCTGCCAAGGGATGGGATGAGGAAAGAAGCTTAATCCTCCCAATAACAGGACTATAGGATGGGTAGATATTATTATATCCATGTTACAGATAAGTACACTGAGGCCCAGTCGATCAAATACCATGTTCCCATCCCCAGTGGCTGAGAGGAAGAGCTGAGATATGAACCTAAATCTGATTCTACAAACATCGCATCCCACTGGGAGGGAAAGGCAGCAGAATGTGAGCTTCATGGGGTCTGTAGAGGATTGTTTGCTGCTGTTTCCCTGGCCCCTGGAATAGTGCCTGGCACATAGTGAGAATCAACTTTAATGGAAGGTGTGGTATAGCAAAAGTGAGTTAAGAATGAACAATCTATCAGGGCCTATAGCTTACATCACAGTTTCAGGGAAGGTTCTGTGTGGGTAGAGAATTTGGGGTAGTATTACATTATTCATGGTAGCCCCTTCTGGCTGTTTTTATAGCCAGTTACCGCCATGATGGAAATTTGGGCCTCAGGTAGTAGTTAAGTGGAAAGGAAATAAAATTAGGACATGGCAACGTTGGCAGTAAAGTGAAATCTCCACAGACGTACAAAGATTATATTAAAATGATGTCATAGAGGCAAATACTATCTTGCTCTTTGGGAGAGTCCTTGGGAAGACCTTATGGAGCAGAGAACATTGTGTGTTTTCCTATTCATTGCATCCTATAATGTTACATCCAAAGACACTGGTCCTTTCCCTAGCCGGCTTGGCTCAGTGGATGGAGTGTCAGCCTGTGGACTGAAGGGTCCCAGGTTTGATTCCAGCCAAGGGCACATGCCTGGGTTGCGGGCTCCATCCCCAGTGCGGGGCGTGCAGGAGGCAGCCAATCAATGATCCTCTCTCATCATTGATATTCCTATCTCTCTCTCCTTCTCCTTTCCTCTCTGAAATAAAAAAAAAAAAAAAAACATATTTAAGAGAAACATTGGTTCTTGATGTTTCATTCAGCCAATTTTTACCGAGCACCTACTATACACCATATACCGGGTTGGACCCTGGCAGGTACAAAGATGCCAAGGGATAGCCCTTTAGGAGCATAGTCAAGGCCTTGGGAGGCCAGACTTGTCCAGCAGCTTGCTTGGCCCAGCGTGGCTCTTCCTTTTCTCCAACTTGGTTCAGAGAGACTCTGCTCTTGCTATAGGAGGTCAGCCTGAGAGTGCCTCTCCCTCGCTCCCGCCCTCACGTGCCCCCTCCATCCCTAGTTCCCTGGCTGACAGAAAAGGTACAAGAGGGAATCTGAGAGATTCTGTGCTGTTTGTTTTGGGTTCAATGGAATCTCATTTACACGTGTTAATTGCAACTAATTGGCACTAATTGGATGAACAGGAAACCCTCTGGGAGCACTCATACCTTTAATTTGTAGTAAATATCATTAATTAACATATGCTAATTAGAACCAATTAACATTGATTAAGGGTTTCCAGCTACTTGGAAAGTACAACTGTGTCCTCCTCCCTTGGTTGCCTGAAGTCAGCACAAAATATGATACGAGGAGTCTGGGCAGGGAGAGGACCACCCTGCTGGCTGCATCTCCTGATGAGGGGGCACTGTGGCCAGGAGCCCTCACTGAGCTGGGTGCTTGGAGGCACCATGCCCTCTCCTTCCCCAGGACAGAGGGGTCTGCAGGGGAGGGGCTACATGGTTAGTGCTTCTCAGGGAATGGGAGGGGACATACATGGGAGGTTCTGGATATTGGGATGTTCTCCCCTTGGCCTGGTTCCCAGGGTGGGTTGAAAGAGCCCTAGAGACCAGCCTGGCAGGGAGACCAAGCAATGTTTGGACTGAAAAGGTGCAGATGATGCAAGTGAGACACCCATCCACGAGTCCTGCTTGGTGCACACACACAGGCACATCTCCATCTGACATGGAGGTGTGAATGTCTAGGTCTGACAGGCGCATAGACCGTGGGACCACCTCTGTCAAACATCTTTTTGCCCATCTTGGGATGTTATTTTAACTAAAACAACAACAACAACAGGGTATTGATGTCCGATTAAAAAAACACACATAGAACATTTGTCTAAGAACCAGAAGGCTTTTAGGTCTACAGTCAGTTCTGATACTACCGGTAACTAGCTATGGGACTCTTGGGATTCACTGAAAAAATATAAATTGTTCTAGTTGAGTACTTTTAGGAAAGAAATAAATATTTAGTACAGAGGCCCCATTGCCACCCCCAGGATTGCCCTTTCTGTGAGAGGCTCCCGAGGCCCTGCCTTCCCTTCTCTGCAACAGTCATGTCATTGTTTCATGCCCAATGTCCATCTCTCAGTTCCTTCAAAGCAGAGTTCAAGTCTGGCCTGTTTGTGTGGCACTCTTTGAGCACTAAAAAAGCTGCTATTGAGTTAAATAGTGTGTAGAGTGAAAAAAAAAGAAGTGTTGAATGAATGAACACATAAAACAGAACCATCTGTAATTTTAACTACCACAGAGAAAATAGCATTTGGTGTGTGTGTATGTGTGTGTGTGTACTTACTTAGAAATAAAATATGTTATATATACATAAATATCCCAAAAGGCTTAGTGAAGTTTTTGCTTTAATAACTTCAAAAGTATAAGTGCTACAAACTTTAAAAACCAAAGAAATTATTTAAAACTTGATATAGATTTAGTATATACTTGGTCAGTTTTGAATTTTGACTAATTTTAATGTCCTGTTTCAGTTCCTCTGAATGAAGGCAGCAAAGAGTGACTCAAAAATTAAAACTAAAATTTTATTCCCAAAAATGCACAAGATCAAATGTGTAATTCTGCCTGCACTGAGAACTGTTTTTTTCTTTCCACCACTGGGCCAGTGAACCCTGCACCATGTAACTCTTCAGGCCACCCAGGTGGGAGGAAGTGGGTGATTCTGTAACCCAAGGAAATGTGGATTTTCCAGGTCTCCTGAGAAAAAATAGCTTTATAGCTCCCAGATCTGAGCTACTGGCTCTGATGGAAAGAGGTGTGGGCCCAGGTGGGACAGAACCTGGCAGAAACCTCACCTCCAAGGCGATCTCTGTGGTAGATTCTTACCCAACTTAGAGCAACAGGGCTGCCCTGGAGGGGTTTAAGGTGCAGGCCAATGCAAATTGCAGGGTTGGAAAGATAACCCTGTGAGGAGCTTGATCCCACGGGGGAAAGCAGATTAAAGCCGCTGCTGTGGGTCCTAACCGGTTTGGCTCAGTGGATAGAGCATCAGCCCGCAGAATCAATGGTCCCAAGTTCGATTCCGGTCAAGGGCGTGTACGTTGGTTGCGGGCATATACCCAGTAGGGAGGGTGCAGGAGGCAGCTGATTGATGTTTCTAACTCTCTATCCCTCTCCCTTCCTCTCTGTAAAAAATAAATATATACATATATAATTTTTCCAATAAAATATATTTTAAAAAATAAAAATAAAAATCCCTGCTGTGGGGCAGGCACTCTTCTAAATGTGCTTCATGCATTCATTCACTCACTCCTCCCACAACCCAATAAGGTAGGCACTACTATTATCCCCATTACACAGATGAGAAATCTGAGGCTCAGAGAGGTCAGGGCTACAATCGGAATTTCAATTTAGCTACGTGCTGTCCCCTCCCTTCCACCCACACTTCTGGTACCTACAGAAATGGCTCCAGGAAGCTGTGGCTCCGGGGTGGAATCCCCAAGGCAGGGAGCTCCTGGCCCTGCCCGGGCCTCCACAGCATGGCTGAGTGAACCCCGATTCCCAGCTCCCTCCCCATGGAAATCTGAGGTCTGAGGGAGGAGAGCTGCTGGCGAGGTTCACAGCAGCTTAATTACTAAAGTGATTTTAATTTGTTTTTGTTAATTGAAATCTCATTAAGCTGGTAATTTACTCCAACACAGCTCAGGAGTCCACAATTCTACGGGTGAGGAGGCTAGAGGGGACTCGCCTTAATCTGGGGATTGTGCCGCTTTATGCTGTGGCCTTTGTGGAGGGCCCTCCTGGCCAGGCACCCTTTCTCCTTCTTGGCCTAAACTCCCCTGCCCCAGGGGTCTGGGTCCCACCTGCCTGCGCTGTTCCCTGGAACGTGAATTTTGAATAAGGAAGACGTGAATCCAAGCCATCTCTCTGTAGAGCGTGTATGTATTCAGGTGTGTGGCATGTGGTGCACCGGCCTGAACCCTAATGTTAAGCGGAAGAGACACTGTTCGGTATTTGCCCATCTTTGTGCCAAGCACTGCTCTAGGCACACATTGGAGATGCTGGGGGAACAAAGGACACACTTTAGGGGGGGTCCTTTCTGAATCCTGGGCTTCGTTAGTTCCCCTGCGAAACGTCCCGAGTCCTCTTTCGTAACTGGCATCTCACGCACCCATCTCACTGTCACAGGGGCCCCTCGGCATCTTCGTGGCCGTGGCCTTGGCTTAGCGTGAGGTTTCCCCACTGGGTGTGGGTGGGCAGTCCTTTATGGAATGGGACTGCCCTGGGCATTGCAAGTCTCCTAGTGTTCCTGGGTGCCTTGCCTATTCAGTACCGATAGCATCCTCCCCAATAATTATGACAACACAAACATGCCCTCCACATGCTTCCAACCTCCCTGAGAGGGGTGGGGACTTGAAACCAGGAGCTCCGTGAGCATTTGTTGGGTGACAGAGAGAGTGTATGAACTGGAGAGTCTCTGACCTGGTCCATGCTTCTCCACGATGTGTATGCATGTGTGACTTTGAAATGTGTGTGCTGCTCTTCCAGGCCTGTGTACCCCTGGGTGTTCCGGGCCCAGTGGAGGATTCTGGGCCCTGTCACAGGCCAGGCCTTGGCTCTCCAGGGCTCTGTCTGCACCGGGCATGTTCTCTCTCCCTTCATGGCCTCATCCCCTGGCTGCCTCTTGAAGGACCTCGCCACCCAGCTGCCTCCTCCTTTTGCCCCTGACTACAGCCACTTGGTAGTTTTCCAGGCCTGACATTTCGAACATGCAATGCCATATGTATTGCCACTCTCAGGTAATTATCACGTAAAATTAAGCTAGTCTTGTACATGAAACCAGCAATTAGCCAGGGATTGAAGGTCAGGGAGATCTCGTTTATAGAGTCGCTAACAAAATGTTAAGTGGAAGTGTGTGTCAGATGGGCCAGGAGGCTGGATTAGCCGGGGTCGCAGCGGTGGGACTGGAGAGCCGTGGAGACTCCCGGGCTCGGCAGCGCCGGGCACAGCAGGAGGAGCTGGGGATTTATGGCTCACACTTCCCTCTTCCAGCCCTCAATCTGGGGCATAGCTTTGAAGGAAGGTTGCTAAGTCTGCTAAATCCTAGTGCACACCGATGCTCCGTCCCCATTCATCCGGAAGCTGGGGAGATCCTGCCTAAGAGCCTGTATGCCAATGCCACCTCCTGCCTGGCTGCCCACCGTGCCCGCATTTTACACTGGAGCCTTTCAGATCTGCTTTGCGTATCTAAAGACAGGATGAGCTTTCAAGACTCAGAAACTTTGCAAATTTGCCATTTCCTTTGCTTGAAATACCTTCTCCTTTCCCCCCAACTCTCTTATCATCAGCCTGGAAATTTCCCATTTCCCTTCCCAAAATCTCAGTCTTCACTTCTCCAAGAACCCCCCCCCCCCCCCCCCGCAACTTTATTCTGGGAGTTACTTCACTTTTGTACCGTGAGCAGGTTTCCACTATTGCACTTACACTCTATGACTCTATGGCAATTTATTGGTGACTTGTCTGCCCCCCGCTACTGGACTGTGAATTATTCATCTCTTCCTGGCAACATGGAGCTTCTCAATAAATGTATGTGGGATGAATATAGAAATTATTCCCTTCTGCTCTTTGTTCTTTTGCCTATCCTTCAAGGCCCGGCTCAGATGTCACCTCCACTTTTCTGGATCCCCTACCCTGGTAGAATTAATCATGCCTTCCGTGTTCCTGTAGCACTCTCTACACATTTTTATTACAGCACTTACCAAATTGCCTCGTATTTCATTATAGTCTACCCAGGGCTACCACAACTCCAGAGAGACCGTTCACACTGAGCCAGGCAACAGAGAGGTGGTGCTTGTACTTGCCCACGGGGCAGTGAGCTTCTGCAGAGCAAAGAGCCTGAGACTTTGCAAATGGCCTGCATACTGTATGCTCTCCTTGGCCACATGTATTTAATTATTGAACAGGAACCCAATAGTTCAGTGGAGCGAGCTCTAGAATTGGATTCTGGGGACCTGGGTTCCAGTTCTGGCTCTGCCACTAGATTGCTGTGCAGCCTTAAGTGAATCAGCTTCTCTGGTCCTATCTTTTTAAATCAGGTCCCCTGTATCAAAGTGCCTGGGACAAAAGTAGGCGCTCAATGCATGTTACGTCCCCTTCACCCCCGTTTTTGTCATCTGCAGCATGAGGAATTTTAAGATTCCATGTGGTCTTCTAGAATTACAGGCTCTCACGATTAGAAGAAGTTTTGAAAGGCATCTGGCCTAACCTCTGGTTTCTGCAGTTAGTTGTCATGAAGTTCTGGTTTGTACATCTCTAATGACAAGAAGCTCACTTCCTCGAAAAGTAGGCCATTCTATTTTCAGACAGCTATGCCTTAAAAAGAGCCTGATTATCTGACAGTTTTCCAGAGCTTCCACCCCAGGCTCTGGTTTTTCACAGACAACGATCATAGACAACGATCTGCTCCAAGCTCAGAGACACAGTTCTGTCCCCATCCCTTTTGAGACTTGATTCACCCCGTTGGTTGTCGTCCGCCGCCCCCCCTCCACCCGGAACTTGCTCCCCTTAGTCCAAAGACCTCTTGAGATGAGGGTAGGACTATCTCACCTTCCTCTGCCTAGAACTTGTGTGTCTATCAAGAGCCCAGATTGGAACCCAAGATCGTGTTCTTATGACCTATATCTCCTCCAACCCTAGCAAGCATGTCACTAGGAGAGGCAAAGCTGAGAAGGAGCAGAATTCTTCTTCAATTTTATTTTTATGTTTCAAAAAATTTGTATCAAAAAAAAAAAACATAAACAAAGTTCAAATACAAATGACAAGCAAGGGAAAGATTATTTGTAATTCATATCACAGGCAAAGGGCTAATTTCCTTAAGAGATAGAGAATCCACAAATCAACATGAAAAGGATCCATGACCTAATAGAAATATGAGCAAAGGATAGCAGATAATTGACAGAAAAGGATCTGAATAGTGTTCTTATACATATGAAACCATGTTTAACCCCATTCATCATAAAAAAATGCAAATTAAAACTACAGTTCTTTTTCATGTGTCACAAGGGCAAAGATAAAAAAAAGTCTGATAATGTTTTGTTGGTAAAGGGTAAGAAAGAGACTCTCCTACCTTGTGAGGGTAAATTGGTACAAACTCTCTGGGATAATCGTGGCTTTATCTACTAACATTTAAAAATGCATGTGCACTTTGATTCAACGATCTACTTTCTAGGGATGTATCCTACAAGTCTACTCAGATACTTCAGAAAATACGCTCAGTGGGGGCAAGGAGTTTCACCCACTTGTTCACTGTTCTATCTTTGGTACCTGGATTGCTGTCGAGTACATAGTAGGTGCTCAATAAATATATGTTGAATGGATGAATGAATGAATGAATGAATGAACAAGTTGATGGATGAAATTGTAAAATGACATTATTCATCACAAAATTTTTGGTAAAAGCCAAAAATAATGTAAATCTCCAACTACAATGAAATAATATATTACTATTAAAAATATCAAGGCAGCTCTCCATGTACTCATGTATAAGGATTTCTGAGAGACATTATTAGATGAGAAAAGCAAGGTGTAGAAGAATGTGTGTAATAAAAATGCAGCTGAATAGAGAATAAAAAATGGCAGCAGAGTAAGAGGATGCTGCACGGACATGCTCCCAGGAACAAGCTGGAAATACAACTGAAACACAGAAAGGCTTCCTGAATAATCAATGGAAAATTCACAGGAGAGAACCTGATACCCAAGGACCAAAGGTGGAGACCGCATAGAGACTGGTAGGAGGGGAAGAGGGGTGAAAGGGCTGGCAGGGCACCCACAGATGGCAACTGACGTCCTGGAGAGATATCTCAACTGTGGGGAGGTGGGGGGTTGCAACTGAGAACTCTGGGATCTAATCCCGAAGCTTCGCTCCTCAACAGAGAGCACCAAACTAAAGAGGTTATCCACATAACATCTAGCTGTGAAAAGCAGTGGGGTGCTATCTGCCAGGGAGTGGCAGCTGAAAGTTCGGGCACCCTCTTAAAGGGCCAACACATAAAAATTCCTTGTGGAGCCACCCACATTGTGCTCTGGCAGAGGGAGGGTGAAGTGGACTAGAGCTGTGAAAGAAGAACCCAGGACTGGGGATTTGGGAAATAGAGCTCAGAAAACTGACACCCCAAGTTTTCTGGGCTGAGTCATTCCCTCTTGCAGCTGAGGACATCTTTCCCAAGTAGACATCTGCCTTGCCTGGGGGGAGAAAGACACTCGGAAACAATCTACTGGAAAACACCTTGCCCTGAGGCCATAAGAGATTAAAAGTAACCATTAGCCTCCAGGCAGAAGCAACCACCCCACCCTGTTGAAAAAAAACTCTCACCATACCTGAGCATGATTGCCTGGGGGCAATTTAAGTGGGAATCCTATTAGTCTGTAGACAGAGATGTCTCTGGAGGCTTTCAGTCTTTGCCTGATCCAATTAGTCAGAAACAACCTTTAACACTAACCTGCACTAAAGTTCAAGTGGTGCAGAGGATCTAACCAATACATAATCATAAACCCAAACAGACAACCAAAATGAGGAAACAAAGAAACAACCCTCAAATGAAAGAACTAGAGAATTCTCCAGAAGAAGAGATAAATGAAACCGAGATAAGAAATTTATCTGAAACAGAATTCAGAGTAATGATGGTAAAAATGCTCAACAGTATGAAAAAAGATATAGTAATTATGAAAAAATAATAGTCTGAGATAAAGAATGACATAACACAAATAAAGAACACATTGCAAGGAATACACAGCAGATTAGGGGAAGCTGAGGATTGAATCAGTAAATTAGAAGACAGAGTTGAAAATATCACTCAATTAGAGAACCAAAAAGAAAAAAACAAACAATTAAACAACATATTAGAGAACCAAAAAGAAAAGAAACAATTAAACAACAGGAGGACAACTTAGGGAGCTGAGGGATAATGTGAAACGTAACAATATTAGAATAGTAGGTTTGCCAAAATAGGGAGAAAGGAACAGAGAAGTGTGTTTGAAGAAATAATGGTAGAAAACTTCCCTAACTGGTAAAGGAAAAAGTCATACAAGTTCAGGAGGCACAAATAAGAAGAACCCAAACAGACCCACACCAAGACACATCATAATTTAAATGCCAAAAATTAAAGACAAAGAGAGCATCTTAAAGAGAGCAAGAGAAAATAAAACTGTTACCTACAAAGAAGTTCCCATAAGGCTGACACCTGATTTCTCATCAGAAATTCTATAGGCCAGAGGGAATGGCATGAAGTACTCAAGGTAATGGCAAGCAAGAATCTGAGACCAAGATTACTATATCCAGCAAGGCTATCATTCAAAATAGATGGTCAAATAAAGAGCTTCCCAGACCAAAAAAAAAAAAAAAAAAAAAAAAAAAGGCAAAATGAGTTTATCACCACCAAGCCAGCATTATAGAAAATGCTAAAGGGATTGCTGTAAGGGATTACTGAGAAGAAAAACCAGAGAGAGAAACCTAGCCATACAGAATTAAAATGGCTATAAATAAATACCTCTTAATAATAACTCTAAATGGAGTAAATGCTCCAATCAAAAGGTATAGGGTAGCTGAATGGATACAAAAACATGACCCAAATATATGCTGTCTACAAGAGATCTACCTCAAAACAAAAGACACACAGGATGAAAGTGAAAGGATGGAAAAAAAAAAAAAAAGCTAGAGTAGCAATACTTATATCTGGACAAAATAGACTTTAAAATGAAGGCCATCACAAGAGACATAGTACTGGAAGTGCTAGCCATAAGCAATCAAACAAGAAAAAGAAATAAAAGGTATCCAAGTTGGAAAAGGAGTAGAATTGTCATTATTTGCAGATGACATATTATTGTACAAAGAAAACCCCAAAGAATCCATCAAAAAACTACTAGACTTAATTAAGACTAGCTTAATTTTACGTGATAATTACCTGAGAGTGGCAATACATATGGCATTGCATGTTCGAAATGTCAGTAGTCAGAGGCAAAAGGAGGAGCCAGAAGGGAAAAATATTCTAGATATAATAGAAGCAATCCTGTTATTTGCAGATTTTTAATATTTCTTACAACTTTTGTAGTAGCATACTATGTTAGTACAGTTTTGGTAAATATTATTGTACCTAAAATCCTTTCATTCTTGAAATATTAATGTTTATTGCATATAAAATTATTATATTGTAAGATAAACAATTGATGTTTATTGCATGTAACATCTTATTTAAGATCGTTTTTCTTGAAATATTAAGGTTTACTGCATGTAATATTATTATGTTTAAAATCGTGGGTGTTTTTTTTTTTTACATAAAAAAACGTGAAAACTGTGGAAGGAAGCTCCTAACATGGGCACTGGATTTATCTCTAGACAGAGGAGCTGGGGGCCTGGAGGAAGGAGTGGGGGTGGCTTTACTTCTCAGTGGATTCTCTGGGATTCCTCTTGAATTTTAGGTCACATAAATGTACAGGCAGTCCTTGAGGTACATCGGACTTGACTTATGTTGTTTCCCATTTACAGTATTTATTCTTTTTAAAGTTCCGTCATTTCGACATATGTACATATGTGCTTTATGTTTTTTATTATTTATTTGCCACAAGTAAAGGTCAATAATTGTTATCTTTCTTTTAATTTTTTTTTTTTGATGTTTCACGTCATTACTGCTGTGTATGTGCTCCATGTGAGTGACGTAGGTGTTTATGGAGGTGGGTTCTGACTTATGGCGAAAATCAAGTTACATCATGCCGTAGGAACCGATCTCTGACGTAACCTGAGGACTACCTATTTCAACAAATGGGTACAATTCAAAATTTAAAAAGACCTGATCTCAGGAATGAACTCTATTCTTTTGGGTCTGAGCATTTGTGCACACATGTATTACCCCTTCCTAAGAACGTACACGTGTGCATATGTACATGCATGTACATTTCCAAATTACTTTGCTCACAAACGTGGATGAGTCTTCCTAAATGAAACACAGCTCCCGAGGCCTTCCCCTGCTCAACATTCTTTGACGGCTCTCTCCCTATGGTCTGTACAGTCCAAATTCCTTGTTCTGGTGTTGGACCCCAACCCACCTCCCACCATTCCTTCCACACAGCCTTTGCCGCAGAAAAATGGAGCTATTTGCTCTCTCCAGACGCGCCTGCCGTTACCTACCTGCACCTTGGACGGTTGTGCCTTGGGAAATCAAGATCCCCTTCTCCACTGACACGTTACGTCATCCCCACTCTCCAAGACCCGCCTCACACCTCTTTCCCAGGAAGGCTCCTTCCATGTCTCACGCTGGAAGTGCTCTCTCACTCTATATCTGCATCTCTCTTACAGCATCTAGGTTTCTTTTAACATTCTATTAAAGCCTTCTCCCTAACTGAAAACTGTTCTCATAAGCTATCTGAAGGGGGACAGAGTTCAAGTCTGATTCCTGTTCGCATTGTTCTTAGCACCCAGTAAAACGCCCGGCTCACAGTAGGTATTTGGGAAACGCCGAAGGAATGGATGTGCCTAAGACTCAGCGGTGGGCGATCCGTCTGTCTGGTCTCTGTATCGCCTGAACCATCATTGCCATCTTCACCATCACTGGGGAAAAGGCTTTTGCATACTGCAGAGGGGCTCAGCAGGAGCCACTGCCGCCCATCCACGCCCACCAGCCTGGCTGAAGAGGGGCCCAGACGTGACCAGACGGTGAGGCAGCCGCATTCCAGATGGATGAGGCACGCCTGGGAAGTCACATGTCTGGCTCAACCCACCTGCGGGCACTCAAGCCTTACAGACCCTCAGGCTGACCTGGGGTCCAGGTCCTTACTCTCCCTGAGTAACTGCATGAATCGCCGTCTCAGGGTCCTCCCCTACAACATGGGACCAGGGAGACCTGCCTCGTGTGTGGCTGTGAGGACTGGAGAGAATGTTCGGGAGGTGCTTTGCCGAGGGCCTGGCACCTGGCAGGTTCTCAGGGGCTGATGACCCTGGAATCTGGGGCTGCCAAGCTGCGGACATGCAGGAAACCACATCAGCCCCAGCTAAACCTAGAAAGGTAAACGTATTGCCAAAAACCCCATATGCCAAGCAGTACTTTACTGCAAAGCCAAACAGATTTTTTTTGGCTTCACAATTGTTTGGGATTATCTTGCCACAGTTAATGCTCTGTTGGTGAGAACACTCGAGACCTACCCAGAGTGTGGTCTGTCTGGTGGATACGCGTGTGAACGAGGTATGCACATGCATTCACATGGATGTGGGCTCCCCAATGGTCATGCATGTGAGCGTTCATGCATCCACATATGTGGATATGGCCATTCAGGCAACAGTGCTGGCATGGGGACATGGGTAGACTGCAACAAGCTACCTGAGGGAAAAAAGGTTGGTTAAAGAAATGCTGAGAAAAGATGAGGCAAAAAAGGAAGAAGAAATTTATAGGCTAAACATGTGTGTGTGTGGGGGAATGAAAGACAGTAGAGTGTGCGGGTTAAGAGCATGAACTTTGAACCTTTCTTGAGTTTGAGCCCTTGTCAATTCCTAGCTTGTGATCTTGGGCAGATCAGTCAACCTCTCTCTGCCTCAGTTTCTCATCTGTAAAATGGGATCACAATAACAGCACCCGCTGATTGGGACTGTTGTAAGGATTAAATGAGGTAATAATACATGTAAGGTATTACGGGCCTGATCCAAAGGAAGTCCTTGCTTAAAACATGGTGGTGGAAGGCCATCAGGCCCGTCTCCTGGTCTTCCTTTACTCCTCTCGGATGTCACCTTCCAGCTTCTTTCCCTCCCTCCTCCCTCTCACATCATGCCTCCCTACTTTCCCTCCCCCCCTCCCACAACATCTTAGCCTTTGCCAGAGCCAGGCTGGGAGCAGGCACTGCATGCCATTGGCAGGGAAAGAGAGCCAAAGGGAGCAGGAGGAGGTGGAGACACTGGCTCTGAAATGTTGCTTCTCCCCCACCCCGTTCCCCAGTCATGCTCCCAGAGGCGGGAGGTTGGGGGTGGGGGCAGTGGGAGGGCTCCAACGAACAGACAATCCCAGCCATTCCCTGGTGGGCCGGGGGTCAGGCCCCCTCCTCGCTCCATCTGCCTCTGCCACAGCCTGTGCCATCCGGCTTGCCAGCCCAGCCCAGCCCAGCCCAGCAGGCTGGGATCCCAGGCCGTGCCAGCCCCAGCCCGGCTAGGGGTGGGAGTGGGCTGCAGTCTGGGGGTCTGCCGCTTTGTTTTATTCGTCCATATCTCCTCTTTGCTTTCGGAGCCCTGGTCTTTCCCAGCCCTGAGGCTCTGACTCCATCCTGTGCCAGCCTCTGGCTGTCTCGGCCATCCCTGCATCTCTATCACCACCTGCCCCGCGTCTCCTGCCAGCTCTGGGCTCAGGGAGCCTCAGGCCCAGTCAGCCTCAGCTCCTGCACACTTCCTCCCCGACTCTGGCTGAAGGCTGGAGGCCCCAGCACCTGGAGGGGCTGGCTCTCTGCTTGGCTGCCCTGGGCGCAGGGTCTTCCACCCAGTCCTGTAACCCTCCTCCCCCTCCTCCCCTCTCCCCAGTGACTAGAGTCCTCTCCCCACCCCTCTGCCTCCTCCCCGCACAGGACAGCTTGCTGCCCTCCAGGCCTTGGCTGGAGGCTCACAATGAAACTGCCTCCCCCCACAGATCGGGAGGTGGAGAATCACCATGGCAACCAAGAAAGCCTCTCCTCCCTCTCTTACCCTTCCTCTCCCGGCTTCATCAAAGGGGCTAGAGGTCTGATGAGGAGTCAGCGCTCTCGGGGATACAGGATGGAGAATGACAGGGGGACAGGGTAGCTGGTGGGACGTTTGTTGGAGACCTGGGCTATGGGAGATGGCCGATGGTGGGGCTCTTGAGGAACAGGGTCCAAGTGTGTGACTAGTACGGTCTCAGCCACCAGTTGCGTCCCCAGATATGGCAGTGATTCATCGGGGCAGCTTATTAAACACAGAGAGCGGCAGGCACCATCCTAGCCCTGCTGAAGGCCAATCTTCAGAGTTGGGCCCTAGGAACTCATATTTTAAAGATTGTCCCAGGTGATTCCGGCAGATACCCGGGTTAAAGACCCACCAGTATACAGAAGGCTGGAATATAACACACCCGTGTTTAACTCCTAGCTTGGTCACCCAAAGTCAGGTGGCAAATCTTGTCATCTTTTCAAGGCTCAGTTTTCACTTCTGTAAAATGGGATAACAGTACCAGCTTTGTAGGATGCTGTGAGAATTGGCCTTCACAGATAAAGCCCCTTACACTGAGCTTGCCCTCCTCTGCCTCCTGCTCTAGGCTTTGCCATCCCCAGGGGGCCGGGCAGGGTCTGTGGGGGAGTGGGCAGGACTCCCCTCCCTGCCTGGGCCTGCCACGGCCTGGGCCTTCTTTGCCATTATGTGTTACAAGACACTGTGAATTCTCCACACCAGAGCAACATGAAATCATTAAGGCAAAACAATAAATAAAGGCCTAGAAGTTATTACAGAGCTGACAGCGCACAACGCTGCCCTGCAAAGCAAATATGAATTATTTCAGAACATTTTAAAATGAAAAATCCTCTCTTCTTCCTGCCCGGCCTGTAATCCATTAACTCCTCTGCTCACCCCCTTCACGCGGGCCGAGAGTGGCCGGGCCGAGGCAGGGTCCGGAGCAGGGCTTCCTGGGCCCTGGGCGGCCCTGTTCTTCCTGTGGAGTCAGCTGGGAGCCAGCCCGCTGCTGCTCTGGCCTGGACACTCTCTGGTTGTCTAACGGCATCTCCTCATTCCTCGTCTCCACCTGGAACCAGTCCACAGGCATCCCCTGAACCTCTCCGACCCCTCACGTGGCTCGCATTGTCCACCGTTTCCAGAGGAGCCCACAGCTCCTGGGAGATGGGCTACCTTCTTCCGCCGTTAGAGATGGGCACACAGGTTTAGAAGGATTCAGTGACAGGTTCAGGGTCTGGTGAACGGCAGAGCGGGGACTCGATCCCCGGCCTCCTCGCTCTAAGGTTTAAAGGAGACGAAATGAGGCAATGTATGCAGAGCGCTTGCTTTGGCATACTCGAACACAGCGGCTGCCTACCTTTCGGACCTCACGGACCACCGGCTGGGGACCGCTGCTCTAAAAGCTGTTATTGTTGTTGCTGATATTGTTATTTTTCCTAAGCACGCTTTCTTTCTGACGCCCTAGGTACCCAGCGCTGTGATGGCACTGCTGTGGGTGTCTGCCATGCTGACTGTTGAGCATCCTCCCCGCCCGCGCCCCCTTCCCCCGCCCCAATTCTGCAGGTCACAGCGCCCTTCCTTCAGAGCGCTGCGCTCTCCTGTCCATGGCACTTGATGAGCTGTCATCCCTGTCCCTGGGCCTCTCCTGGCCTCCGGTGTGGACATAAGATCCAGACTTGCTCAGTCCTCGTGTCCAGCCTTCTG
This sequence comes from Pipistrellus kuhlii, assembly GCF_014108245.1. Classification (NCBI taxonomy): domain Eukaryota; kingdom Metazoa; phylum Chordata; class Mammalia; order Chiroptera; family Vespertilionidae; genus Pipistrellus; species Pipistrellus kuhlii. Next base: position 12,330,669 of record NW_023425521.1, on the reverse strand, counting down.
ACCACCGGCTCAGACCAGAGCTGGCAGCAGCAGAATATCTAGCTGAGTTTTATAAACCAACTCAGAGAAGGCAAGTTTCCCCCCTCACTCCCTTTCCAGCAACATGGGCCATGCCCCATCCCTTCCCACCCGTCTCCCCGGCCCAACAAGGAAGAAGCATCAGGAAGAGATGAGAGTGTAGCTGGCACGCAGAGGGAGGGAGAGGGGAGAGATCTGGCAACAGGCAGGCAGCCCACAGGTCAGTGGTCTGCCCTTTCGGATGAACTAGGTTAAGCTGGGCTTCAGTCACTGGCTCTGATGGGCACAGTTGCTGTGTATGGATTCAGACGTGTCCTTTAGCAGTCAGGGTGCCCACAGAGTAAGTTCCAACGCAGGAGAATGAGTGTGGTTTCATCACCTCCTAATCCTTCCCTGGGGTATAGGAGGCTGAGGCTGTCCCGGGGCAGGAGGTCAAGCCTAGGGGTTTAACCCATTGACTTGCCCTCTGGGTGATCTGGAGTAAGCCCTGCTTCTCTGGGCTTCAGCTTCCTCATTTGTAAGATGGAGGTTCACACTGTATTATCTCAAAGGAGTCTTGTGCCGCTGATGTTCTAGAATTAACTTTGTAGGCCACTGTGTGCTAGGTGTGGGTCACAGGGCCTTCACATTCTCACACCACCAATTTCTTTACTTCTACCTTCTACAGTTCTCCCATCAGTATCCACCCCCTTGTACTCTCCACACCTCTGCAGTTCTTTTTCACTTGTAGCTCCTTGAACAACCAAACATACATACACACATACATATTTACATACATACATGTTTATCCATCCCTCTATCCTATCCAACCAAGGAGCTCCTTAAATGTATTAGGCACGGTCCCAGATGCTGTAGGTACCTCATAGTCCTTGCCCTCGTGGAGAAACAGGTGAATACAAGTGCGTTGAGAGTTAGGAAAGTGGAGACACAGAATGCTACGGCAGCATCTAGAGCAAGCCGTAGCTTTCTCTAAGGAAGGGATAGTTCTTTAAGGCAAGCCTTGAAGGCTGGAGAGGGAATAATCAAGGAAAAGAAGGAAAGAACATTTCAGGCAAGTGGAACAGCATCGAGAGCGTGGAGAGGAACCATCAGGGAAAGTGCACAGTCAGCAGAAGGGAGAGGAAGGTGTGCAATGTGTGCCCAGAGGTGTCATCGGGAGGCAGGCAAGGATAATGATCCCTTGGCACTCAGTCCACTTGGAAAACTCCTATTCGACGTTAAAAACCCTGCTGAGGTACCACCTCCTCTGGGAAGAGCCTTCCCTGACCCTAGAGTTAATTGCTCTTTCCTCCATCTATGACGTACACTCCTGTCATTGCACCTGTTCCCCTGCCCTATAATGACCTCTTTCCATATTTGTCTCACCTCTTATTATTATTATTACTATTATTATTATTTATTTCAGAGAGGAAGGTAGAGGGAGAGAGAGAGAGAAACATCAATGATGAGAGAGAATCATTGATTGGCTGCCTCCTGAATTCCTCCTACTGGGAAGTGAGCCCATAACTCGGGCTTGTTCCCTTGACCGGAATCGAACCCTGGAACCTTAGGTCCACAGGCTGACACTCTATCCACTGAGCTAAACCGGCTAGGGCCCTAGGCGTCGCACCTCTTAGAATGTACGTTCGTTTAGGGCACAAAGCTGTTTATAGCTGCAGTGCCCGGGCACACATAGGTATTCAATAAATGCTTTTAGGCTGAATTGAATCACGTGGTGTGTATGTACCCAGGAGATAACTATGTTCGTGTTTAAGGAATGGTGGGAAGCTCAATAGGCATGTATGTGGGTATCTCTGTGTTCGGATTTAAATTCAACAACATTTCCAGAGGGCTGTTTGGAGCCAGTGGACTGTGACAAGCTGCTGACCATTTCCTCAACACGGAGAAAACTCACCAGGCTGGGCGGGGCGGAGCTGGCTGGGCCCGAGGCTGAGTGGCTGCCTCCCTGTCCTCTCCTCTCTCTTTGCTTTCCCGCCGCTCTCTGCATGGCCCCTGCGGGGGCCCTAGACTCTTCAGGGCTCTGTGAGGCGGATGAGGAGGTGGACTGAGGCAGAGACCCCACCGCCTGGGTGCCCACTGGCCACCGACCAAGCTTTCTTGGTGAAGACACTGATCAGCGGGGACCCCAGGCTAAGGAATGTTTAAAAATGAAAACGAAGAGTTCGAGTTCGCTTGAGGGGAGGGTCCGTTGGGAGGGGGCGGGAGAGAGAATGGAGGGGTGTCCACTGAAGGGGCAGTGGGGACGAGAGGAGCTGAGTGCTGTTGAGGGCTTGGGAGAGATCACTAGGCTGCATCACAGAAGTAAGGCCAGGGAGGGAGAGGGCGGGGAGGGCTCTGAATGCCAGGCTGACTTTGGGCTCTGTCTTAGGGATTCATGGTTTTCACACATGAAGTCCTTTCCGGTTTGGAAGTCCAGTAGGACAAGCAGATAAATGGTTGGATTGAGGCCATTTGGGAGTCCAGAGTCCTGCTTCTCAAACCCCTCCCCGCCCCAGCACCCACGGAACTCACGGAGTGTCATGAAGCAGGTTTTCAAAGCGTTCTCTGCGGGGAATGAATCCGAGCAGGACTAGGAGGCCTGAGGGAGGCGGGTGCGGGGAGGGCTCCGTGGACTGGGATGCAGCTTCCTCCAGGAAGCCTGCCTTGTTCCCCTCTCTATGCTGGATCGGCTGCTCCTCCTTTGTGCCCCACTGCCCCGAGCTAGCCTCGCCTGTGGCAAGAATCCCTGAGGGATGAGGACACGCGTAATACCTTAGTCAATAAAGAAATTAAAAAAAAAATAAAAAGAATTCCTGAGGACTGTCATTGTCTGCTCATTTCTCTCTCTCCTCTGCTAGGCGTTGAGTTTGCGGGTGGGGATCTCATTACCAGATCCTCGCACAGTAGGCTCCGCATGATGCAGAGTAGGTGCTTAATAAATGCTGGTAAATGAATGAGCCTTACTCTGGCATGGCTGCCGGGGACATCAAATGAGAATGTGTGCTCTGGACAGAGGAGAGGTGAAATGAGCATCTGAAGAAGGGTTACTGAGTGAGCCAGAGGCCCAGCAGAGAGAGGTTGGGGGCAGAACCCAGGCACTGGGGTTTCCAGGCTGGGACGGCATACTTGTTATGGGTACTGTACAGTCTGCCCGCCACTTCACGTGCCAACTGTGCGCGCGTGCATGAAAACATACACACATGGCAACAGTAAGTTTGGTATCCACACGTGCCTTTGCCTATTCAGGTATGGGTGTGACCCCTTTGCGGGCACAGCTGTGTATGTGGAACGTGTACAGGCGTGTTTTTGTGTCTGTGGGGGTCTATGTGCTTGCACAGACGTGAGCGTGCCTGCTGAGCTGGGTGGGGCCGGGTGTGTTCTGTCACTGCACCCTGATTAGCTTTCCCTTGGAGGCATTTAGGTGACGATTTACAGCTGCACCTGACCCTGGCCTCTCTGCTCTGTCCTGTGTGCGCTGCTGGGGCTGCCCCCTGGCCCCTGCCCGCCCCTGCCCCCTGGCCACATAACTGTGATTTATGGCTGGCCTGTGGGGAGCGGCCCCTCCCCACCGTCCAGCGATCCGCAGCTCCCACACCAGATGGGCTGCCTGCTGCTCCGGGAGCCGCTCCGCCAGGGAGAACGAGGCAAGAGGACCGCCCCCAGGCCCGCGCGGACCCCTCCTCCCTCCCTCCCTGCTCTCCCCTCTCAGACAGGGCCTGTCATCCTGTCCTGGGCTTCTTCGTGGTGTTGGGATTGTGAACTGAGATGGGAGGTCAGAGTCTGTGACACAGAACAGAAACCGTCTCGAGTCCTCCATTCATCTCCACCCCAGACACAGATAGACAGAAAGATGGACAGACACACACAGATAAAGATACCGATAGGTCCTCCTGCAAGGATGCTTATAGGATGCATCTGACAGACACATGTGGGTGCGCGCCTGTGCATGAGCGCGCGCGCGCGCGCGCACACACACACACACACACACACACACACGCAGGCGCAGTGAGTGTTCGTGGGGATCTGCATATGCGTGGGGGCTGGGAGGGGAGCCAGACCCCCTGTAGCCAGGCCAAGCCTTCCCACTCCCGCTGTGTCCTTGCCTCTCTTCTCCCGTGTCTACACTCCCTGATGCCAAAGGGTATCTTCTCCAGCTCCTGCCAATCCATTATGAAGGTCCACTCAACCAGCAAGGGCATTTTGGGGGGTGCTCTGGGGTGGGCCCCTGGGGGCTGGGCCCCACCTTCTACTCCCAGGATGGCATTGCCGGGGGCTCGGGGGGGGGGGCAGTGGGGAGACCCTGGGCTGTGTCAGGCTGAAGGTGAGAGCTGGAAACAAAAAGATTGGAGTAAATTATTATTCCCCCCATGGCTTTCCCAAGGAAAGTGGAAGCAGCAGCCTGAGGCCCGTTTTCCTATTTGATGGGGAATCAGATAAATGGCAGGCAGCTTGCTCTGATAAGGCCTTGCTCTGGGCACAACCTCTCTCTCTGAAACCCTCTTACTATGCATAGAGGAAGGCTATCTGTGCAGCTGCACCTTGACACAAATATATCTGCACCCGAGATGAAGCAATTCCCCCAGAAATTACAGCAGGGGGATTGCATCTGAGGGGGGGCCCTGGGGAGGCGTGGGGGCTGCGAGGGAGGGAGGGGGATGAGAGGCCTGGGCAGGCAGGGAGGAGAAGAGGGAGGTGGGAGGTGGCTGGGAGGCTGGGAGTGGGGAGGAAGAGGTCAAGAGCACTGTGCCAGGGAGGGGCTCAGAATCATCTCTGTATAAAATGCGCACATTTTTTTCCCTTCCAAGTAGCTTTCATGGAAATATTATTTTCCTCCTGCATCATCTTTTTAATAAGTTAACCCGTACCCCTCCCCCCAACCTGCATCCTGCCCCTGCCCTTACCACATTCTCTTCTTCTGATAGAATTAAAAATAAAATATGTGGACAGTACAATAGGTTTTACAATTAGTTGCCTCCACAGAAGAGTCCCAACTGACTTAAAATTTCTCTTTTCAAAGGGAGAGTGAGGTGGTAAATGTGATTTAAATAAACAAGTGTGTAAAGAAATCTTTTTGAAAAGATGGAGAGCACAGAGTTCTGATTGTTTGGGCATTTGAAACACTTTTCCAACTTGTCACAGGCCTGTGTGTGTGTGTGTATGTGTGTGTGTGTGTGTGTGTGTGTGTGTGTGTGCATGCGCGCATGCGCACATGCATGCTTGTAGGTGTGCAAAAATGTGTGTGAATATGCCTGTGTGTTTGTCTGGGTGTGTTCTCATATGTGTAATTTTTTTATTGTTAATTCTCGCCTGTGGATTTTCCCCCCATTGATTTTCTTTTTTTTAGAGAGAGTGAAGGGAGGAAGAGAGGAAAGAGAGAGAAACATCAATGTAAGAGAAGACACCTTGGTTGGTTGCCTCCTGCACATGCCCCAACTGGGGCCAGGGATCAGGCCTGCAACCTAGGTATGTACCCTTGACCTAGAATTGAACCTGTAACCCTTTGGTGCGTGGGCTGACACTCTAACCACTTAGCAACACCAGCCAGGGCTGTCACCTATATAACCCTTATGCACACAGACACACACACACACACACACACTCTGCTCTTTTCATCTAGCCTGACGACACACCATCCTCTCCCTCTGTCCCCCACCAGCCGTGTCTGCCCATTTCTGCGAGCTTGTGTCTCTCCCCTCTCTCCTTCCTGGAAGAAGTGGAACCTCTCAGGAGGTCTCCAGGAAGAGAAGCATAAGTGAGAGACATCCCATGAGGCACAAGGGTCCCCATCCCATACCAGACACCCCCTCTTCTAGCTCCTCCAAGGCTGGACAAAGAAGCCCGAGGGACGCTGGGAGCAGACACAGGCAGGACAAGTGCAGGAGAACGTCAGTGGGGTCATGTGGGGTGGGAGTCCTGTTTCCAGAGCTTTGGGTCCTAGGGGCCCAGAGTGGGCAAGTGGGGGTGGGATGGGCCACAGGAGGCACTGCATGTGCAGGGAGGGTGTGAGAGGAGGAAGCAAAGTGTGAGTGCATGCATCCATGTCCCCCTCCCTCCCCAAACTGGCACCTGCCTTGGGTCTGACTGTTGAGCAGCTGCAAGACACAAGAGTCAGCCGACAGATGCTACGGCCCAGCCTTTGTCTGAGTGAAATCACCCCCCCCCCCCCTTAAGCCCCTATGGCAGCTAAGGCTGGGAGGTTTATCCCTGTCATCCTCCCGCTCCATCTCTAACCCTGGAAAGCAACAGAAGCCTTCATCCTGCCCCCCAACTCCTGGGAACTGTAAAGAAGATGGGAAAGATGCAGGAAAGTCAAGGTGTGGGGGACAGATCTTCCAATCCCTTTGCCCAAAGTTTATGATAAAATCCTAGAACACACCTATATCAGGGAGGTGGTGTTGCGGGGGTGGGGACTCGCATGTCAGCTTCATGCAGCTGCAAAAGGGCTACGCTGGCAGCCAGGAAATCATGCTTCTGGTTCTCTGTCTGCCACATCGCTGTGGCCAATTAGTTCATCCCCTGGTCTCATTGTTCTCGTCTGTAAAACAGGGGAGGAGCAATCCTTCAAACGATAGATATAATGTGAAATAACATAGATAACATGTTTTGTTTTGTTTTGTTTTTCTTTTAGACATCGATTAGGCTGATGAGGCAAGAACTGACTGGCTGTGACTACCCCACCTGCTCCTGGTTTGGGATGAGCCTGGAGGAGCCCAAGGCCTGGTTTATGCAGAAAATAATCCCTGGAAAACAACTGGCCTCTTGTGGGCAGGAGGAATGATCTCTCTGGATGCACTTACAAAGCTGGCTCTGGAGACAGGCTAGAGCAGAGGAGCCCTCCAAGGGAGCCAGGCTGGGCCACGTCCCAGGCAGAACAGGCCTCCCCACCCCCAATTTTTCTGCCGTGAAAGACTAAGCCAGGGAGTCAAAAGGGCCAGGGAGCCTGGGAACTGTCCTGTTAGAGCAAATATGAGAAGGAAAAGCCACCTCGGGAAGCCTGCAGGCTTCTCTATGTTGGGAGATGAGGTCTTCATGGAGACATGAACCCCCATGCACTCCTATTGTGGGTCTTTGGCCATCATAGGTCTCACATTGGGACACTGGCTGTCACACCCATTGTTGCAAATCAGTAACTGCTATTGATCCTGATATTGGGGCATTGATTCCCCTTAACCAGCTCTGAATTGGGGCATTGATCCCTACCTGGGACACTGATTACTTCAACAGAATCTTCATTGGGTTATTGATCCCTACATTGGAATGTTGACTCCCTTTCCCATCCAACTCTGGATTGAGACATTGATCCCACATTGGGAAGTTGATTTATTCTTCTCAGGCAGTATCCGGGCCTTATCTACTACTCAACCCAGAACAGAGACACTGTTTTTTATTTTATTTTAGGGCTCTGGTTCCATTCATTCCATCAATCATCTGTTTGCTACATCTACTGTGTGTGTCACCCTTTTGTGCTAGTGGTTGGGATTTCTGCTTTTCTTTCTCTTCCTACCATTAGTCCCCATGTGAAGGCCCCTTCAGTCTTCACAGCTTAACGTTGACCTATCATCCTGCACCCATCACCCCATTCTTCCTCCTCCAATGATTTTAACTAAGCTCTTAGTCATCAGTCAGATGAAGAAAGCCGAATGAAGCCAGGGGCCATTCACGGCACATTGGAAAGAGCATGTTGTCCGGAGTCATGAGTTTAAATCCTGGACTTCACCAAGTACCAGACTCAGTTTCTTCATCTCTCAAGTGGGGACAGGATACCTATTTTTTAGGCTTTCTCTGCAGACTGATGGAGGGAATGCATACGAGAGAACTGAATGGGACATGGAGCACAGAGAGCGCAGTCCTTAAAGCAGGGCTTTCCCTCCCCTGTCCTCTTTGTCTGCCCCACTCCCAGCCCAGAAAGATGGCTCTTTAAGTTGACACATCCACTGCCCCCCTCACACACTGCTGGTGGGGCTCAGACCCTTCCTGTCCTTCATGAAGTAGGCCCCTCACAAAATTCCAGATCCAGCTTTCATTTTTAAAAATTCCATATTATATAGACAGTGAAGATGAGAGAAACTTTTCCACCTCAAGTCTGCGTGTAATTACATATTTTGGCCGCGTGCTGGGCCAGGGATAAATCTGTATGGTAATGCAGACCAGGGGCTTATGATGTAGGCACACATGCTAATTTTAAACCACAAAATCGCGGCTGTTTTTCATTTTCATTTCCGACATCACTGCCAGAGATTAGGTCCTATTAAGCACCATGGGGCCTGTCCTCACCCCCACTCCCATCACCTGAGGGGCTCCTTGTGGCTTTCGTGGGCTTGTAGGGCCTGGCAGAGGCAGGCACGGCCTTCCTAATTGCAGGGCAAAGCTCTGCTGGGAGAAGGTGTGTACGTGGGCACACTGGGACGAGGCCCCTCCCCGCCTAGGCCTAGGGAGGGAAGACTCAGAGCCCACGGTGCCCACAGGGATTGAAATTCCAAGTCGGTGCCTCTCCTCACAGGAAAGAAAAGTGGAAGGCTCCCCCAAAGCCTAGGGCTGTCTTCAGGACCCTGAAGACAAGGGCTCAGGTCATTGACCTTTTGCCCAGCCCCATCTTTTTTTTTTTTTTTTTTAATGCCTATTTATTTATTTTATTGATTTGAGAGAGAGGAAGGGAGAGGGAGAGAGAAACATCAATCAGTTGCCTCCAGCACACATCCAACCTGCAATCTGGGTCTGAGCCCTAACTAGGAATCGAACTGGTGGCCTTTCGGTCCATGGGATGACATTCTAAGCAACAGAGCCACACCGGCCAGCCAGCCCCGTACTGATGTGTGACCTTGTGCAAGTCACTTCTCTGGCCATCGGTCAAGCCCAAAAGAGTGCAAACGAGGTGACCTGGACTCTTCCTTCTAGTTCTGAGGTTCGGTACTGGAGTTTCCTGTTCCGGCAAAAGGGAAAACAGAGCAGGGTTGACAGCAGCCAACATGGGTACCCACGAACCATGGGCTAAACGGCAAACTTTCGTGATCTCCTTTAACTTTCCCCTCAACTCCCTGATGTGACAGGATGTTAAACACAAATCCTATATTCTCCCGTCACTGGCAGGAGGATCCATTTTCTCATCTGTAATGTGTAATGGATAACAATGTGTTTTTCGAGATCAAATGAATTGCCACAAAGTATACAAGACACTTAGAGCCGGGCACATGGTCAGCATCATATATGTGCTGGACGCTATTACCATTTTACAGATAAGGAAATGGAGGCCCAGAGAACTTTAAGTAGTTCCACACTGTTGGACCCAGAAGTGGAACCCAGGTCCCTGCTAGCTCCTCAGTAGACGCTTTGTCTCATTCACCTCTTCCCCACCCACAAGCAGGGGCAGATTCTCTGCCGCCCGCCTGTCCCCATTCCTGGGCAAAATGGCAGCAGAGAGATGCTGAGATCAGCAAAAGGGCTCCTGACCGGGGCTCTGGCTACTCCCCCCACCCCACCCCCACCAACCTTGACTCCCAGCAGCCTTGGGTACAAGGGAGCCAGCCCAGGCTCAGTCTGACAACACTGGGTCTGGCAGACCCTCTGCTTCTCTGAGGAGAGAGAAGGGCAGGGAGGGGCTGGGGAGGAGGAGCTGGCCCAGCCCCCTTCCATTCTCTCTCCATCTGCACCCAGAAGCAGCCAAGCGTGGCACTGGGCCACCCCTCCCACACCCACCCCCTCGACATCTCCCCTCCTGGGCCAGGGCTGCCCTATCTCTCGGGGGAACCTGGTCTGTGCTCAATTTCATGCCACTTAATTCCCAAGTCTGCCCGTGAAAATGGCAACAAATCGGCCCCAACTGCCCAAATGTCCTGTCCCATCTCGGATGTCTCTCCCGCAACCTCCTCCCCCCTCTGACAGCCCCTCTCCCATCAGATGAGAGGGAGTGTCAGTCCATGGGGCCAGTGAGCTGAGGGGCCTCACTGCTGGCTCACACTCACTGTGGCTCTCCTCCCTGCCCCCCAAGCCCCTTCTCCACTAGGGCCAAACCCCCAACGTGGGCCACAGGTCAACCCAGAGTGACCCACTCCACATTCCCTCAAGTGCATGGTCAATGCGGGGGCTCTGTTTCACTCTGAATTTTGATATTGCTGCTTGATTATTCTTTTACTTGTTTATCTTCTAAGAACAATTTAGAATATTTTTTGAATAGGTGACATTTATGATTCAAATTTCAAAAAATATATACGGGAGGGTAAGTGGTTCCCTCCTCTCTCTGTATCAGTCCCTTGGGTTTCCCTACCCCCCCCCCCCCCCGGCCCCATTTCCATCCCAAGAAAACGAACACCCCCAGATGCTTGGGCATCCTTCCAGAGATCTGTTGTGCAAACATAAGCAAATACATGTCACCTTTCCCCCTTTCCCCACAAATGGTGGTGTGCTGTCCACACCAGACTGCACCTCACCGTTCCCATTCACTGTGCCTCAGTGCCCAGTCTGCTTTCCACCCTTCCTCTCCATTTGAAACTCTCCTCTCTCTCCACCTGCCTGCCATAAAGGTATTGAAGTCATACAGACCAGAATTCAATCCTACCAACTACTCAGAGAGTTGTTGACAAAGGTAGGATTGAATTCTGGTCTGTATGGCTTACTTTCAAGTTCACTTTCCTCTCCAAATCAGTAAAATGGAAATATTAATGTATACCCATCTTACAAGACTACTAGGGGTTGGTGGGTAATAGAGAAGAGAATGGATGCAACGTGACAGGAGGTGATGCCCATTCCTTTCCCCCTTCTCTCCATCCTCCCATCAGAGGAATGCCTACTTGTCCTTCAAGCCCTGGGTCAATGCCACCCCCTTCGAGGCCCCTTCTCAGGAATGAAGCCCCCTCTTTGCATCCATGGGTTTGGGATCTACCTCGAGGAGATGTATAACTGTGCTGTGGTGTAGCCACCTACACTCATCTTCCCCCCACAAGGCTGTGACTTGAGGGCTTCTGAGGAGCAGGGCTTCTGGGGAGAGGGACAGAGGCATAGTTGAAGCTGCTTCCCACCCAAGAAAGTGTATGAAGTTACCCATGGCAAAAGCTGGATCAGAATGGAATTGGTCCAATTGTCAAGTGGTGGAGGCAAGACGGAGTAGAGCTGGGGTTTTAGGAGAGACAAAGGAGAAAGGAAAAAGGGTGTGAGAACCTGCTAACCTATGAGACATTGGGAAAAGACAGGACTAACCAGTATTTTGCTGTTGTGTGACGTGATTTTCTTTCCCATTTTGCCACTTGTCCAAGAAAGTTTGGTAAAGGCTTTGTTGCAAATCGGTGCTTTTGGAGGCTCTTAAGTTCTCTTTGGGGTGTGATCTAGGGTAAGACTGCCCTGTACGCCCTGGGCCTGGCTGAACAGAAGTGTCGAATGATATAAAGAAGGGCAGGTGGAGGGAGCAGAGAGGGGAGAATATTTCCCAAGGAGCCCCCAGATTTTGAAGAACCACCTTTCTACCCATTATTCCCCCTAATTTGCCTTAAGATTTAGAATTGATGCAACTACTAAGGACATATCAGGTACACTCCCTCCCAGTGGTTGTGGCACAGACAAGAGAGGATGGATATTGGGTGTGATTCTCTACCAGCCTCTTTCTTTCTCCCCGTCTCAAGAAAGCTATCAGGAAGTAGGTGAGCCAGATACTTCTAGATACATATTACCTCATTTTATTCCTCCCAGCCATCTTGTGAAATGGCCTTAACTGCCTTATTTTAACATCAATTTCCAATTGTTTATTGTTAGAGTATAGAAGTACAATTGATTTTTACATATTGACCTTGTATCCTTCAACTTTACTAAACTTACTAGTTCTAGTACCTTTTTTTTTCTTTTTCTTTCTGAGAGTTGATTTCTTAGGGTTTTCTGTGAAGATGATCATGTCAGTGAATAAAGGAGGTTTTTCTTGTTCTTTTTATTTCTTCTTCTTGTCTTATTGCCCTGGCCAGGATCTCCAGAACAGTAAATTGAGTCAGAGATGTCCAGTAACACACTCAAAGGCCCCTAGCTAGTCAGAGGCAGTGCCCAAATCAGAACCCAGATCTGCCTGGCTCCAAAGCCTGTGCCCTTTTTACTGCTCCGAGCTTTGCGAGCAGTGAAGTGCTGTACAAAAGGCTGAGTTACATTACTTTTCTCTGTCTCCCAGCCCCTTCCCCCAGTTCCAGATACATAGCAGCTGCTTGTTGAAAACTTGTTTGGTTGGAAGTGGTGAGGCACACGCCAGAGAGCAACATGGGGCAAGATGGAGGTGCACAGTGGGGTTGGGAATGGCGGGATTCCCATTCCATTCTGGAGGCTCACTTTCAGAGAAAGGGTCCTTTGGATGGACAGAGAGTATGCTTCTTGTAGACAAATGAGGGATTCTGTTTAGAAGAGGGTATGGGGATACAACTGGATCTTTAAGGAGAACAGGTGGTGAGTGAAAATGAAGATTGTAGAGACAGACTTCCTAGGCCTTGAAACCCACTCCCACCACCTACCAGTCATGTGACCTTGGGCAAAGGTACTTCGTAGCCTCCCTGGGCTTTTAGTCTTCTCATTGGCAAAACAGGGATAACTGCTTTTCTAAACTCATGTGAGGATTATACAAGTTAATACATGGTCAATTCCCCAGGCTAAGTGCTATACAAGGGCGAGCAACTATTATTGGTAATGAGTCGCAGGTCTGTTGGGGGGGACCTCCCGGAGCTACTTTCCTCTTAGGAAAACCCCCCCCTACCCCCCCCCCCCCCACTTCTAACTCCCACAATTGTCTCTAAAGAGAGCTGTGCCTTAGGTGGCCAAGGTACTTGACCTCTCTGAGCCTTTTTTTTTTTTTTTTTTTGCTATTGAATGGGAGAATGAGCCCTATCTCACACTGTGAAGAGAACCAGCTAAGGCACGGTAAAGCACTGTAAGCCTTTGGTAATGGCAATAATAATGACAACTTTAAAGTGCCTCCTCTCTGCGAGGCAACTGGGAGGGCTTAATCGGCGTGCATTCACTTATCCTGGCAACCCCCCTGTGAGGCAGACTGGGATCTACACGAGGAAACCAAGCCCCAGAGGTCAAATGACATAAGGGCCTTCAGCCAGGATTGAACCCAGGTAGGCCCATCCTCAAAGTCTGGATCTTGATTATTTTGCACGGTTCTCCTTCTGGGATCAAGGGGCCCGAGCCACAGCATCTGGGTACAGGTGCCCCCTCCCCCAGGCAGCCCCTCCCAGGCCCTCCCCTGGGTGAGGGCTGCCCTTCAGTCACTCGCTCGCCTGTCCAGCCAAATACGGGCGGGCGGCTTTGGTGCAGGAGGCAGATGGGACCTTCACAAAAGCCCCTGCACCTCTCCAAGCTGGTCCCCCCCACACGCCTGATTACCCCCCAATACCCAAGTTACCATTGATACAGTGGTGCCGGGTGATTCAATTAGTGCAGCCGGCATGAAGGCAACAGCACAAAGAGCTGGAGTAGTTAGAAACTCATTTTCCTTTGATTATTATAGCATCTCACACGTGGAAGCAGAAAATTATAGGCTCATGTGTCTTTGCTTAATATCCTCTGGGGCCAGATTTGTCGTCATGTTGAAGTTAGCTGTCAGAATTGACAAAATCATGTGGAGTTGATGGATTTACAGTCCCTGGGCCCAGCCAAGCTGGAGAGGCACAGACCCACACAAATGCAGATAGAGAGACACGCACACAGACACTCAGGGACACACACAGACATTCACACACGGACACACCCCAGACACAAAGGTACACACACACATCTCTTTCCAGATGCTAATAAATAGACACTTTCACAGTGAAGCATGTGCAGAGACACACACTCCCCTCACACTTAAACATACCCATTCAGACCCACACAGAAATGTGTACACATTCAAGGGAGCACATGCGCGCGCGCACACACACACTGCTCACACTGATATACCCCCCCCCCCACACACATATACAAACCCCATCTACTGCTATCCACTCACCCAGACTCACATAGGATATACATCCCCACACACCAATTCACTTCACCAAGACACCCCCCAGATATCCACACACTCCCATACATGATACATGCTACTTAGACATACACATATACTTACACTCATGCACGCGGATGCACACACACAGAGATGCACACAGATACATGTCCACACATGCTGATTCACTCCAGTCAGATACAGCCTCCACAATAATACACACTGACCTGGACACACACTCAGATCTTCACACACCCACATTGATATACACCCATTTGGACACACACAAAAACTCACACTCACAATCCTCACACATAACCCCATTCAAATACACACACATACACACACACATATAATCTATATAATCACACTATACAATTTCATTCAGACACATATGCTTCACACACACATACTTAGGCCCATGCACACATGTCAGACACGGAGACGGTGGGCACACACAGGGCAGGAGACACAGAAAACTGGCACCTGCACAGAGTGATGCACTTACACAGGTGCCCAGACAAGGACCAGACCACACATGGGCAGAGAGACAACACAGAGTCACAGACCCATGAAATGGGGGTGAAACAGGGAAACATATTCACAGGGTCGCAGGAGCACAAAGGTGGTAGGCAGCTCCCAGCTTTTCCCCACTCGCCCCCTGCAGACCCCTTTCATTCTTGTCTTCCCATTTCTCTCCTCACACTCATCCTTGCTTGCCCTGGCTGGGTGCAGGAAATCCTAGGGGGCGATATGGAAATAGCAACACAGATAGGGTGAAGACGGGGGCAACCCCCACTTCTGGGCGCCTGGCACATCTCAGCTCTGTTAGAGTGACTGGTGGCCAAAGGGGTGCTGGGGGCATTGGCACGGAGGAGAGGTTGTTGGGACACAAAGGGGGAGGGAACTGGGAAGGGATTTAACCTCCACTTCACAGAGAAGGAGACTGAGGCACAGAGAAGGTACGTTCTTCCCCGATGATGCACCAGGAGCTTTCGTAACCCCTAGCAAAAGCAGCACAGGCTTGTGAGTGAGTGGACCAGGGCTGATTTCAGCCCCACTCAGACTCTCATGCAGGGAGCAACCTTATTCAGCGGCCACGAACACAGGACGGTTCTCTGGCAAATTCCTGGGCGAGGAAAGGAAGGCTGTCTGGGCTGGAAGGTTTGGTGGAGACAGTGCAGGCCCTCTGCCTCTCTTTACAGAGGGAAACTCAAGGGCAGAGCTCCCCCAACAGATAATGGGGCACTTGCGACAGTAGAGGCGCTGGAGGCCGCACCCCAACTTTCCTGGGGGAGGGCAGAGGAGACCTGCCCTGGTGGGCTCCTGTAGTGGAGGGTCCAGTCCCAGCGTCCAGATTGTGGGGATACTGGTTGTGAGCAGGAGGAGCCGCTGGTCACTTGACCAAGGAGGGTGGGAGTGAAGAGTCACAAATTCTAGAATCTTTGAGCCTTGGCTCAGCCACCCCTAGCCCTCACGAGGAGAAAAATCTATCCTGTCTGACCTCCATGCCACCCAGGTGTACCTGGGCTCATCTCCTTCCCCAGCAACCCTAGAAGTTGTCTTTTCATCCCATTTGGATAAGGAGGAGTATGACACTCAGAAGGTAAACGATTTACCTACGGTTACAGAGCTAACAAGAGACAGAATCTGAACCCAGGGCTGCCTGACTTCCAATCAATCCTCTGCTCACTCCCCTCCAGCACGTGAGGTCAGCAAGTTCGGGCGGGCGTAGAAAGAGGGGAGGGACTTCCTGGCTCAGTCAGGCCTTAGGGGTGGGACGCGATAGCTACAGTGGAAAGGGCCTGGGCTTTGGGGGTCAGACCAAACGAGGTTTTAATCCAAAATCTACAACCTCAAAGAAGTCCTCTTGCCTCTCTGAGCCTAATTTCCTATAAAATGGAAATGATAATAACTCTCTGAATATATACATATATATATATATATATATATATATATATATATATATATATTCTCTTGTGTATTAAACACACACACACACACACACACACACACTGATATACTGAGTGGCCAGATTATTATGATCTCTGAATGCATAATAATCTGCTGGCCACTCAGTGTGTGTGTGTGTGTGTGTGTGTGTGTGTGTGTGTGTGTGTATTAGAGGCCTGGTGCATGAATTTGTGCATGGGTGAGGGTCTGGCCAGCGTGTAGGGGACATGGGTGGTTGGCCAGCCTGCCTGCTCATCGAACTCTTTGGTCGAGAGGACAATTAGCATATTAGACTTTTATTATTATATAGGATATACATTGAGTGGCCAGATTATTATGCACTCAGAGATCATAATAATCTAGCCACTCAATATATACATATATTCTCTCAGGAGGGTCTCCAGGTGATTCATGCTCATCTGAAAGTTTGAGAAGCCCTGCTCTGGGCGCTCTCTCCTTTGAGAGAAGAGCAAGCCGAGGTCCAGGGACTTTCAATGGACACAGCAGGATCCAGGCTCCCCTCAACCCTCTTTCCCCAGAAAAGGCCTCAGGGAGCAGACACCTCTGACCCACTTCTCCGAGTGGGACCCCTGGTCGAGGCATCCCACCTCCGGGCCCTCACCTCCTCCACCTGGTCTGGCCTTGAAGCTATGCTAATCAGCGCGGGCGTCCACCTTCCATAGGATTACCATACGTGAGCCGCGCCTCGTCGCAGGATAATTTTCTCATCTGCATAATCGTATTTGACTTCCTTGCGGATGTAAAAACCCCTTTACCTTGGGCGAGTTAATCTTTATTGATTGAATATCAAATTCATTCGAATGTGGGAGAGGCTTTTCTTTCTCCGCTGCAGAATCGCTGTCTGTCTGAAAGCCTGGCTCTGGCTCAGCAGGGGAGCAGGGGGGAGGGAGAGATAGGAGCGTGGGGGAATAGGGAGCAGTGGGGAAGGGCAGAGAGGGAGGTAAGGGGGTGGAGGGGGGTGCTGCCGGGTCAGCTTTGTCTTTGTCCCTGCCTGCTGCTGGAGGGGCCCTTTCCTTCCCACCCACTTACTCTGTGCCGGCATCTTCCCAGCTCCAATACTTCTCTCTTTCTTCCTCCTCTGTTTCAGCTCCGTCTTTCTACCTCTGTGGTGTCCCTTAGTGTCTTGGTCTTTTGGTTCGGTGTTTTCTTTTCTATTTTACCTTAATTTCCTTTCCCTCTTGGTTTCTTTCTTTCCCTCCCTCCTTTTCCCTCTCCACCTCTCTTCTTCCTCTCCACACTTCTCTAAGTCTCAGATTCTTTCTTTACCGAAAGTATCTCTGCTATGTCCTCACCTACAATTTGATAGAAGAAAAGGGAAATCCAGCAAGAACCTATCGAGGAAGCGCAGAAGCAGCTGAGATTCTCAGGGAGACAGGGGGCCACATAAGGGTGGCGGTGGGGAATGAGGAGGGAGGAGGGCAGGCTGCCCTGGGTCCTGCGAGGCCCTGGTTCCCAGGCCCTGGCTGAGACACCTTTCTCAGGTTAGAAAATGTCAATCCTGCCTAATAAGAGAGGCTCCAGGTGTTCACAACAGTCCTATGAATCGGGAGTATTTTCCCATTTTACAGGTGAGTCCCAGGGGCAGTGGTGGAACCAGGATTCAAACCCAGGCCACCCTAGTCCTGCAGGCAGTCTCTGATTATCCAGGAAGAGGCTGAGAACATGCGCCCTGCTTCCAAGAAGCCTGGAAGCAGGTGAATGAATCACCCTGATGATTCTAGAACTTGTCATTTCTCCTCAAGCTTATGTTGTCATTTTGAGTGCTTAGCAAACCATCTGGTACACAGAAAGCACCTAGTACCTGCTAGGGAGTCATCATCATCGTTGCTGATCTTCTTCAAAATGGGACAAGGCTCAAATTCTCAGGTGCAAGAAACCTGTGTGGCCTTAGTCTCTTTGAGCCTCAGTGGACTCATCTTATCTATAGTGTGGCGATAATAATAGTATCTGCCCGGCAGGGCTACCATAAGGATTAGAGCTCTGCATATAAAACACCTAGCTCAGTGCCAGGCACGTAGTAGGACCTGGAAATGACTTTAGCAATGACTTTCACATTATTACTGTCATGTTGCTGTTTTCAATGATTCACGCACACATATACCATGCTTGGTGCTTGCCATAATAATCTGGCCACCCAGTGTATATTCTCATCCTCATTTTTGTTATATCTGAGTGCCTAGCACCGAGTAGGTGTTTGGTAAATATCAAATCAGTGAGTGAATGACCCCTTGTAGAAGCTCTTTTTATACCTTCATTATAGTTCCTGACTCCCTGACTTCATTTCTCCCCTGTATGTTGGCAGAGTCTGCTTTGCGGCAGGCCTAGGTAATGGGTAAGAGCTGGGCTCTCAAGTGAGCAAAATGGGGTTGTGCATCCCAGCTCTGCTACCTGCTAGCTGTGAACCTCTCTGAGTCTCAGTTCCTCCATCTGTAGAAAGGGTCTCTCAACAGTAGTGGGAGGTATATCTGAGACAGAAGCAGTGTGGGTGTGTAGTGGGATGGTGGTAGGTGTTCCTTATAAGACAGAGGGAAGGTGGGATCTGCCTAACTGGTTTGGCACAGTGGATAGAGTGTCAGCCTGTGGACTGAAGGGTCCCAGGTTGGATTTCGGTCAAGGGCATGTACCTTGTTTGTGGGCACATCCCCAGTGGGGGGTGTATAAGAGGAGGCTGGTCGATGTTTCTCTCTCATCGATGTTTCTAACTCACTATCCTTCTCCCTTCCTCTCTGTAAAAAAACACACACACCAATAAAATATATTTTAAAAAGAAAAAGAGAGAGAGAAGGTGGGATCAGACAATGAGAGCCTTGAACGCCAGGCGAGGTCATTCTAACTGGGTCTGGCTTCCTTGCTCCCAGGCTGCTGGGAAGGGGCCCGGGTCTGAGGGCTGTGCAGACGCTTTGAGACAAAGCCAGGTGCAAGCATCCTGCAGGGGCTAGAACACTTCCCTAGGCTCCTGTCCTCAGTCCTCAGCTCCAGCTGGAGCTGGAATGGTGGGGAAGGGAAGGCATTTGCAATTCAGATCTGGGGCAGATGGGAGGACTTCCTTGATGGAAGCGTGGGGCGTGGGTGGAGCCAGCTGCCTCCCTTCTCACACACATCCTGACCTCAGACCGGCGCTTTCTGGCCACGGCCTCTCACAGCACCACCCGGCCTCTGCCCCGTACCCCACACGGCTCTAAGTGCTTTACTCAGATAAGTGACAGTCATAGGAAGGAGATACTATCATTACCCCTTCTTACAGAGAAGGGAGGCCAGGCCCATCGAGGCAAAGCCACTTGCCCAAGACCACACAGCAGTCCATGACAGAGCTGTCATTCACACCAGGTGGCCTGACTGCAGAGCCCACACTCTTACTCATGCACCACTCCACCTAAACCGATCCCAACTACAACCCGTCCACCGGGGAGGATGTTGTATGAACCAGGCTCAGCACACTTTGCTGGGTTTCTTCGGTGAACCACACGTGGGGGTCTCTCCCACCTTCCTCACAGGCCATGCAGCTCCCTGGGGCTGCGAGACCACTTTAGCAGAAAGGCACAGGGCCCCAGCCCCTCCTGCTCTCTGGGCCCCATCGGACCTCTGGATCATCAGAGGGGACCCCGATACAAGTGACCAGGCAGGGCGCTCACAGGTGACCCCTGGGCATGTGGTTCATCGGTCTGAGATAACCCGGCTCTGATCACCGGCAGGCATGGCTCCCTCTCCCTCCCACAGAGAGGAAGCACCTTCACACATGCTCAACCTCCCCCCCACACACAGCCGCCCTGTGGTCCTGGGAGGCACGCACTGTTGGCTCCATTTCACAGAAGAGAACATGGCTTGTTCCAACAAGGCCCTCAGTCAGTCTTTGCTCCTTGTTGGAGAAAAAGGCCCACTCTATCCCTTTCCATCCCTCCCCTTGCCCCAACCCCTGGGGGAGAATAACAGGTAAGGTGGTAGCTCCCCAATCTGGACAGTCATTTCCCCTCCTAGGGGCTTCCATGCTGATGAAACCATTCATCCACAGGAGAAGCAATGGGGAGGGGAGGGGACGGGAAGGAGCTGGCGATGGTGCCAGACAGACCCACCATGCTGAAGCCGGGCTTTGGCCCTGACTGGCTGTGTGACCTTGTGCAATCCATAGTCTCTCCCCCGCCATCATCACTGCCCCACCCGTGAAGTGGGTGGCAGATTCCCTCCTGCACAGGGTTAGTTTGCAATCTAATCAGCTAGCACCTGTGTAAGCCCCATGCTTAATGAATGAATGTTCTAGTCACTCCCACCCCACACACAAGTTCTTGGTTCCCTAGTGGAGCCTGTCCTCCTCCTTCTGTGACCTCTGACCCCTCCTCCTCCTTCTCAGCTGGGGCTGAGTTCTATTCCCCCCCCCCCCCCCAAGGCCCAGGGGGCCCAGAGAAATTAGACCGAATCAAAGCAGAAAATGAGTTTTCATTCATCTTGGAATGATGCAAGAGGTTACGGGCAAGACAAATAGCAGCCTCCCCCCTTCCTTTATCACTGTCACCGCAATTAATAGGCTGTGGCCTTCGTTACCCGGGCCTCTGCTAAGGAGGGCGCAGGGCCCCGGGCGACTCTCATGAGGGAGAGGAAGCCGACCCTTCTCTGACCAGGTTCTGCATGGGGCCATATGCTCACCTGGCCCTTCCAGCTCAGTGTCAGGCACAGATGAGCCGGGAGGGTGTCCAGCAGCACCTGGGCAGCCACAGAGGACTCATCTCAGCCGGGGTGATGGGGGGACGACAGTCTCCAGCACCCCTGGGAGCACCCACCAGTCTGTGGTCTGAGGATCGCTACAGCTGCCGAGCCCCTTGAGTGTTTCCCAAGTGTTACAATTACGAGGCACCGTGCCCTTTCTGCCGATACAACCACGTGTGAGCATAGCATCTGCTCCCCGCTTTTTTCTGAGAGGAAACTGGGGTTCAGAGACGTACAGCTACTTGTTTGTGGTCCCACAGATCTGGAAAAGGAGCAGCCAGGATTCAAACCCTGGCCTGCTGGACCCCCGAGCTTGGGGTCCTCACGAACACATTCTACTGCCCAACAGTCCGGAGGGAGCAAGGACTGGGAGGTAGGTTCCTGAAGGTCTCTGATCCCAGAGTCTTGGTAGGAAAAGAGCTGCGGAGAGCAACTGAGTCAGCAGCAGGCCCTCACCCTGACCCAGGCCTGGGGACCTCAGACCGGGGAGGGAACCTGACAGGTCATTGCAGTCCTTACCTGAACCAAGTCTTCGTCATGCACCCAAAGGAAGGCCCCTTTTCAAGTGTGAGTAAATACTTTTAAGATAATTTTAAAAAGGAATTTCTTTAGAATAAGGTGACCAGATGTCCCGCTTTTGGCGGGACAGTCCCGATTTCTAAATTGTTAGAAATCGGGTCTGTCCCACCAAAAGCAGAATTGGGACTTTTTTAAAATGCCACGGGTAGCGGGACAAATTGTTAAAAATCAGGACTGTCCTGCCAAAAGCGGGACGTCTGGTCACCTTACTTTAGAAGGTTCCTGAAAGCCTAGGATTTTTGGCTCCTTGGGTATTTGCTCAATTATTGAATACTGTATTACTTATCTATTGCTGTGAATAAATTACCGCCCTCCTCCCGCCCCCCTCAATAAAGTGCCTTAAAAGAACAGTAAATATTTGTTATCTTTCACAGTTGCCATGGATCAGGAATTCAGAGATGGCTAGCAGTTCCAGCTTAGGGTCTCATTCACAGTCCCATGTTGGCCTGGGCTGCAGCCATCTGAAGGCTGCGCCGGGGCTGGCAGATCTGTGTCCCCGGTGGCGCAGTCATGGGACTGGCATGCTGGTGCTGGCTGCGGGTGGGAGGCCTCAGCACTGTCCATGTGGAGCTCTCCAGAGGATGGCTCACTCCATGGCGGCTAGCTTCCTTGGAGCTAGTGATCCAGTAGAGCAAGGCAGAAGCCACACTGCCCTTCATGACCTGCCTGAGAGGCTGGCCATACCGCTGCCATACTCTGTGGGTCACAAAGACCACCCTGATTCGATGTGGGAGGGGACTCCATGGGGTGTGAGTACCAGCAGGCCAGCATCATTGGGGTCACCTTGGAGGTGGGTTACCACAGACACTAAAATCAACAGAGAATTTCGTAGGGGTTCTAAAGGGATCCTTGAGGTTCGGAAAACAGGGGAAACGTAACCTATAAGTGTTAAAACTCAGGAGAATCTTTGCCTTGGGAGGAGGCAGGGAGAGGAGCTGGGAAGGGCTCCAGGAGGACTTTTGAGGGAACTGGTAATGTTTTATTTCTTGATCAGGGTGCTAGTCATATGAACATATTTACTTTGTGAAAAACCACTAAATATGATGTGTGTATTTTTCTGTATGTACATGATGGTTCAATTTAAAAAATGTGAAGGGAATCTTCCTATTTGAAAAGGTTTTAGAGGAGAGAAAACACCAGGATTCAGAGAGGGAAGGTGATTTGCTCGAGGTCCCTTTGGTGGGTCAGAGGTGAGGTCTTGGACTGGCATTCGGGCCTCCTGGGTCCTGGGGAATGGCCCTTTGCAGCCACTGTAGGTGCAGACAGGGGGCTGGGGCTGGGAGCTCCATAGCCCCTGCTTTTGCCCCCCTTCCCCCACAGTCCTTCCAGGAATGCTGATGAGAGCCCGGGCCAGGGTCAGAACCTGTGCTGTCTGTGCATCCAGCTCACACAGCCCCGCCCCAGCCTGCCCTCCCTGGGACCAGCTGGGACACCCTCTGCTGTGGGTGGTCAGAGTAAGAGTGGGTCTCAGGAGAGGGCCAAGTCCTGAAGTGGGGAGGAGACAGTGTCTGGGTTTTGCTCTTTCTCTGTACACACCTCTGTCAGAACGTGTCTCTCACAAAGTCCTTCTTCCTTGGCTGGACCAAGACCTTCCAGGGCTGAGATTCAGCCTTATTCAGTTCTGTGTTTCTATTCACCACCACCTATCCACCCACCCACCCACCAATCCATCCATCCACCCACCCATCCATCCATCCATCCACCCATCCATCCATCCATCCAGGAAACATTATTCAGCACCTCTCTCAGGCCCTAGAGACACAACAACAAACAACAGGCAAACATCCCTGCCCTTGGGGAACTCACATTCTAGGAAGGGCAGACACAATGGGTGGCATATAGAGTATTGGGGGGCGGGGGGAGAAAGGAGTGTGAGTGTGAGTGTGTGTGCATGCAGTTGTGTCAAGGAAGATGTTATTGAGAAAATGACATTTAAGCAGAGACTGGAAGGAGGAGAGGGGTGAGCCTAAGGTTATCAGCAGGAAGAGCATTCCAGGCACAAGGAACAGCGCGTACAAAGGCTCAGAGGCAAGGGCATGCCTGGCATGCTAAGGACTAGCACGGGGGACAGTGAGGCCTGAGCAGGTGAACAAGGAGGAGCAGCGTCCTGCAGTGGACATTCCACAGCCCAGCACCTGCAGACCTGGGTCTGAACCTCCGTCCTGTTGTTCCCTGGTTGGGTGGATTGAGAGCTCTTGGCCATACAGTCAGAATACTACCACCTACCTCGCAGGGCCTTTGAGGCTCAAACTCAACCGCGCCTTCGGTGACATGTCCACAAAGGTTGAAAAAGATAATCCTGTTCTACTCATCTCCCCGGAATATAAGCTTCTGGAAGGTCAGGGATTTTGTCTGTTTTGCTCACCACTAACTTCCCAGGTCCAGAAGAGTGCCCTGGACAAGGGCCCTCACAGGCCATTAAACAATGACAGCACACTGTGATGCTACGTATCTTGAAGGGGAAATGCAGGGGGCCCAGGTACTCTTGGTGAGGAAGCCTACCTGGACTCGGGGAATGGCAGGGAGGGCTTCCTGGAGGAAGTGACAGCTGAGGCCTGCTGAGTAGGAGATAACGAAGAGTGTTCCAGGCATGTGTGAAAGCCAGCCCAGAGGCTGGAGAGAGCAAGTTATTCTGAAGGATTTCAATACGGCTAGAACAGAGCATTAGGAGGGATAAAGGGGCAGGGTGGTAGGGGAATGTGGGGCAAGAGGGATCAGGTTGGCCAGGTGGGGGTGAGGTGTAGCTAGAAATCAGGTAAGCAGAATCCTGTGTCCTAAAGCAATAGAAGGCCCCTGGCATGTAAGAGTGAGATGGAAGGGAGAGAGAAAGGAATGGAGGAGAAAGGAAGAAAATAAAAATTGAGCCAACCACCCGTGTCAACAGCAGCTGTGGCTGGAGCATCTCCATAACCCGGTGGCTCAGCCAGACTCCTGGGACGTCCAGCCCTGTG
This sequence comes from Pipistrellus kuhlii, assembly GCF_014108245.1. Classification (NCBI taxonomy): domain Eukaryota; kingdom Metazoa; phylum Chordata; class Mammalia; order Chiroptera; family Vespertilionidae; genus Pipistrellus; species Pipistrellus kuhlii. Next base: position 12,306,525 of record NW_023425521.1, on the reverse strand, counting down.
TCCCCTCTGCCAGGACCCCAAGGCCTCCTAGGACCGAGCCTGTTCTGCTTCCTCCCTCTCTGCAGACCTGGCCGGGCAGGGCGGGGAGGGACCGGTGGGCCCCAGGGCCCCGGCAGTGGACACAATGTTCTGGTTCAGTGCAAGGACCTTAAACTCCGAGACAAGGACACGGCAGTAAAGGATGATGCGGCCGAACCCCCTGGTTCCACGGCGAGCAGACCCCAGGTGTGTGATCGGGAGCAGTTAAATTTCATCATTACCCTTTCTCCGATGGTGTTTTTTATAGTCTTTTTTACTACTGGCACTAAAGGTTCTGGACTCATCCTGGCGGAGTGGAGGACATCACTCGTAGGGCTGACTGCTCCGTGATATAAAAAAATGACAAGTCCCAGCTTAATCTTTCTGATAACTGTGTTCCGAGCCCCCATCCATCTCCACCAAGGGGTTTGGGCGAAGCGGGAAGACAAGAGCATCCCAGCATTTAAGAATGAAAAATTAAGTGCCCTTTTTAAGCACAGCGTGAAGCTTCCTGGCTTGGTGCTGCTCCGGAGGAGGCGGGTCTGAGGGGGAGGGGGGAGTAGGAACAAACCAAGCAGCGCCTGCTCCGGGTCCTGGGGCGGGAGAGGGGGCTGTAGGTCCCGCTCGGTGCCATGGCATGTGTGTGCCAGCCTTGTGCCCACCTGGGTGGGCCTGACGTGTGCTCTGAGTCGGTCCACCAGGGCCCGGGGGTATGTTTCTGGGTGGGTGTCTGCATCTGGTGGTGCGTGTCTCACACGGGACAGTGGACACAGCCCTGCGCTACAGATTGATTCGATTCCCCGCTCTGCTTTGATGAACCTGTGGGGGCTTTTGTTAAGTCATTCCCCCTCTCTGGGCCTCAGTTTCCTCATCTGAAAAACTGGTGAGCTGGGGGCCTCGCTGGCTGGATGATCCTGCCCACACATCACCTTGCTGCTCTTTGCCTTGTTTTCCCATTTGTCCCGTGAGACCCTGGCTCCAGGTGACCCCCAAGGCTGTTTCAGGCTCTGGGAAGTGAGGACCCAAATTTGGGGCTGGCAGTGTTCCTTCAGCCCAGTAGCCTAGCGCCCGCCCAAAGCCAGCTTCTAGTTGTGGCTCAGGCTCTTATGCTTGTGCCTAGGAGAGCAGCCCCCCGTTTCCTCTCCACACCCCGGAAATGGCCACATGCAGAGGTGCACTTTGGGAACAGGGTACAGAAGGCAAGAGCACAGGCTCGGAGCCCCTAGACCTGGCCTTCAATTCCAGCTTTATTTACCGGTTCTATCTGTGACCTTCTCTGAGCCTCAGTTGCCTTACCTGTGAAATGGAAAACAAAGGCAACCAGAGGCCTCTCCGAAGGGATCACATAAGCATTCAGGCCCTAGCCAGCGTGGTTCAGTGGATAGAGCGTCAGCCTGCGGACCAGAGAGTCCCTGGTTCGATTCCAGTCAAGTTCATGTACCTTGACTGCAGCCCAGGGCCTGGTTGGGGCACATGCAGGAGGCAACCCACCGATGTGGTTTCTCTTACATTAATATTTCCCTGTCTTTCCCTCTCTCCCTGAAAAATCAATGGGGAAATATCCTTGGGAGAGGATCAACAACAACAACAACGAAAAGCATTCAGTATTGTTAGCAAGGGCACCCCACTCTGAATCTTTCTAAGCACACAGACCCCTAAACAGGACTTTCCTGTCTGGCACTGCCTCATCGCACCTCTCCCACCTCCCCCTCTTCCTGTGGAAGTCCAACCGAGGGGACAAATGGCCCTCTGACAGAGCTGCCAGAGGCGGAGGGAGGGGAGGCTGGGCTGGGAGTCTGGAGGCCAAAGGAATGGTGTGTCCCGGAAGGGGCCAACATTTGTTGTTAATAACGGGGGGTGGGGGGGTGGGGGGGGACTTGCGAAAGGTTTCCACCTGGGCCAGGCAGATGCAGCCCCACACAGTCCCTTTATCACCGCAATGTGGTTTGGAGGACAAGATGACAGGCTGATAGGCCTCGGCTATCTGGGGCAGGCAGCGTTTATCTGGAAGTCTCTGTAGGCCAGGGTCCCCATTGGTGTGCGTGTTATCTGGGCCAGAGCAGCTGGGGACTTGGGGCCCCCACCCCCACTGGGCAGCGTTTGGAGTGGAGGGGGGTGCAATGAGCGTCTCCTGTGTGGCTGGGAAGTTTTGTGGTTAAGAATGCACCGGGCCCGGGGCACCTGGGGCTGGGGGTGAACTTGTCCATGGGTGGGGGTCACCCCCATGGCAATGGGTGACCCTGCTGGAGCCCTTGCCAGGCAGAGACAGTGATCTCATTCACCCTGTGGCCAGGAGTGTTCATCCCATTTTACAGGCCTGGATAGGTTATGTCACTTGCCTAAAGCTTAAAGTCCCGATTTTTGGAAAGAACGACTTTTGGAAAGATTCTTTCCAAAAATCGGGACTGTTTTAAAACGCCACGGGACGCGGGACAAATTGTTAAAAATCGGGACTACCCCGCCAAAAGCGGGGCGCCTGGTCACCTTACTAAAGCTCCCCAGAAAATAGCAGAACCAGGATTTGAACTCTGGTCCAAAAACACTGGCCCGGACACATCCTATAACCTGGGCAGAGTGGACTAATCTAACGCCTTGTAGAGAGGTGACGCTTCACATTCTCAGAGATGACATGGATGCATTCGCCCTGTGGATCCCACACTGGCCTGGGGGGAGGGTGCTCAAGCTTTATCCTGGTTCCCATTTTACAGGTGAGGAAGCAGAGGTCCAGAGACATTCAGCCCTGTGACCAAGGTCATTGGTGTGAGAGCATCGCTGGGGCTGTGAACCCAGTCCGCTGGCTCTGCGTCTGCCAGCAGCCTTGCACCTCTCTGTCCCCAAGGCCCTCTCCCCTGACCCGCTAGGCAATTACCCTCAGCACCGCTCACGTGGCCCTTAATCATTGACTGCCCTTGCAAACAGCCTTGGCCAAAAGCAATAAAGTTCTGACCTGGTCAGACCAGACCTTGTGCTGCTGCCACTTGTGCACGTGGCCCACCTCTCCCTGCTGCCGGGAGGGGCCCCGAAGGTGGCTGTGTTTTTCTGTCTTCCCCACCTTGCTCACATGCTCAGGGTGTTTGTTGAGTGAACACTCGAACTTGGCCCTGACGCTTTAATTAACACCAGGAAAGGAGGAACCACAGGGGACAGGGACAGCAGGGGGAGTTGGCACCTCACACTCTCTAGGGCCAGCAGTGAACCCAGAATCTGCTCCACCCCCATCAGTCAACCCTGCGCCTGTCTGGGTGCTCGATATTCGGTGACTGGCACTGTAGCCATGACTCGGCTAAGTAGATGTGTGGCTCTCTCTCTTGGCACCTCTGATCCCCACCAGCCAGTCATTGCCACATCTCACCTGTTCTGCATCGTACACCTTCCTTCCTTCCTTCCTCCTCCCTCCTTCCCTTCCCCTCCCCCTTTCTTCCTTCCTTCTTCCTTCCTTCCTTCCTTCCTTCCTTCCTTCCTTCCTTCCTCCTCCTTCTTTCTTTCTCTCTCTCTCTCTCTCTCTCTCTCTCTCTCTCTCTCTCTCTCTCTCTCTCTCTCTCTCTTCTTCTTTCTTTCTCTTCTTTCTTTCTTTCTTTCTTAAAGAGCTCGCAACCAGGCATGTACCCTTGACCGCAATCAAACCTGGGATCCCTCAGTCCACAGGCCAAAACTCTATCCACTGAGCCAAACCTGCTAGGGCCATACACACTTCTTCTTCTGCCATCCTGGACTCCCATGCAGCCTCCTAACTGGCCTCCCTGCCTCCAGTTGCAATCAGAGTGCTCTCCTTCAAAGGTGAACTTGAGCTTGTCCCTCCTCTGCTTAAACTTTCCAGGGCCTCCATCTCCAAAGGGAAGTTCTAATGTCTTAACTCCATGATGATCAGTCTCAGGCTCACTACTCCAGTCTTACCTTCTGCCATTTCTGGCCACAAGGAAGTCTGGGTTCCTCAGGATGCCCCCCATGCCCTGCCCTGGGCCTCTGCACACACCCATCTCTATCAGGAACACTCCTCCCCGTCCTGCTTATTTCATGGCGAGCTCCTCCTCATGCTCCAGGGCTCAGTTTGGTGTTGCTTCTTCCAGGAAGCCTCCCCTGACTCCTGCCAAGTTAGGTACCCATTTGTCCATGAAAGCTTTCGCACACACCCATTGGAGCCCTTGAAACACGGGAATTGCCTGGGAATTGCCTGGAACTTGCCTTTTGTCTGTTCCTTTCATTAGACTCTGAGCTCAAGGCCTGTGCTCCTGTTTCCTGAGGCCATGTCTCAGCGAGTATCTGTGAAGGAGCACGTACTTGAGGACGTCCCCTCTCTTCCTGGATACTCTCAGAGGGACTTGGGCAGAGCTCTCGAGGTCAGAGGTCATGCAGCCCACCCCAGGTGGTTCTTCTTTTTTGACTTTGTTATTTGCCCTTTAATGTCTGTGATATTTTTTAAAGTATGTTTTTATTTCAGAGAGAGAAAGAGAGAGAGAGAAACATAGGTCAGCTGCCTCCTACACCCACTCCCTGTCTGGGGATTGAGCCTGTAACCCAGGCACGTGTCCTGACTGGAAATCGAACCAGCAACCTCCTGGTACATGGGATGACACTCAACCACTGAGCAACACTGCTGGGCAGTTTGTGATATTTTTGATACACAGTTTAAATCTCTTAACTCTTATTTTTAAATGCATACACACACACACACACACACACACACACACATATATATATATATATATATATATGATTTGAATTATATATACAAGAAAGAAATCTTGTACTTCCATCCTGGTTTGAGAATAGTTTAGTTCCACAATTTAATTTGTTCTTGTGCTGTTCCCAGTTTTGGGTATTATAACCTGGATTATTCTTAATTTTATCCTCCCCATTCATTCCTGGTACCTGTCCTACCTGTGCACCCTCCTGCTGTCACATTGAAGCCCAGTCCCTAGAAACAGGGAGTGAGGGACAAGGCTCCTGACAGGGGCTGCCTCGACAGAACCCCTAAAGCCACCATGAGTCAGAGTGTGATTGCTGGAGTCCCACTGGCCTCCTGGGAAGACCTGGGCTCTGGGGCTGGCTGAGTGCTCACCAGGCCTCCCTTCTCCTCCCCTTCCCCTCCCAGCCTCATGAGCTGCCACACTGCCCTCCCTGGCACTTGCCTGGGCCCAGACCTTCCCTCCCCTCCCCAACTGCCCAGCCCTGGCAGAGGGCGTGGGACCGGGCATCCTGGTGTGTGTATCCAGCTGTTGCTTGCCACAGCTGGCTGCGTCAGGCTCTGTGGAGCCAGGGAGAGCCGGCTCTGCTCTTCTCCTCCTCCCACTCCATGTAATGTCTGGGATTGGATGAACATGGACAGCACACCTTTCAGTTCTAGGCCCAGACTGATGGTGTCCCCTCCTTCCTTCCTTCCTTCTTGAATTCCTGGGTCCTGGCTTTCCTGGCTGCCTTTGTTCAGGACTCTGAGAGCTGGTACTATTCCCCCTTCGGGGGCCTCTGCCTTCTCTTCTGTACAGTGGGATGTAGGTTGCTTCAGAAAGGCCCTCCCCTCATGGGCAAGGGCCTTGGCAGGCCAGGGAGGGTGTGTGCACTCCACTGAGCAGCCCAGGGAGTCGTGGGAAAGGCTCCTGGTGGGGGCCAGGATCGGCTCAGAGGAGACTCTGCCTGCACAGGGGGGCAGTAAGAGGCAGGGGGGCTGCAGGGAGGAGGCTGTGGGAAGAGTGTAATGGGGGGGAAGTCCAGGGCAGGGTTAGGGTGGGGCCACCTGTGGCACTGAAAATGGCACCATCTTTGATGAACCAGTAGGGTTGGGGCCTCAGAGGGTGAGCTGGGGGTGCTATCTAGCAATCCGTCCACACTGGGTCCCCAAACAGAACACTCACCTGGCCCACGAGCCAAGGAGCACTGACTGCATGCCTGCCCTGTGCCAGGGACGAGGCAAGCCCAGAGCGTGGTCATCAGAGTCCAGCCTCATAACAAAAACTGTCACTGGGAAGAGCACTGAGTGGCTCACACACACGGGAGGCTGTGTGCCATAGTTTCCTGAGCTTCGCAGGTATTCACTCCCTTTTATTCGCACAGCATCCCTCCGTGGTCGGCACTCTTGTTGGCATGCCCATTTTCTAGATAAGGAAAGGGTGACGCAGAGAGGGAAACTCACTTGCCCAAAAGCACACAGTCGAATCCCCAGGGAAAGACCCTGCATTTGAACTTGACCACCAGGCTCTGGAGAACTCCCTCTCCCCTCCTGCGCCATCCTGCCCCTTCGCCAGGAGTCTGGGGAGAGATGCCTCCGGGCCGCTGTCTCCTGAGAGGCCTTCTCCACACCCTGCAGACAGGGAAGCAGAGCTTGACTTGGTTAGGCAACTTGCCCCAGAACTCAACTGGACTGTGACCTAAGGCCGTGTGAAAATGCTATCCTGCCTCCTGCTACCTAGGGTGTGCCCTAGCGTGCATGACCTAGACGCCAGAGTGCAGGCTATCTTCAGAAAGGGTGTTTTTCTTTCTTTGGGCAAAAGGTTCCTGAGCCAGCTGGGTCAAGGTTACCAGAAACGCACAGGAGTGTGTGTGTGTGTGTGTGTGTGTGTGTGTGTGTGTGAGTGTGTGTGTGTGTGAGTGTGTGTGTGTGTGTGTGAGTGTGTGTGTGTGAGTGTGTGTGTGTGTGTGTGTGTGTGTGTGTGTGTGTGAGTGTGTGTGTGTGTGTGTGTGTGTGTGTGAGTGTGCATGTGCACAGCCTCTTATGTCATCAGACAGGCTCCCTGTTTAAGGGGGGAAAGGATTAGACATAGAGCACCAGACCACAGCGGCTGAGGAGGCTGCTGGACTACCACTTTCATGGTTGGGAGGACTCAGCCAAGAGGCTTTACCTCTCTGCCCGTTTCGTCATCTAAAACATGGAGGAAAACAGCACCTGGCCGACAGGGCCCACAGCAAAGGCCCTGTAAGATTTTATTTAATCCTCACAGCAGTTCTCTGAGACACCTCCTGTTACTGGCCCGTTTTCAGATGGAAAACGAAGCACAGAGAGGTTGTCACCCGCCCAAGGTCACACAGCTGAAAAGTGGGAGAGTCAGAATTTGATTTCAGGCTGTCTGACCCGCGTCCACAGTCTCAAGTTCTGCCTTGCTGTGAAATAACAGCAATAGCACAGCATGGAGGACTTATTGGGCTCCAGGCAGTGAGAAACCAAAGGATTATCAGAGAAATACAACCTTTTTTCTCTAGGTGAGGAAGAGACTCAGAGATAGGAAGGGATTGGCTTGGAAACTCCCAATGCCCATCCCATACTCTTCTGCCACCACACGGGGAAATCCTGAAGCCCAGCTTTGTCGTCAGGAGGGGGCTGACCCCACGCTGCCCCTGGCATCCTGTGCTGGGGATCGATACAAGCCCATCTGTCCCAGGACCCCGTGCCCAGCTCCCATAGCCTGGCCTACCCCTCTCCAGCACCCCCATGTCCCGGCCTCTGCTGGTGCCATGTGGCAGGTGGCAGGGTGCCCACCCCCGGGTGTGGGGGCCAGGGACCAAGAAGGGAGCAGTTGAGAGGCTGGGCTGATCCCAGGACCAGGCCAGTCCCCAGGGCTCAGTCTGAGGAGCAGCACCTCCCAACCCATGAATGGCAATAGGTTCTTCCACTGCCCTGCCAGCTGCTTTTATTTTTTATTTAAAAAAATATATATTTTATTGATTTTTTACAGAGAGGAAGAGAGAGGGATAGAGAGTTAGAATCATTGATGAGAGTGAAACATCAATCAGCTGCCTCCTGCACACCCCCTACTGGAGATGTGCCTGCAACCAAGGTACATGCCCTTGACCGGAATCGAAACCTGGGACCCCTCAGTCCATAGGCTGACGCTCTATCCACTGAGCCAAACTGGCCAGGGCTGTCAGCTGCTTTTAAAACCCCAGGAACCAGTGGGAACTTTTTACCTTGGGAATTCCCATCTCTGAGGACTCCTCCCTACCCAACAGTTCACTCCAGGGAAGGAGCACGGAGCACAAAGGCTTCCCAAACACCCTAACCCTGAGCACTGTCCTGCCACGGTCTGTCCAGCTCCCACTTCTGTGGCTCCTCCCAGGTCCCGGCTCTGTTCTAATCTCCTTACATTGAGTACCTCAACCTTTACACAACTCTAGAAGGCAGTCACAATTACTATCCCCATTTCACAGACAGGGAAACTGAGCTACAAAAATTGATAAGTGACTTGCCCAAGGTCACACGGCTGGTAGGTGGCTGAGCTGGGATTACAACCAACACAATCTAAATTCTCAACCTTGATCTTGTGCCCCCTACCAAACAGGCACTATTCTCAGTTCACATCAATTACTTTCTTTAATTCTCACAATGCTGTCATCTTTCTTATTTTACAGACGAGAAAACCAGCACAGAGAGGTTCCGTAGCTTGCCTAAGGTCACACAGCTAAGGAGAAGAACTGGTGAGATCTGAACCCAGGCAGTTCTGGCTGATCACAAGGATCTTGAGGCTACGGGTGAAAGGGCTCAGTAAAATGCAATAAAAATAAGTGGGGGTGGGTTTATTCTGGCTCCTCTCTCCCCTCTCCCCTTCTTCCCACCGTCCCAGTCCTCGGTGGTCACGGCCGGGGAAGCACGGTGCAGGGAGGGGAGAGCATCTGTGAGGCGGGCAGGCAGGCGCAAGCAGAGGCTGCTCATGCTCATGACGTCTCTTCTGTGGCCAATTAAACAAATTGCAGCAAAACAACATTTTATTAGTATTTGCCCACAGCAGTCTGGGGCTGCCATAAATTTCCTCCTGGCTGCGGCACTGGAGAGGCAGGCAGAGGCGGTAGAGATCGGTGCCCCTGGCGGAGGGTGCGTGGAGCAGGGGGTGGGAGAGAGGGCTGGCATGTTAAGCAGTGGATGGTGGAGGAGAAACATCAGGAATGGCCCTGGGGGCTGTGGGGTATCAGAGTGGCTGTCTTCCAAACAACTGCTCCGCTTCATCATAAACACAGTGAGTTATGAGATAGTGCCGTGTGCTACACCTCAGCAGCAGTGCCAATGAAGCAGCCTGGCTGGGCCGGGTGGGGGTGGGCATGGAAGCCCGGTGCTGGGCTGTGTGTGGGTCCCACCTATTTGCATGGCACCTGCCCTGGGTCCAGCCCTCACCATGGGATCCCTGGGTTGCTGAAATGGTCTCCTCACTGGTCCCTCTTCTTCCAAGCTCTACTCATTCATTCATCCTCCCATCCATTCATCCACCCATCCATCCATTCATCCATCCATTCATCCTCCCATCCATCCATCCATCCATCCATCCACCCATCCATCCATCCATCCAAGCATCCAAGAAGTATTTACTAAATGCTTGCTGTTTTTCAGGTTCTGGAGTGAACTGTCTATTAAGCGTGTCATTCTTCTGTTTAAAAAATCTTTATTGCTTCCCTGTTGCTTTTAGGATCAATCCCCAGCGCCTGTGCCTGGTGTTTAAGATGCTCAGAAGCAGGCTTCTGCTTTCCTTTGCACCTCTTCTGCAGCCTCTCCTCTCCACCTCTCTAACAACACTCGTACTAATAGCAGCTCACATTTATCGAATGTGAAGTGCCAGTGCTGTGTGTAAGATGCTCTACCTATAACTCACAGTGTCCCCATCGCAACCCTCGGTCAGCACAGGCTAAGTTATGCTGCCCTAACAAACAATTCCTGAGCCTCAGTGACTTACACAAGTAAGTTTACGTCTTGTTCAAGAATGTGTCCCGTGCGCATCGCCAGGGACTCTGCTCATCAGAGAGGCGTAGGGACTCAGTCATATCTCAAACGTTGTTGGGCTCGGCACTGTGCCAGAGAGGAACAAGAGAGCTCTGGAGACCTCTCACTGACTGTCCAGGCCTGGGCCAAGATGACCCTGCCTACCACAGGGGACCAGAAAATGCACTCCTACTTATGTCTGGGAGGGGAGACAAAGTGCTGGGCAAAAAGCATTAATGACCACCACAACTATTATTGGCACCTGTTAACGGATGAGGACAAAGAGGCACAGAGAGGTTGCAAACTGCCCCAAGTTACACAGCTGGAAAGTGGAAGTGGGCTTCAAGCACAGCATTTGGGGATCAGGCTCTCCAACATCCCCCTAGGAGTCCCGGAGTACAAGAGGGCACTCGGCAAAGTTGCTGTCATACAGGGTGTGGAATGCAAATGCAAGTGTGCAGTAAACCAGAGTTGGGGCCGACAGTGCCCCAGCAACAACATAACCCATGGCTGAAGGTGGAATTGCGAGGCCCCTCGAGGAAGAGAAACTGGGCTCCATCCTCTCTGGTTTCAGGGTGCATCACCCAAGAACCGCAGCTGCCAAGTCATTGCAGCTTGGCAGCTCCTGTGTTGAACATCTGCCTCCTTGTGGTCAGGTGGTCAGTGCATGTCATAGCAACTGGTAGGATGGTCAGACACTTAGCATATTAGTCTTTTATACATATATATATATATATATATATATATATATATACACACACACACATATGGAATATATATATATTTTCCCCCAAGTAACACATTTTGCTCTTATAACTTTTCAAACAATGATGATTTTATTTTATTTTTACTGAGAAGTAAAAATGTGCCCATTTGCAGGAGATTTGGGAGAAAGTGGGTAGAAACATACCCTCTCTCTCAGACCCAACACCAGTAGTCTTGGGGCATCATACTCTCACATAGCTAGACAGGAAAGCCAGGTTCATGCCAAGTGATGGCAAGAACCACTGGACAGGGAGAGCAGGGCTGAAAGCTTCATCCTGCCTGGCTTAACCATAGGGTGTGAGGGACCCCAGTAGGAAAAGAGCCCCTTTCTCCAGTGAATCAAGTCTAGCAAGTCTTAGCACTGTCAAATGGTGTGGGGGTGGGGTGGGGTAGAGGTGTCGTGGAGCAAGGCTGGGGGATGAAAGAACCGGCCAGAGGGAGGAGAAAAAATATAAACCTGTATGATTATGCATATGGCCCATATGTTTATAAAGCACTTTCAGATCCTTAAGGACATGTCAGCCCAGTGAGACATTATCCCCATTTTACAGGTGAGAATCCCAAGGCTCAGAGAGGTAAACAAATTTGCCAGAGATCACACTAGTGATGGGACAAATCTTAACCCAAGTCTCCTGATGCCAATTTGTCTAAGAGTTGTGGGTCGTGAGGGGAACAACAACTACAAGACAGCTTCTATTGTAGGTCCCCTCCCCCCAAACATTTTCAAAAGTTGGGGAGAACAGGGGTAAAGCAAGGGCCCCCACCAACTCGGTGGTCCGGTTGCAGAACTCCCAGGACACACTGCCTCTCAGCCCTGAACGGAATGGCACTTTGGGTTCCACTTGGTTCTCTGTTGGGCTTCTCATGAGCCTTAAAATACAGAGTCCTGAGAGGGGCATGCTGGTAAGACTGTTGAAGTTGGAGAACCTAAAACTCAGAGAGGTGGAGCCATTGGCCCAAGGTCACATGGCAGGTAAATGTCTGAGCCGGGACTAGTACTAAGTGTGAGGCTCGGAAGCCCTTGCTCTTCCTCTGTGTCATATCCATCTTCCTGCCTCCCTTCCCACCTGTCCTCCAGGGGCTGGAGCTGGCAGCTTCCAGGCACCAGATTCTGCCAAGGCAGCTGGGCCTTTAGAGAATTCCCACCCCTTCCCCAGAGAGAACTTCTGGAAGTCTGGCTAGGACTCTGGGCCAGAAGTGGCAGGTTCCTCTACAGACCCAGCTGGGTGAGTCACACTACTGGGGCCCCCAATCAAACCTTCCTCCCTGTTTGAATAACCAGGGGGATCCCAGGCCCATTAGTGGACACTTCCCCTGCCGGGCATGCCACGCAGAGGAGGTAAAAGGTGGGCGCTGGGCGGGGGTGACTGACAGCAGCGGGCCCCAGCAGCGGACAATGAAGATAACTGCTCTTGACAGATGAAGATGCAACGCCAGCAAAAGCTACATCCTATTTGGCTTTTAATTTGGAGGCCCCGAGAGTGAATCCTGAAGCTCCCGCTCACGTCCGCACGTGCAAAGTGGATCTGACTTTCAGGAAATGACCTGAAGTGAAACCACATTACTTATCAGACGGTGTCTCAGGATTCACAGCCTTCACACTCCCACCCCCGCCCCTGAAGGGATCAAGGCTTCCACTTGTGTCCGTTCACGCAGCCTCTGTCTTAGGGAGGGGCAGCCCAAGCCCCTGGCGACTCAGGCGCATGTGGGTGGAAAGCTCAGAATCAGAAACAACCCCCCATCCCTCCACCCCGCATTTCACTGAAATCAAGCATCTGCAAGTGACAGCCAAATCCAGCCAGCCCATCCCCATTTTTATACAGCCACGAGCTAGGAATGACTTCTGGGGGGAAAAAATCGGAAGAAATTTGGTGACATGCGAAAATTATATGAAATTCACATTTCAGCATCCATTAATGCAGTGCTATTGGGACGCGGCCGTGCCGACTCATTCGTGTGTTGTCCGCGGCTGCCTGTGAGCTGCCACAGCAGAGTTGTTGAGACAGAGACAGTAGGGCCCACATGTTTACTATCCGGCCCTTTACAGAAAAAGGGGGCCAGCGTCTAATCGAAACTCTCGTTTCTCCCAATGGAAGGCACGTCGAAGTTGTTGGTGATGGTGGGGAATGGAGGAGGTGTCGTCCTGAACCCCCCTTCCCTCAACAGGCAAGATGAGGGAATGTCTGCTAACTTCCCCCATCCCACACCGCAGAAGCCACGGGACCAGCGGGAGCGGAGACAGGAAGGTGACTAAGGCCTACTCCCTCCGCAGCACTGTGTATTGGTGGCCCATCTCCCTCCGGTAGGATTAGGGCCCAGGGGACAATAAGTGCCCCTTGTCCCCACACCCAGGTGTTCACAGTCTGGGCTGGGAGGTCTAGACAGACAGGTAAACAAAACCACCAGATGGTAGGTGTGACTCCGGAAGGTAAGTCCCCGGGGAACAGAAAAGACCAAGGGGGTGGGAGCCTGAAGGAATGCCTCCTGGACAGCAGAGCGTAGACCGGCTGCACTTGAGAATGATCACGAGGCTTGGACAGCCGGGCCAGTGCCTGAGACCCTGCTGATCCTGGTTCCTTCTGTCTCAAGCAGGTCTGGGGCATGGCTAAGTTTTCAAGTTTCCCTGGAGATCTGAATGTTCAACCAGGACTATGACCCCTCTGAAGCTGGGGTGCGGAACATCCTGCCCACGCGCCTTATGAGGCCCACAAATCATTTGGTCTGGCCCTGCCAAGGCACTAGGGGTGAGTGAATAAAGTGTTTGAACAAATACAGCAGGCTAATGTTTAAGGTGATAATTCTGTATAGCCTCGAATGACGTTATAAATATCCAAATAGTTCTTCGCAGAAAAAAGGTTCCCCACTTCTGCTCTAAAGGGTGAGGGGGAATTGCTAGGTGGCATGGGCAGAAGCGGTCCAGGCGGGGCAGAGCACAGACAGGGACGCCCTGCATGGATGTGTGAGCTGCCCCCTCCCCCGCCTGCAGGCCATTGGGACCCTCCCCACAACAGGTCCTCAGCAGCTCTTGTCCCCCAGGAAGTGCTCCCCCCATCCTGCCAACTCCCTTATCTCCTCAGGAAAAGCGCTGATCCGATCAAACTCATTCACAAACTGAGCCAATTCCCTGGGCTCAGGAAAAAGAATGTTCCCGGTGTGAAGATAAGGAAGGAAATGATAATCTACACATCATTAAGTCAAATATCCCCTCTACCCCCTACCCCCTTCCTCCCATTCCCAGGCTGGAGAGCTCTCCAGGCCCAGGTGGGAAGATACTTTGAGCCTCCGTTTCCCCCTTTTCCCTGACCCCTTGAGATTCCCTCAGGAACAGGGCCTGGAAGAGAGGGTGTGTGGTGCATGTGTTGGGGGTTGGACCAATCCAGCCTCCCTCGTCCTGCTCATCCAGCCTTGGGGTCCTGCAGGCATGACTCGGAGGCCCTATCTTTGATCACTCAGGTAATGGCCTGGCCTGCTCTCAGCCGAGACGGGGAATAGAGTTAGCACCCACGCTCTGGGAGCCCTGACAGCCCGTTTAACAAGGTGTCCAACATCCCATTTCCTCTGCACTTCCTCTCGCCTTAATCCTTTTATGCGAAACTCACTCAGGAGCAAGCCCTGTGAAATTGAGGCCTCTCTGCACAGGGCCTGGCCCGCTCCCTGCTCCTCCCTGAGCACAGCCCCTCCCATCCCAGGCACCTGGGGAAAAGCAGGGCTGGGCTTAGGGAGGGGACCTGTGTGCCCCAGAGGGTCACCCCCAAACTGTGGAGGGTGGGGTGCAGATCAGGCAACTCACAGATGATCTAAGGGCCCCTGGCCCAGAGGTGGGGCTTCTAAGTTGCCAGGCAGACGCCAGGCCACCCTCTCTCTTCCCTCCTCCCTCTTCCTAGGTCACTGCCCCTCCTGGGTTGGGGGCCCCCACACCTGGTGTCAGACTTGAAAGGAGGAAAAAAGGAAGTTCTTAATGGCTCTAAGGGAAACTCTGAACCCAAGCCCTATCCCTTCCAAGAAAAACAAACCATTCATATTTTAGCATGAATACCCAGGGGGGAGAAACGGGGTTCTCCAGGCCATCAGCCCGGGGTATAGATAAGAGGTAGGTTATCTGGGAATAGGAAATATTAGTATTTAAGGAGAGGCAAGTGGAGAAAGGCAGGCAGCCCAGCCCTCCACCACCTTCTCTGGCTTGACTTCCTTCTGGCCTCCCAGCAGCTCTTCCTGCCACGGACTGTGCCTGCAACCGCTCTTTGCCTCACGGCCCTGGGCAGACACAGCAGCTCCTCCTGGGAAGAGGGGAGTGGGGGACAGGACTCCTCACCAACCTGGAGAAGGCACCTGCATACTGTCCACTCTCATCCGTGCTGGTATGCCCAGCCGCTTCCCATTCCTCCCCTCCCCGCTGGACCAAGCCTTAGCCAAGCTCCTGAACCTTCTCAGAGGCCCATCCATGCACTTCCTTGTAAAACCCAGTTTTAGCAAGACCCTCCCCCACTTTGATATCTGCTCAGGTGTCTCACTCTCCACCCCCAACACCCCCTACTCCCAGGTGATGTCTGATCCCCTGATCTGTCTCCAGCAGAGAATCCTGTTAGGTTGGTTTAGTCAAGACCCCTTACCTTGGTGTTTCCTCTTAGTAATTTTCCACCCACTGACCACCACCCTGCTCCTTGGCTATCGAGTCCCACCTGCCCAGGCCATGTTTGGAGTGGAGACCCGAACCCCTGCAAATCCCGCTGCAGCGGTCCCTACGCTCATTGTGACGGTCCCGAATCAAGTCTGCCTGACCAGCTTTGCCAAGTGTTGTGAATATTGTTTATTTAACTCCTTCCTGCCATCTGCCCTCACCGAGGCCTGTTGATGAGACTGGGGGAGTGGGGTGTGTTTGGCTGTCAGCAGCACAGAATTGTAAGGCTTGGGGCAAGCCAACCCCCTCCTGGGACCTCATTTAATAACGGAGGGTAAATGCCCACCCACTCCGAGGTCTCTCCTCTCCTGGACAGCTCCCCAGCCCTTCCCACCGTGAGGACTGCCACTTCCACTATGACCTGTCTTAAGGGTCTCGGCGACCAACCTCATCAATGTACGGAGGAGGAAACAGAGGTCCAGAGAGCATCTCTGATTTGGCCAAAGAAGACACTTGTAGCATGAACAGGGGCTCTGCCCACAGCCTCCTGAAGATTCTGAGGAGGCCTGACCTGTTGTCAGCAAGCAGCCGTGTGGGCAGAGAAAGGTGCCATGCACAGGCAGAGACAGACATCGGGCCCAAAAAGGGCACATGAGCGGTGAAGGGAGACAGTGGGAGCAGGGAGAGGAGGGCAAGACAGAGAGGAGTGGAAAGAGAGGAAGATGGAGTGGCCCCTCAGGAATCCTGATCTTTAAGGATGACTGATAAAAAGCTTGTTCCAAAGACAAATTCTTTCAAACCAGCAGCTCCAATGAGACTTTCCGTCATTCTCCCTATCTCCGCTGGCCCCTTCTCTCCAGGAAGAAGATGAAAACATCTTCATCTCCCTCTCTGCCTCCTGTCCTCCCTCCCTTCCTCCCTCCCTGCTCCTTCTCCCCTCCTAGCACTTGCCTTAATCAAACCTCCCTGGAACTTCCCTGGGAGGCCGCAGTGCCACCCACCTCGCCCCCAATGTCCCACCTCCCCACTTCCTACTCCCTCCCCCTAGTTTCCTGCCTCTCTGGACCAGGAGCACCTCCAGCACCCAATTCTCTCTGCTTCTGCTCCCCTCTCCCATTTCCTCCCTCTCTTCACTGTCATTACTTTGGACACCATTCCATCCCACCCCCACGATGGCTCATAGGCGAGGGCCCCAGGCTTTCTCCCCTGCGTTTCTGAAGCAATCGTGGCTGGGAAAAGAAATCACAATCAGAAGGGCTCCTATTCTCCTCTCCTCCTGGATCCTTGCTGTCCTGGGTCCTTAAAGGGTCTGGGAATGGGTGTGGTCCCTGGTGCTGGGCACCTAAGCCAGGCCTCCTTTCAGGGCTTGAGGTGGGCATTCTCTCCTAGTCTGATCCCCACTTCCCAGCTATGGCTGAGGCCAGGTCCTGTCTCTCCCTCTCCTTCAGCCTCCCCTTGCCCTGTGCAGTGAGGTCTTCTTAGGGCCCACATTTGGGAAACACCTCCCAGGTGGGTTCTATCCCACCTTTAAGAGTGTCTTGGTCCAAGATTCAAAAGAGAGTTCCATCTCTTTTTGTCCCTATTCAGGGGCCTCTCTTTTGTCAAAATTGCAACGAGCCCCATAGCCCAGTCAGTGGACTAAGCCCAGAGAGGTGAAGTGAATTTTCCAAAGTCACCCTGGAGCTGATATTTGAACACTGGCCTAACTGCAACACAACACCCTCTCCCCAGACAAAGAAGGCACTGGCTTTGCCAAGCTTGCTGACGGTCACCTTGCAGAAACCCTGGCGCCCCAGCTCTCTGAACCCCACTTTTCCTCCCTCAGAGCCAGCCTTTCCAAGAAATTCACTGCCTCCGCCCTCCCTGCTCTCTCTCTCCTCTGCCCCCGCAGCCTGGTTACTTCCATTCCTCCCTGGCTGGCTCCCGCCCCCAAAAGAGAGAAAAAATGGATAGAAAATGGATCTTTGAAGATACATGTATCCATCACTATTATTTACATTCTAATGTGCGTCTGTGGCTCAGCTCCAGTGGGGGAAATGTAAATCAGGTGGACACCGCTCCCGAAAGCCCTAAAGAGCTTGGCTCCCCCAAATTAGAATAGAAAATGCTCTTTTAAAATGCACCTTTAATATGTAAAAGCCTGCCGACCTGGGCTCTAAATAAACCAAACTTGAACCAGATGCCAACTAGAGTAGATGAAGGACAGGTGCACAGAGGGTCCCAGGCTGGGGAATGAGGCCTAAACAGCTATTTATATTAATGCAAAGAAAGTTCAACATTCTTCCCCTTGATATATGCTGCAGTGGGAGGTGGTTTTTGTCCCACCAGCGAGAATAAAACGTACAGCTCGTGATGGGCAGGGTCACATGTGCGAGATAAAAAGCTCTGGGTGTAATATATGTCTCTACCGCGTATTCTCAGCAGGCTTTGCATTAGATCTGCGGATGACAACAACAGAACACTTACTCAAGGTTAGACTCTGCTCGCCAGGCTCCCAATCACAGCATCCCACCCCTAAGGGAATGCAGCTGCCTCAGAATGGGCCCCACCGAGCCCCAGGCTGGGCTGCTGGGGCACCCTGCCTGCCTTGGCACTGAGCCAGCAGGTGGGCCCTGCCTGGGGCTGGGAGCCTCCCAGGGGGCTGCTAGCTCTGGTCAGAAATGCCTGCATGTGCCCACTTCAGGGTGGGGTTGAGGGGGATGTGTGTCCTTCCCACTGGGGACACCCTGACTGTTCATAGACTCCCTACACACACACACACACACACACACACACACACACAGCTGCCTGGGCAGTTTATAAAGCAGGCACATATGACGGGGGGGAGGGGGAGGATGTTCTTTCCCAGGTGTGTTACCTGAAATCCTAGCCTCTCCTCTGTGTATAAGTCAGAATTCACTTATTCACTTACTTGTTTCATGCAGGCAACACTCATTCATTCTTCATTCATTCATTCAAAAGAGCATTACTGAGAAACGGCAGGAACAAAGGGGGAGTTGATGAAGAAGCTCCAGAGGCTATAAAATGAAGATACTAACAGTACATGTTCAGAGAGAGCAGCTGGGTATGTCTGGTGTGTAGCCCGTTGCAGGGTGGTGGTAAGCAGTCAGAGCATGTTGGCCTCGTTGTAATTGTCAGCAGTGTGTGGTCGACAACGTGTTGGAGTGAGAGGAGAGACCAAATGATGACGGAGGTGCTGGCCATGTCATGAGAACCTTACAGTCTCGGGAGCGCTGAGCATGCAGAAAGATAAGCAAATAAGACCAAGTTCACATGCTAAGTCTAAGATAATAATACACAAAGTCCTCAATGTCATTGTGAGGTTCGGCGACTTTAAGCAAAATTATATGTGATAAAACCATTTTTACCATAGGCTGATTGATACAATAAGAGTTAAGTTCCTAGGGTAACTCATCAACGTTACAACATTGAACAAAAAGATGTCATTCATCTGTATGTGCCCAGTGCTACAAGGGGTACCGGTCAGGATGGACCAGGAAAAGCTTAGAAGAAAGGGAATAAAAATCAGTGGAATCTCCTCAGGAGGAGATGTCAATGGAAAAGCATTTTAAGGATAAAGAAACAGCATGTACAAAAAGGTAGTTTGTGGCAGAGCCTGATGTGACGAGGGAATGAGGTCAGTGTCTCTGGGCCTGAGATGTGAAACAGGGTTGGGAGCAGCAGGAAATATGTTTGGAAGGATAGGCAGGGGCCAGTCAGCTCACTGAGGGCCTTGTCTGCCAAAATAAGTCAAACATTTATTCTGCTGAGTATGGAAAACTTACATTGAAAAGCTGTTGTTGTTTTTTTCTTGATTGAGGCAGGCAGGGTATGCATCTGACCCAAAGGCAGCTAATCCCCACACTGACTCAGTGAATAGCCTGGCCTGGGCAGAGAGATTAGTTGGGCCAGTCAAAGGCTCTTCCTTGGTGTTAGTCAGGACAGGCTAGGTTACAATGCGGTAACAAACATCACCACATCTCAATGGATTAACACAGAGATTTTCAACCTTTTTCATCTCCTAGCGAACTGCTGAAATTCTGTGGCACACCAAAAATTACATTATATGTTTTTGCCAATTGCATGTTTTAAAAATTCTTGTGGCACGCCGGTTGAAAATTGCTCGATTAACACAATCAAAATCCATTTTTTGCTCATCCAAAGATCTGGGAAACTCTCCAGAGCAGCTGCCACCGTATGGGGCCAGTTCTACCACAGCACCTCCGTAGCAACAGTGCTTTGGTGGGGAGTAGCGGGGACAGGGAAGAAGGCTTGCAATTGTACATTGGCTCTTAAGTACTTGTCCCTGGAAGTGACACCTGCCTCCTCTGCTCACATTTCATTGGCCCAACCAAGTCATGCTGCTGTGCCTAACCTCAGCTACGGGTAGAGAGTACTATCTTCCTGTGTGCTCAGAAGGCAGGCAGAACCCAAAATACATTGAGCACCAGTGGTGTCTATCATACTTGGGAAAAACAGAGAGAAGGAGCTAGTTCTCGATGAGACAGGAGAAGCTCAGAAGAGACTGTGAAGAAGAGGAGCTCCAGACCCTGTGGTGGTGTGCACAAGAGATGGTCACTGGCCTGGGCGGCGTGGCTTAGTGGCTGAGCGTTGACCTGTAAATCAGGTCACAGTTCGATTCCAGGTCAGAGCAGATGCCCAGGTTTCAGGCTCAATACCCAGTGTGGGGTAAGCAGGAGGCAGCGATCAATGTTTCTCTTTCATCACTGATGTTTCTATTTCTCTCTCCCTCTCTCTCTCTCTCTCTCTCTCTCTCTCTCTCTCTCTCTCTCTCTCTGAAATCAATCTATCTATCTATCTATCTATCTATCTATCTTCTTCTTCTTATTATTATTAAAGAGATGGTTACTGTGGTTAGCTGCTGAGTGAGCAGGTCTTTTGTCCCTGGATTCTGGCTTGGTTTGGGCCTTAGTTTGCTCTTTTGTAACACTCCTCCCTGCTCTACACCGAGGGGATTCTAAGATTTCACCAAGCCTTGTGATGTCCAGGAGTGGGGAGGGGACACTAGCAGTGCAGAGAAAGGGAGAAGTCAATAGTCCTCTACCCAGAATTTCAGCAAACCTGGGAGGAGAGATGGATTGTGCCAATGGGTCTGCCACTCCAGGCTCCATGTCCAGATATAGTTGATCTTGATTTGTAAGTGAGAAACCTCTGGTTGGCAGATAACGCAGGGCTGGTTCCAGAAGGCCTGAACCCAAAGCCGAATTCCCCGAAGGCCTGAAGCTGGGGATTGCAGGCTTGAAGGACAACAATTTGGGGGAAGAAGTGTGTCTGGGGGTGCAGGGATGTGGGGCAGGGTTCACCCATCCCCTAGGTCTCAATAAGCCATGGCAGATGCGGGAAAGGCCAATGCCTTTTCAGGGGCATTTTACCAGCAAGGCAAACACCACAGCCCTTTGCATTGCCTCCCACTTCCCCTTCCCTCTGAGGAGGAAGGATGGTGGGAAGGGGGTCATAACCCCTGCCCCTCAGTTCCTCAAACACCTCCAGATTGCTTCGGAGTGTGGCCCCCAAGGAGTGTAACTGAGGCCACAAATCACAGAGGCGGCAGGTCAGGCTGGATGGCCTCTGAGGTCCTTTACAACATGAATGGGAATCGAGGGGCCAAGAGCTGGGTCCTAAGAGAGGGTGGGGAAGGAGGCACTCCCTGTGTGCCCATCCTGCTCCTGAGAGATCGTGGGAAGGGGAGAAAGAGGCCTGGAGCTGTGCAGGCCGGGGAGGGAGAGCAGGGGAAGCAAGGAAAGAGAAAGTGGAGGAGGAAGATACAGAGAGAGAAGAAAATGGTGAAGGAGAAGGAAGGAGGGAAGGAAAAGCAGGAGAAGGAGATAAAGACATCGAAGGGAGGAGAGCAAAGAGAAGGAAAAAGAGAAGGAAGAGAGAGGAGGGAGGAAGAAAGGAGAAGTTCGAACAAAGAAGAAAGGCAAGAGGGAAGAAGGGGAGAAAGAGCTGGAGCCACACAGCACTCCTGGGTGCTGGGAGCCGAAGTGGGCGCCCGTGCTGCCCGGAGGGGGGCCCCGCAGGCTGGGCCTGGCAGTGAGGAGAGCACAGTGGGCCGCTATGAAGATCTATTGGGCCCCGCAGTGCCATTGTCTTCAGAAGGAATTAAAAACAAATTGCTGAGGGCCAGCACATAATTTAAAGACTCACGGCAATTTTATGACTTGCTAATGTTCCTAATTACATGCCCGTGAAAGGCTTAATTAATTGGGGGATGTAGCAAAAAGTGGAGCCTGTGTTTGTTATCATGGTTCCACTGCATTGATTTTAGTGCCTATGGAGAATTTAGGGCCTCTTTATTTGCACAAAGAAAATGCAAGTCTCTCGAAAAAATGCACATTAAGATCAACCCCTCGCTGCTATCTAATATACTTTCCTCTACTTAACCAAAGCGCTTGTAATCATATTTTGTAAATGTTGGTGCCGTTAATTGCATTGTGAGGGAAAATTGGTTCCGCTCGGCTGGTTGTGGAGAATTTTATAAAGTTGGCTTCTTGCACCCCATTCCAGGGGACTCTTCCCGGGGAACTTGTGGAGAAGTTGGGATGCCCGGCCCCGGCAGCCAGCCGGTTGCCCTGAGTCTCCCTGCTCCTGGCCAAAGCTCGGCTGGCACAACCTCTTGCTCTCCAGGGCCCTGGTGGCGAGCAGAAGGCGGCTGGGCCTGCGTGGGGCTGGGAGGGAGGGCACTGGGCACAGAGGAGGCCACATACGACCAAAGCTCTCGAGAGCACTGACACGGAAGACTCAGTTCCCTGGGCCCAGTCATCCCTTCCCTGAGAGGCCTTGGAGAAGGCACCTAGCTTCACTGTGCCTCAGTTTCTTCTTCTGTGGAATGTGGTCATGATTCCTCCCTGCTGACATCACTGAACAGGGTATAGGAGTGAAAGAGGCCCAGCCCTAACCGGTTTGGCTCAGTGGACAGAGAGTCGGCCTGCGGACTGAAGGGTCCCAGGTTCGATTCTGGTCAAGGGCATGTACCTTGGTTGAGGGCACATCCCCAGTGCGGGGAGGGGGTGTGCAGGAGGCAGCTGGTTGATGTTTCTCTCTCATCGATGTTTCTAACTCTCTATCCCTCTCCCTTTCTCTCTGTAAAAAAAAAAAAAAAAAAAAAAAAAAAAAAAAAAAAAAAAAAATCAATAAAATATATTTTTAAAAAAGAAAGAAAGAAGCCCAGATCTAAGGCTTGTGGTTACTGTCATTAGCCACCACTGTCTCCTCTCTTCCTCCCTCAGGGACTTCAAGGGAAGTTCTTCCAGCCCGGGCTCTCTCTGGGAGAGGGACAATGACCCACACCCTGCCATTCATAGGGAGAGGCACAAAAGGTTCCCTGGGAAGTGTGTTGGGTCCAGCTCACGTCCTCTCCTCTGAGAAAGTATTCCTGACTCTCCCCTCCCTGCGGCAGGCCAGGCACCCCCTTTCCTTTGTACTCTCAGGGCTTTCCCAGGCTGGAGCCTTTCCGTGGGCTGCCACTGACGGGCCCTCTCACCGCTTTGCCCCCAGCGGTTGGGTAGGATTGCTGTTTCACTGAAAGAATGAACCAATGAATCCAGTGGGGCATTTGGGCCATGGGGCTTGGTCAGAGTGGGCTCTCCAGGCTGGGCTCCTTATTTCTGCCTCCTTGGCTGAGTTCTCTGCTCAGTATCTCCTCCCTCTTATGTCATTTTAAACATGCTAAATATACACAGTTTTTGGTTCTCTGATAACTCCATGAGATGGAATTCACTCACGCTAATAACCCATTGGCTAAAACAGGCCACACGGCCGAGTCTAGAGGTTAGTGTGGGAGGGTGTGAATACTGGGAGGCGTGGCTCATTGGAAACAGCTGATATACTATGGTGGTAGCGGTCTACCACCATAGGGTACAGCACCATTTATTTCATGAGATGCTGCCAAATGGCTCTTTGAAGGTAATATCAAGTTAAAAATCTCCCAGCCCTGGTACAGCCCCTTCCCAAAGGTGTCTGAGCTGTTCTACATCCACACCAACACAAGGATATTGCCAAGCTTTTCATTGTTGCTAGACTAACTAATGTGAAACAGTGACACATTACCGTGTAGTTGCATTGCCCTGATTACTGGTGGGGTTGATTCTTTCCCTCCCAGCTTGGTTGAGATGTAATTTGACAAACAACATGGTTTAAGTTGAAAGTGTACGCTGTGTCAAGAGTTGGTTATTCTTTCCTGTTTATTGAACAGTTTATCTGGGTTTTCTTTTCTGTGAATTGCCAGTTCCTATCTATTGCCCATCCATCTATCAAGTTTTTGTTTGTTTGTTTGTTTGTTTTGGCTAATCCTCAACCGAAAGAATTTTTCCATTGCTTTTTAGAGAGTTGAAGGGAGAGGAAGAAACATTGATGTGACAGAGACATACCAATTGCTGTCTCCGGCATGCGCTCCCACTGGGGCCAGGGGTCCAGCCTGATGGGAATCGAACCCGAGACCCTCACACAGTCCATGGGTCGATGCTCCATCCACTGAACAAAATCGGCCAGGGCTGTTTTTTCTTTTTGTCGTATTAATTTGCAGCTGTTTATATAATCTGGATCCCCAATTCTTAAATATTTAACCTGACCCTGGAGGGAATGTCTCCTCGTTCTCAAAAGGAGGCTGTTACTGAGGGCCCTGGGGCAGAAACTTGGGGAGTCTGGGACACTGAGCTTCCTTGGTATGACTCTAAATGGCCTCAGGGGCTCCCCTGCCCTGCAGGTGTCTCTGTCAGAGTTAGGGTGCCGATGGGGAAAGCAGGGACTCCCCGGCACCTCCTTGCTTTCCCTTTCCCTTCCTATAACTTCACAATGGCATCCTCCTCCTCCAGCACAGTCCCCCCGGGAAACCGGACAATGGTCAGAGCACGAGAAGGTGAAAGAGACTGTAGCTCAGAGGACTGCTGCCCCATTACATCCTGTGCACTGGACCCTGATCCCGCATAACCCGCACTGCCTGCCTCTGTGCCTTCGCTGTCGCTGTTCCCACTGCCTCCACACCCGAGCTCAACGCCCCTTGCATAAAACCCTCCCGTAGGCGGTTCTCCTCCCCCACCCCAGGTGCAATCTATCCCTCTTCTGACACGCCACAGAATTTTCTTTGTACCACTGGTCACCTTCTACAGACCCAAATTTGAGTTCCAGACAAGACAAGACTCCAACAGACCATCTTAGTGGTTGAGTGCCCCTCAAACGAAACTCAAACCCCAAGGTCAGCTTGGATGAATGTAGCCAGAATTCCACAAGCAGAAAATCTAGAAAGGAGTGATGCTAACTTAGCACACAGCTCTGAGCTGTCCAGTAGCCACGAGGCTATTTCAATGTAGATTTGGATTAAATTAGAAGTCTGTCTTGTTAGTCCCACTAGCCAAACTTTCAAATGCTTAACGGCCACCCAGGGCCACTGGCTACCACACAGTACAGTGTGAATGTAGGACACTTCCCGCCCTGCAGAGAGGCCATGGGACGGTGCTGATTATATCAGTTTTGTCTTACAGATGAATGTTCTTTCTATTTTGAAACACCTGTGCCAGCGGAGAGACAAGAATCTCTTCATTGTTTGGGCTTCCAAAGGTCAGCTACTAGTTTGCCGTGTGACCTTGAGAAAGGTCACGCTCTCTGGGCCTCAGCTTGCTCATCTGTAAAATGAGGGAGCTGACGTAGGCCCTTCCATCTCTGACCCAGTCTGGTTCCACCTGGGGGAACGGTTATTTGTGTCCTGGCAGGAAGAGCACAGGGAGGGAAGAGGAAAGGGAGGGAGGGAGGGAGGAAGAGGAGGAGGGAGGAGATCATTAATGGCTCCTGGCTTCTTGCCTTTGATCAGGTCGTCTGGAGTGAGGTAAGGGGCCAGGAGACTGGGGCACTGGGAGGAAGAGAGGAAGCAGAGGGCCAGGTGAGGGGTCAGGTGAGAGGCAGCTGGAATTGGGGGGCGGGGGTTCTTCCACCCTCCTTCTCTCTGCCTGGGAAAGAGCCGGAAAGAGCCGAGTCCTGGCCCAGGGCCCTCCCCTCCCAGCCCTCCAGTATCTAAGTAGAGAGACTGGGTGTCCCGCTCGCCCTTACCACCAGCTCTCCCGTCCTGGCTGCCATTCAGCAAATATAAAGGCCAACTGGGACTGATGTGCCTGGAGGAGGAGGGAGATTGGGCTCCGTGGTGGAGCCCTGGATGCCTGTCCATCCTGCCTGGCCAGGAGGGGCTACTGAAATGAGTGCACTTTGAAATAAGAAAAGGGTAGCCTTGCCTGGCCAGTGTGGCTCAGTGGTTGAACGCAGACCCAGGAACCAAGAGGTCACCAGTTTAATGCTAGTCTATTAGGGATCAGTGTCCAGTGCACAGGCGGTCAGGGCACAATCTCCAGTGGGGGAGCATGCAGGAGGCAGCCAATCGATGATGTTTCTCTCTCACTGATGTTTCCCTCATTCTATCCCTCTCCCTTCCTCTCTTTAAAAATCTATAAAGACATATATGAAAAAAAAAAAAAAAAAGAGAGAGAGAAAAGGGGTAGCCTTTCTGAGCTGTTGGCTTTGGGGACTGAAGCATATAACTGGGTTGGTGGCCAGAAATTGGAAATTACTTCCCATCTTTGGGGAGGGGAGGGGACTTCCCAGTGGGGAGACAGTCCTGGAGTTGGGATCAGGGGAGCTGGGATCAGGTTTCCAATTCTAATTCCTCAGATAATTTATTTAACCTCTCAAAGCCTCAGTTCCCTCATCTGTAAAATGGGACCAGGGACACAATAACCAGCACGAAGAAGAAATGAAACCAAACCTGCATGGAGATGCCCCAAACATACTGGGGCGCCTTTGGGTTTGGAGTCCCCTGAAATCTGAGCTCAGGCCCCTGCAGGGGACCCTGTGCACCCTTGGGACCCTGACAGTCACCCTCCACCCAGGGCTCTAACTGCATGGTTGGGGGGGGGGAGGGCTGGGACCCTTTGATCTCCCAGGTCAGAAACCACACTCTCTGGAGGGCTGGGCGGTGGCTGGGGAGAGGGCACTGGCATCCGTGTCCCCTTGGCTCAGACCCAGGAGCCGAGGTTTCAAAGGTGAGCTTCAAAGGCAGGGCTGAGTTAATGTGGCTTCCTTTGTGCCTGCTCAAGGAAGGAAAACAAGCCAGTGCCCCCTCCTGCCCAGGATGGCAGCTCAGATCCCAGGACATACTCCCTGCCCCCTTCATGCCCCAATACAACCGGTTTGACCTCCCCAACACGACTTTCCCCCTATCAAAACAGTGATGGAGCTGATTAGGGTGGGCCCTGCCCAGCTCAGGCTGCCCTGGGGTTATGGTGGCATGGGTGTGTGTGTGTGGGGGTGGGGGGGATGGGGGGGAGGGCGGTTAGAGGGAAGGCAGGCCAGGAACTGCAGCTTTAATGGAGGGGAGCATCGGCAGTGAAGCAGAGAGGTTTGAGAACCAGGAAATTGGCTGGGAGTGATGGCAGAGAGGTGCCTGCTGGGGCCTGGGTGGGGGCGAGGGGGCTGGTGAAGCTGAGAGGGACTTCCCTTCACTCCCTGCCTCCTCCATCTCTCAGAAGAGGCGGCTCACCTGTCACCAGACCTGAGAGGCCCCTCCCTGCCTCTTCCTTGGCTGATTGGATCTCACCCTGGCCAGCACAGGAGGGGGCTCCCACACCCTGGGGGCTGCCTGTGCCAGCGTCTCGGTGACCCCACAGATGCCCTGGCTGGGCTCCAGCGGGGGAGAGGGGTGAAGGGAAGGTGAGCGCCCCAGCCCCTCCCACAGTGTGGCCAGAGCCACTCCAGTGGAACAGGGCTGGGGCGGGAGGTGGCTGGAAGATGAATGACGTGCTCATTCTCTGTCAAGTTGCCCACACCTTGGCCTGAAATTCTGGGGCTTCAACCACGTGGACAAACTCTGCCCCTTCAAGAAAAGACTTCCACGGCCTGCTCTTCTCCCTTCCCCTCCTCCCTCCAGTAGAAGTTTCAAAAGTCTGAAACCTTGGACCACCAGGATCCTCTCGGGACTGGCATGCAGCGCTGAGATTTCTAAGTGGGAATACCCCATGCCTCTCTCAGGAAATGGCCCGAGTGAAAATTCTCTTTCATTCATTCAGCAACTTTTTATTGAACACCCACATGCGTCAGGCATTCTCACCACACGTCTATAATTTACGCATCGTTATCCCATGTTATAAGTGAGGAAACTGGGAGTCAGGGGTTAGGGAACTTGCCCCAGATCACAGGGCTGCGAGATTGGTGCTCAGAGCTCACTGTGCTGCTGGAAAGCTTTAGGCTTGGCTCTAAAGGGACCGGGTGGGCCCTTCTCTTGGGACACGGCTGTGCTATTGTTGTTATCATCTGGGCCACCTTCCCGTCAGTCAAGTGAGCTGATGGACTGGCTAAGTGGTTCTTTTGACCCTGGCTGCACATCAGTATTTTAAGAATACATCGGGTCCTCAATTAACTTCGTTTAGTTTGACGTCGATGCCTAAGAACTCTGCCACACAATACATGTTCTATGGCAACACTGGTTGTGTTATATATACATTATTTATCCAAAGTGTCAAGGACCTATCTTAAGTGAGGACTTAGGGTACTGATGCCTCCTCCCCATGCCCCAACTGGCCCAAGAAATCCTGATCTGATTGGCCTGGGCTGAGCTGCAGGAATCTCTCACTTAAAGCTCCCGAGGTGATTTAAGAATGTGGTTAGGGCTGAGAATCCCTTGGATCGGATGATGGCTAGTTCTCAGGGGTTAAGGATGGAGCCCAGCCACTTCCCCCGGCTTGGAGATCACGGCCGCTGAGCCTGTTCTCAGGGTAGTGATGCCTGCAGAAACATGGAGCAGCTGTCTCTTTAAGGAGATGGCACGCTGGGAGCCAGCAGAGGACCCAGCCCTGTGGGCCAGGTGGCGAGAAGGCTGGGGAGGAGCAGGTGCCTCAGCAGGAGCTGGGGAGGCAAACTTCCAAAGGGAGGAGAGAGGAGGGAGGAGAGGGAAGGGAGGAGGAAGGAGGAGGGAGGAGGAGGGAGAGGGGAGGGCAAACTCCCTCAGCCGGGGTGGGTGTAGATGACTGGGGTGGGTGCAGACGACTTACTCCCCCTTTTGAGGAGAGAAGCGGCTCTTTGGACTGATCCTCTGGGGCCAGCTCTGGGAGTGCAGGGCCTGGAGGGGCAGGGACAGGGCCCGAGAACCGTGGTGCCTTTGGGGAAGGTGAACCCAGTGGCCTTGGCCACCTGCCCTGCCATCCCTGCACACGGCGTTCTTCTGCTCGGTGCCCATGTGAGAGGGGAGGGATGGAGGGGCACCTTGACTCTCCTTCCAGAAAGATCTGCTGACAGAGACAAACGCACCCACCCCCACCCCCACCCCCACCCTCTCTGGCTGCAGCTGGCAGGGACCTCCAGCCGCTCAGGCAGGGTGGGCCCCTCCCTCCCTCCTTCCCTTGTGCCCATGGCCGCACTCTGTCAGGCTTCAGCGATCCCCGTGTGTGTGTGTGTGTGTGTGTGTGTGTGTGTGTGTGTGTGTGTGAACTGCTCAGCACGCCGGGGCCCAGCGCAGGGGGAAGGGGGCCGCTGAGACCTGGGCTTGTCCTCTATCTACTCGGCTTCTCAAGCTGGGATGGGCAGACATGTCACCCTCAGGTTTTTATAAAATGTAGATTTGGATCGGGTGGGGGGAGGGACACTCTGCATTGCTTACAGCTCTCGGGTAATGCTGCTGGTCCGTGGACCGCTCTGAGCAACAAGGGCTAGAACTCCCCCATGGCCAGCAAGCAGCTGGCTCCCACCAGGGTACAGCCAGGCTGGTCCAGGCTGGCGGACGGCCACCAGCCCTGGTGCCCCTAAGGAGCAAGTGGTCCTCGCCAGCCTGGCACGTGGCACCATGGATGGCTCAGTGCCCAGAACAGGAAAAACATAAAATCTCATTTCAAGCCCCAATGGTGGTTTGGTTCAGCTTTCCTAGCTTTTTAGGAACTTAATTCCATGCATTTTTCTTAAATGCGAGGCTGCAAGGCACCTGCTTAAAATGATGTTTCCCCTGTACCACGGAGTAGAGACGGGCAAAGGGGGGCGAATGCATTTCCTTCCCTTTTTCAGGCTCTGCTTTGCTCTGTCTCTGTTCTGAGGTCTGTTTGTGTTGGCCTTTCCTGCCTGTTCCTGTTCTTTCCTGGACATAGTGCTGGGCTTTCATCTGTACAGACCTAAGCCTGAGCGAGACCTTCCTTTGCCACAGTGGACGAGCACCGTGACTTTAGACAAGACTCTTCTCTGAGCCTCGGTTTGTGCATCTGTAAAATGAGCCCATGAATAGGTGCTTCATAGAGCTGTTGTGTGTTTTTTTGTTTGTTGAAGTTGTTGAGAGGTAACACTGGTTAATAACATCACAGAGATCTCAGGTGCACAACGTAATTCGACATCTCTATGCCTTACTGCGTGCTCACCAGTGACTATTTTTATATAAGATCATAAACATAAGAGCACCTTGTAAAGTGAAAATCGAGTGGCTGGCAACATGGGATCATTACAGGGTAGAGCCTGGGAAAGACTCTACTTACCCTGAGACTCAGTGTCCACCCCTGGTAACTGGTGGGAAAGGGGCATGAAAGCAGGCCTGCAAAACAGCACCCCTCCCTGCGGGCGCATAGACTGCAGCCGCCGCTGCTATTTCTACTGCCTTCCCCGCCTCCCGGGGTTAGTCTATCCCTCCTCTGTCTCTGTCCCTCCACCCCTTCCCAGCATCCCACTGACCAGCACTTTCATGGTTTTCCCTCCAGTCAACTCGGGCTTCACCAGGGAGACAGTCCCCAAGCCCTGGTGTCAGGGCCCACCTGGTCCCTGCTGGAGCAGTGCGTGCAGGGGCCACGGGGAGGAGGAGTGGGGTGCTGGTAAGGACAGACACCCTTCCCCAGCTTCACGAAGGCAACCTGTTGTTTCACCCAGGGCCAGGCCAAGCAACCTGCCACATCCCCAGAAGATCCAACAGGAGTGAGTCGTGGATTACATGAGAGCAACAGGGATTTGAGTGGGATATGCGACAGGCTCTCCGGATAACAGCCGGGGACAACAGGCAGGAGAAGTCGAAGCCGAGGGACGAAGGCTGAACTGCCCTGTCCCAGGAAGGAGGCCTGCAGTAGATCGGGTCCCGAGAACTGGCCGGGGTGCTCCCGGAATGCTGGTTCGTGTCTCCCCTCTTCTGGTCTAGAACGTAATCATTTAATGCTGATGTGATCCCTCGATTTTTCTGAAGTTTAAAGACAAAATAGAAACCCATCTACCAGAGCTTGAACAAGGCATTCAGCAAAGGCCTTCGCTGACAGGCAGCCCGCCCTCGCCCTCCCGGCTTCCTGAAGGCACGTTTTGGCTAAGAGACAAAGTTCGAGGTGTGAAACCCAACTGTCGATACGGCCACTCTTGGCAATCAGGCAGAATTAATTGTGTGAACACCATTGATCAAACCACTTAATACTTACAGGGGCTGAGAAGGAGCTGAAATGTAATTTCATTACCAACCTGCTCACCCCTAATAAAACTCCTAATAACTCTCTAATTTTTCTTTCAGATAAGGGCTGATAGGGGGAAATGTGGGGGCTGGGAGGGAGGGATTAGGGGAAGGGAGGGACGTGGCAACTTATTTTCTCTTCTTTGCTTGAACTCTATCCAGACAGAACAAAGTTAAAGAGTGAGTCCCAAGAGCATCTTATCACAAGTCACCGGAAAGGTTGTGGCCAACCCTGAGATTCCCGCCCAGGGGCGCGGGGAGCGTGGAGGATGGGCCCAAGGAATCCAAAGCTGCAAGTGAGGGTGACAAAAACCAAGTCTGATTTAGCGTAGGGTGGTTATTCAGTCATTCCAGGGCGGCTGAAACAAAACGTGCGTGGCTCCCCTGGGCCCACAGCGGGGGGTAGGTGGTGAGGTGGGAGCAGCAGTCACAGGCCCAAACCTCCCAGGAGAATGGTTCCAGGGATGCTTACAAAGTAGCATGAGTCCTGGCTGCGGTCCTGTGTGGCAGGAGGAAGTTCGGTTCGGGGGCCAGGAACAGGAACTGCGTGCCACCTGCACACACACACACACACACACACACACACAGGGGCTGGTGTGAGTCTCATGGGACAAAGTCACTGTCTTGGATTTTTTCCCTGCGCCCCACAGGGCGTTTAAAAGGTAGCAGGCAGCCGGGACGGGTTTGGCTCAATGGATAGAGCGTCAGCTTGGGGACTGAAGGGCCCCGGGTTCGATTCCAGTCAAGGGCATGTACCTTGGTTGCGGGCATATCCCCAGTAGGGGCTGTGCAAGAGGCAGCTGATCGATGACTCTCTCTCATTGATGTTTCTAACTCTATCTCTCTCCTTTCCTCTCTGTACAAAAATCAATGAAATATATTTAAAAATAAATAAATAAATAAATAAAATGTAGCAGGCACTGGACGGATATTTGGAAACTATGCACAAATAGCACATGCATATGCGAGCACGTGACCTGCACACACACACACACACACACACACACACAGGCATGTGTACACGTGAGCGCACACCGTCTCCCACCCTTTGTTCTCTGGGCAAAAAGGGAACCTGCAGGTCTTATTTGCCATCTTATCCCTGGCACAGACTGGCACCTGGAAACCTCTGTGTGAAGAGGAGGTGGATGAGACACGCCTCCAGCAAAGCTCATCTGCTCACGACATCCTTCCATTCGAACTCTGGCTCCAGACTCCCCCCTCCCAGGAGGTCTCTCCCGCGGTCACATTCTCAGGGGCTCACTCACCTGCACGACACACCTGTGTACACTGGCTGCTCAGCTGCCTTTAGCATGTACCTCCCTCATCAGTCTTTTGTCCTCCCTTCACCCTGCTCGATGTCAGACCAAGAACTGCTTGAGAGGAGGAGCCCCGCGTTGTCAAAGTGGGAGCCCCTGGATGGCACCCCCGTACCTCCATTTGTCTGGGCTGGTGAGATGCTACCTCCTTTTTGTTTAGCTTTCACTGGAGCCCCTGAAGTCCCCCAATGCCCAACAGATGCCCACAAGCCTGCCCACCGCCTAGGGCTCATGGTTGAGTTCACAGGGTGGGCACATAGGCAGATGAGGGGAAACAGCATATATAACTGAGTCTGGGGAAGGGGGTGGATACATATATGGTCCTCACATATATGGTCCCATGTGCCGACGGTCCTGCCTTCCCGGACTGAGCCAGTGTGAGCAGTAAAATCCAGCTTTCCATGACCCGGTCCCATCATGCTCTGCCCAGGACCACCTCCAGCCTGCCTCCGGCCCTCGAATGTGGCCTTTCTGGGGGAAGGATGTAGGAGGGGCACCCCCACATCCAGGTCCTCAACTACTCCCCCCAACTACGCTCAGTCTTCTTTCCCGCCCCAGCTCCCTGTACCTGGCTTCCGAGGCTGGAGGGGAGGGATGGAAGGAGGGAGGAGGGGGCGAGAGCAGGGGGCAGTGGAGGGTAGTTATTTACAAAGCCTGTGCCCTGGGGACCCTTGTCCCGGACAACAATTACAGCCCCTTAATTAACTGAAATGCAGTCCGCCTGTCGATGGAGGCATGTCCCCCACTGAAGTTTGCTGCGCCTGCCGCTGTCTAGTACTGGTTAATGAATATAAATCAGATAGTTTATAGTTAGCAAGCAGGGAACAGGCTGGAAAGGGCCTGAATTCCACAGCAGAATGCCCGAGGATAGGAACGTGCCCTCCATAACCGAGGCCAGGGCACCTGGCTAAGCCTGCCACCTGTACTCGGGCTCGGAGGCCACACACAGGTGTATGTGCAGCCTGTGTGGGAGGGACACCCAGGACAGGCTTTCCCTGCGTACACGTGATGCCCCCGTGGAAGCAGATGACACCTGCGTGACCCGTGCCCTCCATGAGACACATGGCAATGCTGAAGCAGCGCCCCTCTCCCCTGGCCCTTGCACTCTCCTGAAACCCACAGGGCCTCAGCTCTGGGCAGCTTCTCCCTCAGATGTCAGACCCCGTGCCCGCTGCCCCTGCCAGAGCCAGAGCCAGTCTGGCCCCCAGGCAGCTCCGCCTGATTCCAGGGGTCGGCCAGGCTGACTGCAGCGGGCAGGGGCTGTGGTGGGGCCACTGTGGCCGTGAAACCCTGACTCCAGGCAGGCAGGCTCCCAGAATGTGTGGGAATTCCACCCAAGGCCTCGCCGCCGCTGCAGAGGGAGTGGACTGCCACGGTCCTGGCCCAGGGCCGGGTTTAAGGGCTGGCGATGTGCGCACAGGACCCCGTGTTTGCATGGCTTCATGGTGTAATGCCCTCTGCAGCGGTCTTGGAAGTCTTAATCGTTTTTGAACAAGAGGCCCTGCATTGTCATGCTGCACTGCCCGCCCCCCCCCCCCCCAACAATACAGCCAGTTCGCCCTGTTCTTGCCCTTGACACAGGGCCAGTGAGACAAACTGTGTGCAAACTATGAGCATGGGGCTCTGTTGTTCAGGGTGTCCCTGGACACAACTCTAGCTCCAGGGCCCCCCTTTACCCAGACCTGGGGCTGTGTCCTGCTGGCTCTGTCACTTGGGCAAGTCACCTCTCCTCTCCTGGCCTCACGTTCAGGTTTCCGAGGAAAGGACCCTCGGCTCCCTCTAGCCCAGCCACTGCTCATCAGGGGAGAGGCCCAACCTCCTTGGGATCTTGGTCGGTCTCTCTCTCTTTCTCTCTCTCTCTCTCTTTCTCTCTCTCTCACACACACACACATACACACACACTCACACACAGCTGAAGCCTCCTCACAGAGCTGCATTATTGCCTCTGGAGCGGGGAGGGGGTCCCCACACCCAGGCAAGTCCTGACAAGCTGTTTCTGAAACCCCGAGACCAGCCAACACCTTTCCCGGGCTTGTTTACTCCCCTTCTAGGGCGTGAGGGGCTCCAGCTGCGGGAACGGGGAGGCTGCTGGTGGTTATGGTTTGGGGGCACATAAAGTAATTGGCATCCGCAGCTTGATGGCACCCCCCCCTCTCTAGTTCCGCCAGGTTGGTCAGGGCTGGGAGGGACAACAATTATTTACTCCTCCTGGGCTCCCTTGCTGGGAGAGCTACGGGGAGGAAGGCAGGGATCTGCAGGTTCTGGAGACAAAGGAAAATGATCCTATGACCACAGAGGCGTGCGTGGCAGCGGGCAGAGCCCAGGGCCAGGAGAGCAGCAGACGTGGGCCAGGGCAGCGGGTGGGGGCAGGGAGGAGAGAGAAGGGGTGCAGGATGTGCCTGTGGATTGCCCTGGGCCAGAGGAAAGGGGTCGTCTCCCAGGGGCTGCAGGTCTGTGGGGAAGGGGAGCTTTCGCACCTCCTGTTGGTACCGCTAAGGCCCCACAGCCTTTAGGCTGGGGCAGCAGTGCCGGGGTATCCCCAGTCTCCACCCTTATACAAGCCCAGGGGAGGGACAGTCACTTGTCTAGGCTGCTTTTTTTCCCATGGAGCTGACTGGGGAGGAGAAGGGTGATGCTCAGGTTGGCCAGGGCCTCGTGCCTCTGCTGAGGGGTCTCTCACAGAAGCCTCCCTCCATCCTGGCTAAGCGACTTGAATGCACCCATTCCACAGACAGAAAAGTAAACAGAGAAGGCACTCACTTCCGGGGCCCGCAGCACCAAGGACATTAAAGCTCAGGTGACTTCTCGCTGATTCCAAACATGGGCCCCTGAAGACTGTCAGCAGCCCACTATTCCCCCACACGCATCCCATACACCCAGAGGGGGATGGCACCCCGTCCCTGTCAGAATGGGGAGAGGAGGGCCCCCCCATGCTCTAACAAGGGTGCCCCAACAACGTGTCCTAATAAACCCTCTCATGCACCAGAACCATCTGATCGTCAGCCTGGGTGAGGGAGACAGTTAGAGAGTTAGGAACCGAATTCACAAAGACAGAAGCCAGAGACGGTGCCAAAAGCGGTCTGCATGGTGACTCATCTGCAGTTGACACGGAGATGGGCACTGAGCCCCCCTCCCCTCGTGGGAGGGCGGAAGGCAGAGGGGTAAGAGGTTGTGTGGTTCGGTTTGAAATCTGGTCAGACTCTCCCGCCCCTCCCATCTCTGAGACAGACTGTCCTCAACTGGGGACAACACGCAAAATGAGTCTCTAAGACACTCAGATGCCAAGAGCTCTTGGTCAGCTTTCCAGTGAAGGCCAAAGTAGTGGGTGCCCTGAGCAGGGCAAGGACCAGCGGGGGCAGAGCTGGGAGACCCGGGCCTGAGTGGACCAGCCCCTCCCCCCACTCCAGTGTCTGGGCTCAGCAGGGGGCAGGAATGGAACAGCCCTTCGTTTTTGAGGTGAAATGAGGAATTAGGAGCTCTGGAACCCGGCTGCTGTTAGGGGATCATGGATATCATCACACAACAAGACAGACGGCATGGAGATGCACCCCTGGGTTGGAGTTAGGGCACCTTGGGCCGGCCATCAGTGGGCGCTGCCCCTCCAAACCCCCTGGAGGCGGGTTTGAGAGACAGGTTTGGCCCACCAGCTTTCTGTCTTTCTGCAGCCCCCACGGAGGCACAAATTGTGTTTTATTGTTTTTTTAGTTCAGGTCTTTCCACTCCACTCCGGAGACTTGGTCAGAGCTCACTTTTTTTCCTTAATCCTCATCTGAGGACATTTTCCCATTGAGTTTTAGAGAGAGTGGGAGAGGGAAAAACAGAGAGAAATATCGATCCCAGCACAGGACCCTTCCCCACCCCTGCCACCCTCGCTCCCAGCACCCATACACCCACAGAGCACCAAGAGAAACACATTGATTGGTTGCCTCCTGAATGCGCCCTGACCAAGGCCCGGGAGGAGCTTGCAACCAAGATATGTGCCCTTGACTGGAATCAAACCCAGGACCCTTTGGTCTACAGGCTGATGCTCTGACCACTGAGCAAAACCGGTGAGTGCCAGTGCTCACCTCTCCTTCGAGGCCTCCTCAGACTGACCCCAACCTGGCCGCCACTCTCAAATGCCCCTCCCTCACCCCCTGCTATCTCTGAATTCACTGGGGGACCTCCCAGATCCCCCCACTCCAAGTAAAACCAGAGACCTTGGTGCTCTGTGGGTGTATGGGTGCTATTAGACTGGGAGCGAGGGTGGCAGGGGTGGGGAAGGGTCCTGAGCTGGGATCTCCTTGAGCTTCCCCCCCCCCCCCCTCCGGACGGAGTGGGGAAAGTGTGCTTTCGAAAGCAGAGAGCCGAGTCTCCAGCTCCTTGAGAACTCTGCCCCCCCCCTCTGTGGCCCTCAGTTGGCCCCTCGATGCTAACACCCTCTCCAGGGGAGACTGGGAGGCAGAGAAAACCTGGGAGAAAAGTCTGGCTCCGGGCCCCGGTGTGATTATTATTAATGATTACTTTCCCGGCCGTGCTGAGCGTGTACCACACAGGAGCAGGGAGGGAGGTGCTTCTGCAGCCTCCGGGGAGGCCTAGACTCTCTTACCCTCTCCCCATTCCCAGGATATGATATAACAACACCTCCACCGGCCTGGCCCATGCCCATGCCGGGAATGTGTGTTTGGAGAGAGGCAGGGGAAGCGAGGGAAAGGTTGAGTGCCTTTTTCCCCCTCCCTCCCGTGAGCGTGGGCGACACCGGTGAGAAGCGAGCAGCTGACCCGGGTTTGAATTTAGAGTGTTCATTAATACGATATTATGCCATATGCTCCCGCACACTGTCTCCCTCTAATGCAGCCGCCAATTTGCTGAGCAGTCCTAATTAGTAATGGTATAATGAGAGTATTCAGAGGGTAATGTGGTGGGTGGGGATGAGAGTGAGGGGACTGCTCCTGGCCAGTGGGGGAGGGACAGGGGCTGGCTTCAGAGATTTGGGGCTGGGGGCAAGAGTTTCACAGCAAGGGGTCATCTGGATCTGGGGCCACATGGTGCCTTCCTTCCCTCTATCACCCCAATTCCATAGCAGAGGCTCGAGGCTGTGGAGTGGGAGGGCAGCAAGGGGCAGACAGGTGCAGGGAGAGGAGAGAGAACCTGGGTCGAAGAGGAGGGAACGAGTGGTCCTTTGTTTTCCGCCTAGAGGTGGATGCTAGAGGAACGGCAGTGGTGGTGCTTTGAGTGGTGTGCGTACGTGTGTGTGTGTGTGTGTGTGTGTGTGTGTGTGTGTATGGAGGGGGTGCAAACACTAAATCCTTTGAGTCCTTATTATGTGCCAAGGCACTCTGCTGGCCCCTTGAAATCACCCTGCCAGGAGGTGAGACTAGCACCATTTTTCAGATAGGGAAACTGAGGCTCAGAGAGGTTCATAGGTCACTCAACCGGCAAAGGAATAGAGGGCTGGCAGCCAGGACCGTCCGACTGCAGAGCTAGAGAAGCTCAGCTGGACCATCCCGAGAGGATGCTGTGGCCATGGTGGGGGGGAGCAGAGAGATGATGGAGGGGTTAGGAATGGTCCCGGCATACGGAGTTAGGAGGGACTGGCTACTCACACTCCTTCAGTACCCCTGAGTGCTTTCTCTGTAGCCCCTCCTTTCTCAGCCCGCCGTTTCCCAGCCTCGATCCCTGGGGTGAGATAATTCGCAGGACCCTAGTTAAGAAGCCACTATAGATAACGCCCAGGACAGACTCCACGTCTTCAGCCATCGCCGTGCCCACTGAATCTTCGCCGTGGGCAACCTGAGCCTCTGAGCTAATGGCAAAGCCTGCCCCTAGCCAGAGCTGAACCTCAAGGAGGGGCTGGGAGCCCCAGAGAACACAGAGTATCTGCACCCGGATTCGGGGCTTCTCCGCTGGTCCTGAGCCTCCTACAGCCAAGGGTATCTGAAGAGGTGGGGGTGGGCCCTGGGCCCTGCATCTCTGACACCCTGTCACCAGCGTCCTCGGGCCCCTCCTTCCCGGGCTGCTGGGCAGCACTCCCTCCCCAGCGATCGCAGCTCTCCTGCAAGCCCACACTCAGGAGATGAAATATTCATCACGTACATATTGGCTCCTTCAGCGGCTTTTAGGGAAAGCAAATGAGACTGACTCCAGGAAGGAAATGAGTGTGAGGCACGGCGAGGGGGGGGGTCCAGGGGGGGCCCAAGTGGGGAGTGGGAGGGGGCAGCACCTCCCAGCTTCAGCTTCTCTTGGATCCAGCTTCTGGGAGCAGGCTGCACCTTCTATTCCTGGGTCCCCAACCGACTACATCCCTGCCCCCACCCCCACCCCTCCCTCTGCACCTGCCCCAGAGCCGCAAAGCACAGACCCATCTCACAGCAGCCACTCCTAGCGAGGTGCTGTCCACAGGGATGAGCAGGGCAGCGAGGCCCTGCCCTCAGGAAGACACAGGCGATGAGTGGGCACAGGCGTGTCAGATGCCTCAGGCGGAACAAGAGGGAAACGAAACCCGTATCTTGCTTTGGGTGGGCAAGGAGGGTCTCTCCGAGCAGGTGTCATTTTTGACAAGGATGGACTTTCCAGGCAGAGGGAACAGCAAGGGCAGAGGCCAGAGGTGGAACGAGGCGCAGAGTGTTGAAGGAGCAGTGGGCTCTCCCTTGGGGGGAGAGGCAGCCTGGAGAGGCCCCGGGCCTGGGCCTGCAGGACCTTGCAGGCCACGGAGGACTCGGGGATGGTTCTGAGAGCGCAGGGACACATTTGGGCAGAGCAGGGAGGCGCTGGGTTTGGAGCCCAGGGCCTGGGTGCGAGGCCCGGCAGGTCACTTAACCCTCGAGTGTCACCTTCCTCGTCTGTGAAACGGGGTCAGCCGAGCCCAGCTCGCAGGGCAGCTTCGAGAGTAAATAACACCATTTATGTGCAAGGGCGCTGCTCTCCAGTGCCCGTGCCTCAGCGTCCCCTCTGCCTGCCCCTCCGTGAGCCCCAGAGGTCTGCCTGCACACGACGAAGTCACAGACCCTCGGAACCCTGACCTGGAGGCCACTCAGGGAGCATTGACGGAGCAACGATGTAAGCCTGGCCCTGTGCGTGGTGCCGGGAGGCAGTCGCGAACACAACAGACTCGGTCTGGACCGGAGAGACCCGGACCACCCCGTCTCTTAGAGCGGTCCTGGCTGCCAGCCCTCTATTCCTTTGCCGGTTGAGTGACCTATGAACCTCTCTGAGCCTCAGTTTCCCTCTCTGAAAAATGGTGCTAGTCTCACCTCCTGGCAGGGTGATTCCAAGGGGCCAGCAGAGTGCCTGGCACATAATAAGGACTCAAAGGATTTAGTGTTTGCACCCCCTCCATACACATACACACACACAGACACACACACACACACACCACACTCAAAGCACCCCCACTGCCCAGGGTTCTCCTCTGAATTCGGACGATGGGGGCCCCTCGCTCCGAGGGGAACAGGAAGCTTTCTGGAGTGGTTGCGATGGTCCTTGGGGGACAGATTGGGTTTGGCTGAGAGGAATGGAAGGATATCCAGCGAAAGGGA
The DNA here is from genome assembly GCF_014108245.1 of Pipistrellus kuhlii. Lineage (NCBI taxonomy): Eukaryota > Metazoa > Chordata > Mammalia > Chiroptera > Vespertilionidae > Pipistrellus > Pipistrellus kuhlii. Next base: position 12,267,164 of record NW_023425521.1, on the reverse strand, counting down.
CAGCAAAGGCTTGGAGATTGAAAAGCATGTATGTGAAATAGTGTGTGTGTGTGGTGGGGAGGGGGGTGTTGTCCAAGAGCAATGGAGAGGGGCAGGACATGATGACCTGGAAGGGCACCCTGATGCCATTTCCCTGGCAGTGGGAGTGTGGGACAGGGAGGTCCTGGGCACGGGGAGTGGAGTCAGGAAGCTGTGTGCTGAGGGGAAGTGGAGGCAGGGAGACCCACGAGCGGACTATCGCCACGGTCCAGGTAAGCATTAAGGAGGACTCCCCGGGGGCAGGGGCAGTGACAGAAGAAAGAGGGACAATCTGAGAGGCATTACAGAGGAGGATGCCACTGGAATCGGTCCCTGATGGAGCGCGGGGAGCGGGGGGAGGAGAGGAGACAAAGAGCTCGCCGAAGATGGGAGATTTAGCTGCTCCGTATTGATTCCACGAACATTTCCTGAGCACCTGCAGAGGGTCAGGCCCCGTGCCATTCAGGCAGGAAATTGAGCAAAATGGTACAAGACTTGAAGGCTTGTGATTTGTGCTCTCGTCGGGATGGGGGACGGGGACGGGAGGGCAAGGGGGCCTCAGGCTCCGGCGCCTTCTCAGAGCCTTGACTTTGCCCTCTGTAAAATGGAGGCATTTCTCAGGACGGGCATCCTTCCCCCACCCCCGCCCTGGTCCGGGAGACACCAGCTGGTGCTCCGGGAAGCTGCTTCCGGAAAGATTCCCCAGGACTCCGGCCCCTTGAGCACATGGCAATGCGCAGAGCGGAGAGAGAGGATGCTGGGAAGTTGACCCAGGCAGGGGAGCAAGGAGCCTGGTCCAGGGCTCACACTCCTCTCAGGAATGTGGAGGTGGGTCTCCGAACCTCCTCCTCCCACCTGGGGACGCAGCCCCAGGAAAGGGACACTCCAGGAGCAGCAAGAAGCTGTGGCACCGATTCCTTCAGAAAGGGCGGCAGATGCTGTTTCCGGAGGCCTCTGCTCTACCTTCCTCAGCCTCTAGGAACGAGGGCGAGTGAGTGGCGTGCCCACGTTCCAGGTGAGGACACTGAGACCCAGGTTCCCAAGACCATTCACAGCGCCAGGATTGGGAATTCAGGCTGCCTGGCTCCCAGACACAGCACTGAACCTCTTCTCTGACCCCCTCTCCTGATCGCCGGCCTGGGACCCGGAGCCCACCTGCCAGCCAGCCCCTCTGCACAGGGCCCGCGCCACACCCACTGAGCAGCAGGCCCAGCCACCGCCCGGCAGGGGCAGCGGCGTCCAGGCGTCTCCCCGAGAGCAGACACACTGAGGAGGACTGGGGAGGAGAGGGATGACCTGGGTTTGCCGAGGCGGGGGTGAGAAGTGCCTTTGCACCAGCAGGGCACACGTGAGGCGGTCCCCTCCCAGGTCACTGAGCCCGGGGCCCCCTTGGTCTTTGTCCGGCCACCAGTTTTCCAGGAAGTTTGGAGGCTCCCCCTGCCCTCCCCCACCCACCAGGGGGAAGGTTTGTGGGGAATGTTCTCCCGCAGAACTCGGCACGAAATAAATTCCATTCTTACTCTGCAAATGACACTGCACATAAATATTCAGTAAATTAGCAGCACGCTTTTATAGATTTATCAGTCATTGCAGGCACAAAATGACAGGCAATGTTGTAGCTGAAATATTAATGCTGACAAATTAATGATTTCTGAGTAAATGATGTCATTTTTGCACCGTTTCATTAAAATTTACTCACTTCTGCTTCATTTCTGGACCTAAAAAAAATTAAAATAATTTCTCTCCCTCTCTCTCTCTCTCTCTCTCTCTCTCTCTCTCTCTCTCTCTCTCTCTCTCCCTCTCTCCCTCTCTCCTTTCTTTTTAGTGTGGGATCGGTTCCCAAACCTCAGAGGGACATAAATTCTCCCCGGCAGCACCCCGGAAACAGAGGTGAGGAGCTGGGCTGGGCTAGACCCCCTTCTTCCGGGATCTGGTGAGGGGCCAGGAGATCCCTGTCCTGGAGGGGGTGTCTCAGTGGGGGCCCCCTGGGGGCAGGAAGAGTGAGTGGGAGGAAGCCATTCCCCTCCCCTCCTTGGAAACTCTGAGCACCTCCCTTACTCCCGTCTTACACGGCCTCCTCCTTTGTAATAAATCCGGGGAATAACTCATTCTCCCAACTTACACAGTAGGAAAAGGGGAACACACTGGTGTGCACGCATGCCAGACCCCCCAACCCTCGTCCCCTCACCAAGGCTCTGGAGTGAACAGATTCGAGTCCAAGTCCTGGCCGGACGCCTAACACACAGTGTGACCCTGGGGGAGTGGCTCGGCCTCTCCGAGCCTCAGTTCCCCTTTCTCAATCTCCTTTCTCCGATTTCTTGCGAAGGTTACATAGGGTGGCGTTTACAAAGCATCGCGCAGGGACAGGTTCCCCATTTGGTCATCCCGACAGGGAAGTGAGAGGGGCTGGGGGAGGAGGAGCAGCCAGCCCCCCCCCACACCCACCCGGTGACCTTGCCTGGCCCTGAGGGCTGGGAGCCCTGCACAGCCAGCCTCGGGCTGGTAAACGTGGCCACATGCAGAGGAGCCCCGAGCCCTGGGCAGCGCAGCCCGGATGGAGCTGTGAGGACCAGAGAGACCAGCGACACAAAGAAGAGGCAGGGCGGCTGGCACAGGCACCGGGGGCCGAGAGCATATCGGGCAATCTCGGGGCTAATTCACGTCAGCGAGGCCTCCTGTCTCCTGCACAGCCCCCGGCCCCCGCTGATAAAATTGAAGTGGAAATGAAGTTGAATGCTCAGAAGGATCCGTGAGAGGACGGGGTGGGGGTGGTGCTTGCCAGGCAGCTGCTCCCTCAGCAGCTGCCCTTGGCACTGCCCTTGGCCAGGCCAGAGGGTGAGGCTGCGGGGAGGGAGGGAGCCCCCCGCACCCGCGCACACACACACACAACAAAGGCCCCTCCCCAGAGGCTACGGACCACTGTCCTGGTGATCATTTACCCGCCTCGGCGGCGGTGCAGCAGAAACTGGCTGCACGTTTATTGAGTACTTATCCGGGCCAAGCTCAAAGCCAAGTGTTTAAAGTGAGTTATTCTCCTATTTAAAGCCACACACCCCCCCAACCCCCAAGCCCGGCTCCGCCCCCTGAGGTGCATCTCGTGGTTGCCTCCATTTTCTCGGATGCAAACACAGAGGCACCCAGAGTGGCAGCTGGCCCAGGGACAGCTAACAGAGTGGCCAGATTCACACCCAGGCATCTACACACTGCAAACTGCCGCTGGTGCTGACAGCACTATGGCGGCCCTCCACCCGGAGCCCCCAAGGACAGAAGCGGGGCAGGGGCGGTTGTGCACACCTGGGGTGAGGCAGCCCTCCAGCCATGATCTCCCTTGGACTCTGCATCTTGATGGGATCACCCACCCGGGAACTGGGGCAGAGGCCAGTCTCTCAGACTTCAGATCCCGTCAGGGTGAAGTCTATGCTGCACCAGCTTCAGGGGAGGGGCGGGAGGGGGTCTGGAGAGATCACTGGTGCTTGTAACACAATTTGGTTATTATTCACCTGTGTTCATTTCTACTTTATTTATTTGTACACTGGCCCCTACCTACCACAGCCCTACCACACCCCGCCTGCTCCCGGCCACCCCACCAGCTTTCAATGCCTCTAAGGCTCCAGCTCACTTCTCTTTCCTCAGCTTAGAGTGCTCTTCTTCTGGGCAACTTTTTCATTTTTCAAGGCTTATGATCTTTTTTTAAATGGTCTTTTAAATAATCATTTTAATGGTATTAATATACCAACATGTCCACATTGTGTGTTTTTTTTGTTTGTTTTTTCTTCTCAATTGGACCAGAACGGCAGCTGATCCTCAATTTCTCTTTTCACAGCAGCTCCTCCTTGAGAGGACATTTGATAATATTCCTTTTTGCTGAGTTGGACAGCCTTGCTGAGCCATTTTTTAAAAAAATAAATAAGTATTTATCGATTTCCGAGAGAAAGGAAATGTCAATGATGAGAGAATCATTGGTCAGCTGCCTCCTGCACGCCCCTACTGGGAATCGAGCCCGCAACCTGGGCATGTGCCCTTGACCGGAATTGAACTCAGGATCCTTTAGTCCAGTGGTCGCCAACCAGGGGTCCGCGGATCACTGGTGGTCCGTGAGGTCCGAAAGGTTGGCGACCGCTGATGGCCGATGTCTATCCACTGAGCCAAGCCGGCTAGGGCTACTGTGCCGTTTTGGTGGCTCTTTCTGAGTGCGTGGCAAAGGAGTTCTTTTCTAAGAGGGCTTTACCTGAAGGAGCCTCCACGTGGAGCTAGGACACCAGGGTCTGAGTCCTCACTCTGTCACTTACTGGTTGTGTAACCTTGGACAAGCTGCTTCCCCCTCTCTGAACCTCAGTTTCCAACTCTGTAAAAAATGGTATAAAAATAGTACTATCTACCTCACAGGGTAAACAGCACAGAGATAGGTAAATAGCAATGAGATTGTGTGTGTATGCTGGGAGATTCTGTAAGTTATAAAGTCTTATACAAACACCAAGTTTTGTTACTATTCAGGGTCTTCCCGTTGCCTGTGTCCACCCCGTCCTCTCTGCTGGATCTAAATCAATGCTTCCCTGTCCTGTCTTCCCGCTGCATCAGGCCTGGGGCTCTGCGGGACCTCTCTCTACCTGCCTTGTCTAGGGATTACTTGTGCTTGGCCTGCCCTTCTCAACCTAAGAGTCTCTGAAGAAGGCGACCTTGACGCGGCCAACACATAGCAAGGGCTCCAAAAATGTCTGTAGAATTAATTACTCTCCCCAGCAAAGCTATCACTCAGAATCGAAGGCCAGTTAAAGAGCTTCACAAATAAAATACAAAAAAGCTAAAGGAGTTCATTACCGCCAAACCAGAATTATATGAATTGCTGAAGGGGGTTCTTTCGGAAGAGGAAGAAAATAAAGATAAAAATTATGAACAACAAATACGTAACTATCAACAAGTGAATCTAAAAACCAAGGAAATTAAAAAAAAAATCTGATGAACAATATTAACTGTTGAATATAATAGAATCAGAGGTATGGAAGGGGAGTGAACAGACGATTCTTGGGGAAAAGGGGAGAGGGGGATGTGGGAAGAGACTGAACATAAACTGTGCACCTATGGATGAGGACAATGGGGTGGGAAAGGGCAGAGGGTGGGGTGGGAATCTGGTGGAGGGCAGCAATGGAGGGAAAATAAAAAAGGAACATTTGTAATAATATGAACAATAAAGATTTATTTAAAAAAATACTTGTGTTCCTTTGTTAACTTATCAAACCAACGTTTTCTGGGACACCTTTTTGAAAGTTTTACAAAGTACAGAAACAATGAAACAACATTAAATAGAAATTGAGAAGAGAAAAAAATTTACCTAGAATCCCACCACGCTGCATCGATACTTATTTTCATTTTTGCTTATCCTTCTCCCATCTTTGTTTTTATGCCCGAGTAGTTTACATTGCTGCCAACGCTGCATGGGTTTAGTGTCCTTTTTATTTCATTTCACATTATCTCAAACGTTTGTATACTTTCTACATTTTCATAATGACGTTTTTAATGGCACAGAGTAGATGTACCAAAATTTATTTATTTTTTTGCAATCACATGTTACTGTTACCAAAATTGAGCCTGCATTAAATCACAGAGGAAGTCTCAAAGCATACCAGAGAATCAACATTATACAGGACATATTTTCAGACCACAATGTAAGGAAAATAGAAATCAACCGGAGAAAGAAATCTAATAAGACCTTTGTTTTGAAACTAAAAACCAAACCTCAAAAACAATTCATGGTTAAAGAGCAAATCAATGAATATTAATTAAACAGTTAGAATTAAATGATAGCAAAAGGGTTAACAATTCTGAACCACTGTGTATGTATAACAGAATTGAACATTGAAGTAAATGGGTAGAAGCCAGGCTTCTTATTGGTGTGGTGGAAGGTTATAGGTAAGCCAGGGGTCAAGGCTAGAATGAGCCATAGTTAAGACATCAGAATAAACTTATGTGCAGTTCTATATAAATACAGGTGGCTACACACAGAGTTTTTTGTAGATATGTGTGCTACGTGGGTTAGTATACGCACATATATGATCTTGCCTTGCCTAGAAAGAATGGCCCTGGTGACAACAATGACATCTGGCACTCAGGTCTTGGTTTCAAATACCATTCTTCCATAAAAGAAACCCAGATTCCTTGAAGAAATGACTGATTCTAGGGCTGGGGCAGGTGTAGTGCCAGAAAGTAAGAAAGGGCTCAAATATGAAATGATTCGTATTCGATGGGGGGATGTCTCACAGCTCCCAGTTGGCCCACACTGGGACAATCTGAGAACAAAACAAATGATGTATACAGGATTACAACTCAAAGTAAACAAATATCCAGGAGCCCATACTGATCAGAATAAATGGTTGGGAAAACAATAAGAAGGACAGACAAATCTCCTGTGCAGAAGAATTCCAAATAATTTATGAAGAGTTTCTTCCCTGAGGAACTACAGATAACTCCCCTGTTCATAATGGTTCTTTCAAAAAAGAATAGCATGGGAAGAGAGACAAGAGGAGTCAGACAAGCACAACCTCAGTCGGGTGATCAAGGTCGGCACCAACAGCGATGAGTTAACGTTGATACTCCGTGGAATGATGTGATGAGAATGGTACTTTACCTCTGTGGTCTCCCCCTCAATAACCCCAGTCTAATTGTGAGCGAAACATCAGACAAATACCAGTTGAGGAACATTCTACAGAATACCTGACAAATACTTCTTAAAACGGTCAAGGTCATGAAAAACAAGGAAAGCCGGAGAAACTGTCACAGCCAAATAGGGCCTTAAGGAGATGGATGATGACTATAATGTGGTATCTTGGATGGGAACTGGAATAGGATATTTAGGGGGTGGAAACCAAGGACATCTGAGTAAAGTTTATTTGTAAGGAGCAGTTAAAGCAGTATTTCGAGGGAAATTTATAAACTAAAGGCGTGTGTCATAGTCATTGGTGCTATTCACCAGGTATGTCGGGTGTTTTGGCACTGGTAGGATGGCACTTCCTGGTCTCTATTGGTTACATGGGGCCAATAAGCTGAAGAGATCGGTATAGCTTCCAGGAACTTTTAGTTACTGGAGCAAGACCACCCTGTGCTCTATTTCTGCCATGCAACCACCAACATTTCTGCTATAAGCTGCTCCATTAGCTGGTGGCCTAGAGTGAACATGGCATAGGGCAGAGCTCCTAGCCAACCTGTGATGGGCCAGGAAGGAGGAGCATAAGAGAGAAATAAGCCTTTCCCTTTTAAACGACTGGGATTTTGCTGGTTATTAATGTAGCATAATTTAATTCACTGTGACTGACTGAGATAGCATGTATCTAAAAACATGTATCAGGTAGGTTACTTTTCAGTTATTAAGCAACAGAAAAACTCAGCTCAAATTAGCTTCAACTACAAGGGGATTTATTCTCTCTATAATAAGTGCTGTCACAGAATTGGTTAGTTCAAAGGCTCCGTAGTGTCAGCTTTCTGATCTGCCATCTTCACTGGGAAGTCTATTGTTTAAGCCACGAAGTTTTGGGGGGTAATCTATAATGCAGCAATAGATAACTAATTAACAGCGTGTAAGGATAAGACACTGGAGTCATGTAGCCATTTGCCAATATTAAGTGGTAGCTATTTGCTAACAAGTGAGGCTAGTCATTCAAGTAGTATGACAGTAGCCAAGGTTTGTGAGGAGCAGCTAGCTTCCCACCAAAATCCAGTGTTCCCTTTTTGCATGGCAGTAGAAGGGTAGTTAGGCACACAGCTACCTGGCTGGGCACTGTATTTCCCAGTCCTCTTTGCAGGGAGCCGAGACTATGAGCCACCAATGGAGGATGAACTGAAGTGCTATGTCCCTCTTTGTGGGCTGTAATTCTTAAAACAGTCGGCGTGTTTTCTCCATGCTCTTCCTTTTTCCTTCCTCAGACTGGAACCCAAATGTGGCCACGACCCAGATTTCCACAGGGAATGATTCGTCCACAAGCCGGGAGGAACATGGACTGCTGAGTGGCTCCACAGAGCAGAGCTCACCTTGGACTATTATGTACAAAAACACAAACTTTGTTCCTTAAGTCACATGATTGTTGGCATTCTGTTACAGCACCTTGTTGTTGTTTTTTATCCTAATTAATACAGGTGTAGATAAATAAGCCAATAAAATAGAACAGAGAGCCGAGGAACACATTCATATATGGGAACATTGAACACGTTCAAGGTATCACCGCCAGTCCCCGGGGGAAAGAAAGGCTGTTGAATAATACAGCTGTGACCAACTCACAGAAATAAGTTGTAGATATTTTAGTGGCCTGGATGGTCTCTATCCTAGCAAAGGATGGTTTAATCACTGAAAGGGGTAAAAAAGCCTGCTGAAGGACACAAGAGTAGCAAACATGAAGAGCAGCTACTATATCTAGGGCTGAGAGGAGTATCCAAGGAAGGAACACCATTGGAAGAGGGCCCCTCAATCCAAGCCTGAGAGTCAGGCTGGAGAGAGGATGTGGCTGTGGACCTTAGAAAGGTGCTTCAGCCACAGCTGGCCCACAGCTGGCAGTCAGGAAGCTGCCCGGAGGGCTGCCAGTGTGACTCACTGGAGGGTGAGCACCAGTGGGTCTCTCATATGCTGTTGGCAGTTGCTCCAGGGGAGCAAGAATTGCACAGGAACAAGGAAGAGAGGACCCCTTCCTCTACTATGCCTTGTAGTACTCTAGCGCCCCCTACTCACAAAACCTAACATTGCGTTGGCTGGTAAAGAAGTGTTTACAGGGTCCAGCTCCAGTATCACAAAGCAGGGCAACATGGGTGGACTGGGAGCTGAGAGGCAATACATTGATAACTGGCACACTAATGAGGGGTGGGGGGAACATAGATGTTGGTTATATCATTCTTCATGGTCTCTCTAGTTTAAGGATCTTATAATAAAAATATCAAATCATTACAAGTTAAATATTTTTTAAACAAAAATTTGAAGTTAACTAGTAAGAGAATAAAAAATTTTTCCAAAGCATTAGGGGAGAATGGTAAAAGAGGCAGCCAAGGTGAGAAGATCAGAATCTCTGGAAGGATAAAAATTAACCAGGAGCTAAAACCAAGAGGCATTTGTTTTTTTTGGGGAGGGAAAAATTCCCCTTGTATCTATCAAGAAGATCACATTAGTTAAATACAGAAAAAGATGTAAATGAGCAAAACCTCCTTATTAAAAGACAAAGAAATACCTTTAAGAAATAGCTGCTCCCTTCCCTCAAAAAATTAAAAATAGAATTACTACATGATCCAGCAGTTCCACTTTTAGGTATAGACTCAAACAAATTAAAAGCAGCATCTCAAGAATATATTTGCACAGCCAAACTCATAGCAACGCTATTCCAACAGCTAAGACATGGAAGCAACCCAAATGTCCACCAACTGGTAAGTGGATAAACAAAATGTGGTATGTCCATACAATGGAATATTATTCAGCCTAAGTCTGACACATGCTCCAACATGGATGAGCCTTGAGGACATTGTGCTAAATGAAAAAAAGCCAGTCCCAGAAAGACAAACACTGTGTAACTCCACTTATATCAAGTACTTGGAGTAGTAAGAATCAGAGCTATGGAAAGTAGACTGGTGGTTGCCAGGAGCTGGGAGAACGGGGGATTGAGCAGTTATTGTTTAATAGGTACAGAGTTTTGCAAGATGAAAAGTGCCCTGGAGAAGAAGATTGATGATTGGGAGTTGCACAATATAAATATACTTAATACCACTGAACTGCACACTTAACAATTATGCACACTTAACAATTATTAACACAGTCAATATTCCATTACGTATGTTTACCACAATAAAAAAAAAAAGATTGGGCTGAAACCGGTTTGGCTCAGTGGATAGAGCATCGGCCTGTGAACTGAAGAGTCCCAGGTTCGATTCCGGTCAAGGTCATGTACATTGGTTGCAGGCACATCCCCGGTAGGGCGTGTGCAGGAGGCAGCTGATTAATGTTTCTCTCTCATCGATGTTTCTAGCTCTCTATCTCTCTCCCTTCCTCTCTGTAAAAAAATCAATAAAATATATTTAAAAAAAAAAAAAAAGATTGGGAAAAGACTAACCCATCCCTCTCCAAGAGGCCCTCCCTATCTGCCACTCCCCACAGGTCTCCCCTTCTCTGACCCCGTGTCGTGTCTATGAAAGTCCAACTCATCCCTGGGTGTGCTGGTCTCCTGTGCACAACCACAGACTCAGACACCCGAGGCCAGGGACTGTGTTTTATTCCCTTCCTTTGCTTTAACTCCATACTCTCGATGGCAAAGTGCTTCAGTGAATGCTTGATGGAACTGACACATTCCTGGGTTAAATCTGCCTTGGGAGAGCATACTTCCTGGGGCTCTGGAAACAGAAACAATTCGGTGATGTGGAGGAGCGAGCCCAGGCTTCAGAGTCAGCCCACGAGGATGGAGAAGCCAGCCCAGCCACTATCCCCTCAGGCCAACGACTGACTGCTCCAGGCTGAGTCTCAGTGTTTCCCCTCAAAAAAATAAAATAAAATAAAAAAATGGGATAGCTAATGTGGGTCATTCTTACTGCCTTCTATACCTAGAGAGCTCACAGTTCAAGGGCTTACTCCTATCCTGCCTGTGCTTTTCTCTCCTATGTCAAGCAGCTGAGAACAGAACTCTGTCAAGGGAACAGAATGCTTAGTTATTTGCTCCCTTTTTATACCTTCCTTCCTTTTGAGATAACTATAGAGTCACATGCGGTTGGAAGAAATAGTACAGAAAGATCTAATATACCTCTGTCCAGTTTCCCTCGATGCCAGGATCTTGCATAATAATCATGACCAGGACACTGACACTGGGTACAACCCACTGACTCTACTCAGATTTCACCTGCTTTGCATGCACGTATGTGTATTTAGTTCTATGTACACCCATTCTGCATGCACATGTATATGTGTATTTAGCTCCCTCGTGTTACCCTTTTATAGTGACAGCCCTTAGTTCCTGTGCAATAAGGGCTCCTGCTCCAGAAGGATCTTTACTCAGGGATCACTGCGGGCTTTTTCCAAACATGGCAATCCACCCAACCCTACTACCCTGTTGCCTTTCTTTTTCTCCCACGTCTTAGTTCCCTTATTTTTATTTTTATTTTTTGTTGTTGTTGTCCTTTTGTGTCTGGCTTTTTATAAACTTTTTCATTGAATTTATTGGAGTGACATTAGCTAGTAAAATTATATAGGCTGGGCGGGTATATAATTCTATGATACATCATCTGTATGTTGCATTGTGTGTTTTACACCCCAAGTTTAAAGGTCCCTTCGAGAGTTGGATTGAGTAACAGGTGCATCAGAGAATTCCCTAACCTGGATTAGAGTGTGTCCCCATGTCCCCTGGCGCCCTTGGACCCGAGCAGGCCCCTGTTCCAGCAGGGAGCTCTCAGTGACAGCCCTCTGACATGCACTAAGCCCTCCCAGTCCTGCCTCTCTGTGCCTCTGGGTACCAAAGAGAAACCATCGTTCTTACTACCTGATTCGGAGGCTTCTGAAGGCTAGATTTACCACGTGTGGTCAAGTCCTGCAGGAAGCCTGGGCCAGTGAGGGTTCAGGTGGGTCACCACGACGCTCCTGAGTCACCTTCCTCTCTCTGAGTGGGGGGTCCTCATTGGAACGGACAGTTTCAGTTCTGGGTCTTTTCATCCTCATTAAGACAATATAGACCTGGGGTGTTTGGGGCCATGCCAGGGGAGCAACTGGTCAGACCAGGAACCCAGAACTCTCACCGTGTTCCCACTAAATGAATTACTTCACTGAGGAATGAATCCTATCCAAGGTGCCTCTTTCTGTGTTACATGGACATACACTTCTCAGCTATGTGCTGGGGTTCCCTGTGGCTTCAGTGATACTGGTGATCCAATCTCTCTGCGGCTCCCATCCCCATATATAAAATGGAACCAACCACCCTCAAAGGGCTATTTTCTAAATTGTGTTTTTACTGATGCTGGAGAGACAGGAAGGCAGAGGAGAGAGACAGAAACATCCATTGGCTCCCTTCTACACACCTTGTGCCTACTGGGGGATCAAACCTGCAACCTGGGCGTGTGTCCTGACCAGGAATTGAACTGCTGACCTCTTGATGCACGGGACAGTGCTCAACCAACCGAGCCACACCAGCCGGGCTCACAGGGCTCTCTCGGTACTAAAGTGAGGTCACCCTGCAGTAGGCCCAGAGCCTTGGAGCTAAGTGCTCAGCGAGAGGAGCTGTTAGCTGCCATCCCATTTGTCATGCCTCTCCTGCATTCCCGAGGCACCTCCTCTGTGTGCCACTCCCTGGGGCTGGATTTGCCACCCTCATGTTTTCATATCTTTCTGCAGGAGATTAATTGCCCTAAGAGTTGGGTTTCTCCTCCCAAGGGTCAGAGAAGTAACCAAAACAGGTGGTGTGTAATCAGGGACTTAGAATGATTCCACTCTCCCCTGGCTGCAACCCCTGTTTCCCAGGCCACCTAAGCCACGTCCAATTTTGCAGGATTAACTTGCTTGCTCCAAATCTCCAAGGTCTCCCTCTGGCTCTCTTTCAGGGACCAGGACAGAACACTCAGGACTTCCCCCTGGAAGAGTGAAGGATGGATAGTGGGGGGCAGGGCGCAGATCTTGCTTCTTTTCTTCCTCAGCCCCTCAGCATCCCCAGCCCTGCTGCCATCACATGAAACCCAGCACCCCGGGGTGTCCCTGGGGTGGGGGTGGGCCCGACTGGCCTCTCTCTCTCTCTCTCTCTCTCCCTCTCTCTCTCTTTACAGGGAGGCAGGATTTGGCTAATAAGAACCAGCTGTGTTGTTAGTGGGTTTTACTCGGCCCCTCCCCTGCCCTTGCTCTGATAGCTGTGAGAAACTGATGACAACCTGTTTGACCTCTGACCTCCGAACTTGACCTGCTGCTAATACCTCCAGCTGCTGATTGCCGGTGGAGCCCTTTGTCTCGGGCTGTTTGGGAGCCAAGACAGACAAATGATTTCTATTTGTCCTCTGGTGCCTCGGACGGAGCTGATCGATAGGAACCGCGAATGATGTCAAGGATTTGTCACCAGGGCTTATGAATGACAAAAACGCTCCTCGACCCCTCCTCTTCCTCTTCCCCAAAGAAACACCTTTGGAGGGGGGACTGAAAGCCATAGAAGGCATATTGATTTTTTTTTCTTTCTTAAATAGCAGCTCTAGCCACAAAAGAGAGAAAGGCAACACTTCTCTAAAATGCAGCAAAAAGCTTCCCAGAGAGCGAGACTGGTGATTAGATCAGCTATTGCATTTAAGTATCACCGGCCGCCACACACAACGGCCCCATTTTGTCTGCTGAAGGCTGCACTGACTTCTCCCCCACCTCTGAGCATTGCCTGCTCGAAGGAGGCTCCTGAGAAGGCCCTCTGCCCGCTCAGTTCTGCGTCTGCCTCCAGCTCTCCCCCTCTTTCTCATTTTTCCCAGGCTGGGCATGGGCTAGGCACCCTGGTCCGTGAGTCTGGGCTAATACCAGCCTCTCTTCGTTTGGAGATGATCAGCAGCCTTTGAAACTGGCTCCTTACTGGGAAGAGAGAGGGCAGAGGGTGGGGGAGTGGCAGCGATGATGGGGGGCGCACACGTTGGGACAGGCCTTCTCAAGTCCTCCATGCAGGGGTGGGGCAGGTTTCGGGGGAGTCTGAGAGGCAGAAGGCCCCACCGCAGGTGGGAAAGCGGGCAGCCTTCTACCCCTCACTTCCATAACTGATCACGTATTGCTGGCAATGGGACCACAGGCCGTGGCCACTATCTTTGGGACGCTTCCCCCTCATACAGACGAGCAAAGCATTACAAGGTGGATTCTGAGTCAGGAAATAGGAAACCTGCCCAGGCTGGGAGTGGTGATGGGGCAGAGGTGGCTGGGGGCTACCTAGAGGAGGGGATATCCTTGGGCTTGGACAGATGAGCAGCAGTAGCAAGTGGGCCACTGCATTCCAGCTGTGAAGACCAAGGACTTCACAGATGCTGGAGGTGGAATCCTCAGGTAATGTCCTACTGGAGGCCAGGCGTGTGTGGGAGCCTCAGAGTGAGCTGCTGTTGCAAGAATGATTAGGAGACTCAGTTTTCCCATCTGTGAAGTGGACACAGCAACGGAATTAGCCTTACAGGGTTGCTGAGAGCATTACATGGTATAATCCATGTCAAGGGTTTATACGGTCTTACAGTACATGATGGTTGTTCTCGTCTTTGTTATCATTTTTACCTGTTACTACCTGAAGAGACTTCAAACCTGGGTATTCTTCAGTCAGGAAGATTGAATGAGAGTAGATATAGACACCCCTGCATCTCACACACACCCTATTAGAGCCAGGATCTGGGTACAGTCGGGAAACGGAATGGATAAGGCTCTGGCAGGACAAGGTCAGAGTATGGCTCTGGAGAACACCAGAATGACTTCTCTTCCCAAGTGCAGGCCCGGGGCACAGGCAGCAAGAAATGCTTGCTCTCAGGTGGGCCTCAGACGGAGTAGCCATAAGGATGATGCTAGGTGATTTAGGCCCTTTTTACTGGCTGTTCCACTAGCTGCTTACCTGGTCTCAGGCCTCTTCCATCCATTATCTATAGCAGTGTTTCCCAAACTTTTGACATATGTGTACCCCTTCTATAATTTTCATAACGCTGAGTACCCCTCGTACTCATGAGAACATAGAATTAGGCGCAGCTAAGCACGGTACAGTGCATATCCCCACCAAACTCCGGTGCAACGCGTACCCCCACCAAACTCTTCCCGTACCCCTGGGGGTACGTGTACCACACTTTGGGAAACACTGATATACAGCATCATCAGAGCTACCTTCACATCCCAAAATCTGATCATGACATTTTTTTTTGTTTAAAGCCCCTCATTATCGTCAGAATAAAGCCAAACTCCTTATCCTGGCATTCAAGGCCTTCCCTAGCTTAGGCTCTAACCTATCATCTAAGTCTCTCCCCAAGACCCCATATCAGCTCCCTATTTTTTTTTTAAAGGTTTTTATTGACATTAGAGAGAGAGGAAGGGAGAGGTAGAGAGAAACATTGATTGGCTGCCTCCAGCATGCCCCTTGCTAGGGATCAAACTTGCAACCCAGGCATGTGCCCTGACTGGGAATCTAACCAGAAACCTCTTAGTGCATGGGATGATGCTCAACCACTGAGCCGCACGGGACAGGGCCATGTTCCTGTTTTGCAGTCGCTTGTTTTGTACCACGGTAACCACACATGACCAGGCCTCTGTTCAAGCTGGTTCCTCTGCCAGGCATGTCTCCTTTACCTGCATTTTAGTAAAAATTTCCCCCTTTCTCTGTATCTTCCCACAGCACATTCTAGCACTTAACAGCCTTTGATCAGAACGATTCTGCCCACTTCTGTCTCTTGTCTAGACTGGGGGCTCCGGGATGCCAGGACCCATGCTGTGCCAGAATCCTCCCACCAGCTGTGTGTTGACTGGAATCGCTGGGGGATGCTTAAAGCTTAAAGAAAACTTAGGAATTAGTGAGGGACGGGAGGGTGGGTGCTGCACACTAGCAAACAAAAGATAATGGCGGGCAAGGGATCGGAAGTGAGGTTATTGAAGTCTTGGTTAGTGCCATTGGAGACTCACAAATAGAGGCTTAAATTTTTTAAAACACTGAAAATATGACAAACTCACTGTAGAAAATTCAAGCAATATAGAAAAGTATAAAAAATGGAGTAAAATTCTTGTAAGATCCCCTTGTATTGATTAGGACCGTTTTTTTCTACAGGAGACAGAAAACCAACCTCAAATTGGCTTCAGCATGAGGGGATCATTGGTTCATGGGACTGAGGAATCAGGGGCGGGGCTGGCTTTAATTGATGCCTTCTGGACCTGATCTCTCTCTCTTTCTTTCTCTCTCTCACACACACGCACACGCACACGCACACACTTGCTCTCCCGCATTCCTTGGCTCTCTTCCAGGCTGGCTCTGTGCACAGGCTTCCCCTCTGTGGTTCCCAGGTGGCAATGGCTATCCCAGGTCTCAGATCTCTGAGCTTTGAGTGCAGCGGGGAAGGCAGTCTGTGGAAGGCTGTCTTTGCCATAGAGACCACAATATCTCACATCTCACAAGCTCTTCAGCAATGTGGCCTTGTGCTTACCCATCAAAAGGTGGAGTCTAATTCTCCTCCCTTTGGATCGGAGATGGCTTTAGTGACATTCGTAAACAATAGAACGTGGCAGAAGTGATGCCAGTGTGGAGTCGGAAGCAGCTCTGTAGCTTTTGCCTCCACCTCTTGACATACTTTCCAGATTCTTCCCTCTTGAAGACACTCCCCCTCGGAACCTGGCAGGCCGAGCCACAGTAGGTGCTCCCATTGATAGTTCTAGAGAAGCCCGGCTTTCAAGTCATCCAGGGTGTCAGATGTGTGAGTGAAGACCTCTCCAGACAATTCTAGACCCCCGCTGTTCATGTCATCTACAGCTCCTCAGGTAGGGCCCCAGACTTCACGAAGCAGAAATAAGCCATGCCAGTTGGGTTCTCTCCAAATTCCCGATACCAGAATCTGTTATAAAGTGGTGATTATTTTATACCAATACATTTTGGGAGGCTCTGTTATGCACCACGGTCTTCCTCAGGAACTCCAGAACAATCCACATTGGTTTGCGTCCCCATGGTCAATCCCCTACAGCAGCGGTCGTCAACCTTTCGAAGCTCACAGACCACTAGTGTTCTGCAGACCACTGGCTGGCGATCGCTGCTCCAAAGGTTTCCTTAAACCAACGGTCGCCAACCTTTCAGTCCTCATGGACCACCGGTTGGCGACAGCTGCCCTAAAGCATATACAAGGAACAAAGCCAGTCATGCTGACCGTAGGCTGAGTCAACGCCACTGGAATGAGAAGAGAGGGTGAGTGGCAAGCTCCGAGGGTCACACGGCACTGGTGACCCAAAGAAAGCACGGACCACAGGACCCACTATTCCTTCCACCCAGAAATTGATGGATCACCTTCCAGACACCTTCTTGGGCCCATGTATCGATACAAACAAAGGTATACAATTCAACAGAGATAAACATGTTCTATATGGTATTTGGTAACTTTTAAAAATTTAATGGATCCTGGAGTTCTTTTGATGCCAGTGGACACAGACGTGTGTCATCTGTTTTAATGGCTGCGTAAGATTCCATTATATGAATGAACACATTGATGTAATCGGTTCTCCATCACTGGGTCATTGAGTCATTTCCTTTTTCTTTTCTTTCTTTTTTTGTAATTATTAAAAGTGCTGAGATAAACATCACTGCACATACACCCTTGGGCACATCTTCCGGTGTTTCCTTGGGATAAATTCCAAGAAGTTGAATTGCAGATACTAAGGTTATGCACATTTTTAAGGTTTGCCAAGGGTTTCTAAATGCCTTCCAGAAATGTGCGTCCATACGCTCCTACTGTCCCATCAACAAGGCACGAGGGTGGCCATCTTTCCAAGCCCGCACTGGAAGTTTTGCCAATTGGAAAAGTGAGTGGGGGGAGGGGAAAATGATTCCTTGTTGCTGCTTTAATTTGAATTTCTTTGATTACTAGTGGGGTCAAGCACCTTCGCATATACATATTGACTATTTCTATTTCTCCTTTTTGTAATATTGCCTGTTCAAGTCCTTTGACCAATGTTTTTATTGCAGCGTTCATATATTTTATGATTGACTTATAAAACCTTTTGGTATATTACTGAGTTAACCCTTTGATGGCCACATGTCTACAAACATTTGCCGTTTGTCCTTTAAGTTTGTATAAAGTGGCTCCTCAAAGGAGGCAGAGTATATGCCTCAGAAGCAGCAGGAACTTAGCCAGAGCTCACTTGAACCACTCCTGTCAGAGGGGACGAAAGGGGCCTCAGGATTAACCACCCTGGAAGGAGGCTCAAATTCATCCACTAGGAGGCGGGAGTTGTCCCAGGAAGCCCAATGTTGCCAGTGTTTCCTCTACCTCACTCCTCCCCCTATAAAAGCTTTCACTGCAGGCTCCATCCCAGCACAGGGCAGCCAAGTAGGAGCATGGCCACCTTGGGGGCAGTGTCCAAGGCAGGAGGCCCTTAGAGTCCACCAAGTTTGGAGAGGCATTTATAAACAACTAGAGGAGTATGGAGGTGATTCAGCCCGGGGAAGGGAGGTGGGGAGGGGTCATTGAGGGAGTTAGGTCATTGGCAAGGAAACAGGTCTAAGTGTTTAGCCTGAAGGGTAAGGCAAGGGGCCTGCAGTGGATGCTCTGCCCAAATCCTCTTTGCTGCTGTGTCAGTGGCTAATGATTCTCAGCTGCCCTGTCTCTGAAAAATCCCCCTTGATGAATGGGAGCTGCCAGCCTGAGAGGTTCCACACACCTAGGCAACCTGCGACGAATGAGTGAGTGACATTAGGGAAGGAGAGGGGGGGCAAAAGCCTGGCTCCTTCCCTCGAGGAGGAACTGCTTGGGTGCAGTTGATGCCCTGGGTGGAATGAGGGGCACTTCCAGGCAGATCTCCTTCTCAAACACAGTAGAAAGGCCCTCAGGGGAAGTCCTGGGAGCTCCAGGGGGAGCATCTGCTATCCCCGGGTACCAGTGCTTCCAGCCAATCCTGATTCTCATAGGCACCAGGAGAAGGGGGATTAGCTTCCCCATTGTGCATTTGGGGAAACCGAGCCCCTTTGCCTTTAAGTGGCTCGTCTGAGGCCAGTTGAGAGGTGCCAGCGCCAGGATTCCAGCACAGAAAGGTTAGGTGGCAAAGGTTCCTGTTTTCTTGGCCCATCTGGGGCTTGGGCAAGTGGTCCCTCTGCAATGGCCCCTGAGGAGGCACCTGCCGGTATCCTGTAGCCTCCTGGGAGCCCAGGCCTGTGTGTCACATCTGGGATGGGCCTTGTGCCAACTAGACTGAGCCCACAAAGCAGTCCCAGCTCAGCTGCCAGAAAAGAGAGGAAGAGAGGAGCAGTGTCCACAGGGACTCAGGAAAGTTCCTGATTCCCTGGGACCCCAATTTGTCCTCTGCACCAGCTCTGCTCTCCCTGGAGCGGTGAGTCGTGGAGAGTGACTGGGAAGGGTGTGTCTGTCCAAGGAAAACATCACAGGGGCCTCCCTCTGGATTCCCAAGTCAGCAGAGTTAAACAGAAAGAAAGCACAGAGCATGGAGGTGTACGGATCTGGTTCGGCTCTGCGGTTTTCTCCCTTTGTGTCCACAGGCCCATCACGTAATCTCTGAACCTCGGATTCTTCATATGAAAAATGGGAATGCTGTCCACCTCCTGGCTTCCTTGAGGGGAATGAATGAGGAAAAGCATGTGACAATGCCTAGCACCCTGCCTGGCACACAGCAGGTGCTCAAAAAATGTTACTTCTCATTCTCCACTTGACATTCTCATTTGACAACAAAAATCTCATCTAGCCCACTGATATAACTAAATTATAAATAATATCTAATGTTCATTGAATGCTAACTATGTGCCAGGCATTGTTCTGAATGCTTTCTGTCTGTTACCTCACTTAATCCTCAAAGAATCTTGTGAAGCAGATACTATTATCCCCATTTGACAGATGAAAAAACAGAAAACTGATGTTCAGCAACGTGCCCACAGCCATACAGCTAATAAGTGGCAGAGACAGGATTTGAGTCCAGCATCAGCTTGGCTCTGGAGCCTGCACTGTGAGCATTCCCCTCTGCCCACCCCCCACCCCAGTCCACGTCCGTGGCTACGGTGGGCCACTAAACCCTTTCCATGAGCAAGTGCTGTGCTGGGGTCCAGAGTGGACTAAACAAGATACATCTCATGCCGAATCCGGTTTGGCTCAATGGATAGAGTGTCGGCTTGGGGACTGAAAGGTCCCAGGTTCGATTCCGGTCAAGGGCATGTACCTTGGTTGCGGGCATATCCCCAGTAGGGGGTGTGCAAGAGGCAGCTGATCGATGACTCTCTCTCATCGATGTTTCTAACTCTCTATCTCTCTCCCTTCCTTTCTGTACAAAATCAATAAAATATATTTTTTTAAAAAAAGATACATCTCATGGTACTCCTAGTCCAAGACAGGAGATAAAATGCACAGAAACACAAGTTAGAAAATGGTCAATGTCACAGGAGGAAAACTGAGTTGCAGGTTGAAAAGAGGGGAAGATCAAAGCTGGAGACTGAGGGGAGGACCCTCCAGGTAAAGGAACAGCAAGGAAAAGGGGCGGGTGGGAAGCCTGTGAGGTCACAGGTGCATGAAGGAAGTTTTGTGGTCAAGTTTAGAAGGGTAAATTGGGTCCACATGACAGAAGTTTGCCTGGGGGTTTGGGCCCTGCACTGGAGGTAAGGAGAAGGTTGGAAGATTCTCTGGAGAGGACACAAGCAGGTTTGTGCTGTATAAACCCAGCTCTGCCAACAGCAAGGAGGCAGTGGGGGACTGGATGGGGCTGGGGACAGGAGGCCAGTGAAGAGGCAGTTGTAAGGGTTGGAATAAGTGCTGATGAGGGTCTGAACTAAGGCATAGGGGTGGATAATGGGATGAGATATTCCATGTGGGGAAGAGGGAGTGGACTGCAGCGGGTACCTCCTAACTCAGCCAGCTCCACTGCCTGGATGGTCAGCCTGGCTTTGGCCACCTGTTCCCCCCAACCCAGTTATGTGGGCTGCAGGGATCATTAACCAAGTCATGAACTCACTCTCCCTTTCAACACATCTGGACAGATAGAAGCCCCTCCTCCACCTCTGCCGGGCTTCTAGCCCAACTGAGCATTTCTCCCTGCAAGAATATCAGAGAACACTGGCCACCGACACTGCACTACACGATACTGCCCACTAGCACCAAGCACATACCTTCTACACAATCACAGGTGTCCCAGTAGGATCACTCCACTAGGAGTCAAGAGGCCCGGGTGCAGGGCCACCCCTGCTGTCATGAGCTCTGTGGCCCTCAGCAACTAACTCACTGACGCTCTCGGAGCTTCAACTTCCTCATCTGTGAAATGGAGATAAAATGCCTGCCTTCCGGGATTGCTTTGTGGACTGGGAGAGCTTGCACATGAACATCTTTTATAAGCTTCTGAAGTGCAGCGTAAACATTGCATTTTGTGCACATTTTTGTTCACCCCACCAATCTCTGTTGAGCTCTGACTCTCTCCCTGGTATCAGGGAGCGAACACGCCTTTGTGCTTCCACATTCATGATCCTCTTCCAACCCTGGCTCACCTGGTGGTGGGAAAGAACGTTGCTTGGAACACAAGCTACGTCCACATCCTGTGCATGACAAATGGGGAAATGGCTTAAATTAAAGGAGGAAAGATATTATCAGGACTAACTTCCCAAAGCAGGAGACTGGTTGGTTCCTGGAAATCTTCCCAGAAGGAAAGAATCAATTAAGTACTTTGCCCAGAATAGACACCAAATAAATTGTTGAGTGGAATTGACTCTGTCATAGTTGCTGGGAGATGGGAAAATGGATCAGGTAGGTTCTTAAGTCCCCTCCCCCATCTGACTTTCTATGCCATATGTACACGTTAGCGTGTCTAGTGCACGGGTGAGAGTCTAGGGCTAGTGCTCAGCAAATCTGCCTTAAACCAGCTGTGTGACCGTGGAAATATCTCATGTCCTCTCTGAGCCTCTATTTCCTTCCCTGAATACCAACCTGTATGAGAAACGTAATGAGCCTCCTAGGATAGTGTCCACATTTACCATTCCACAGTGATTATTGAATAAATGAGTGAGTGAATGACTGTCACTCAGTAAAGGTGTATGGTTCATGCTTGCTCCTTTTTCCTCTCGGGAACTGAGTCTGCCCAATGCCAAATGTCTCTCCTTCCAAATTCCCGTCGGTCCTGGTTTCTGTGATCTGCCTCCATGTCCAAGGCCCCGGGCCAGGTGGAGGGCAGCTGGAGGATTTGGGGTCTGCCTCTTCACACCCAGCAGCTCAGCTGCCCTCCCCGTTTCAGGGCATGGGCAGCAGGTATGCGCTGCTGTTCCCACGGGGCTGCCCGGCTTAGCCTGAGGCTCCCTTTGCTGGGAGAGTATCCTGGGCTGCAGCCCTGCGCTGACCTGCTCTTAACCCCTAGGAAAGTTACACAAACTCCTCCACGCTCCGCTGGGAGCCGGGTCGCACAAGGTGGGGGCAGGAACAATACTTCGCCTTGTGCCCTCGGCCTATTCCACATCAGCCCACAGGGAGGAGGGGCACAGGAGGCAAGTGGAGGGGGCAGCCCAGCTCAGGTTTCAACCATGCCTGGAAATTGGATCTTCCTCCCTGGCCAGAGCTCCTTGGAGCATGAAGGGGGGCTGGGACCCAGGTCTCAGCAGGAGCCTGCTTTGTCCTCCCCATGTCTCCCACCAAGACCAGTCCTGTGCTTCCACTGGAGAGCAGCTCTTTGGAACTCCTTATGACTGTGCCTCCCGTTAGCAAAAGAACCCTGGTTCTGTGATGTATCTACACGGAGATGGCAGGGAGGGAAGGGGCAGTCCTGGGAATCAGAAAGCTTGACTACAGTTCTGCTGTTCCCAAGAAAGATGCCAAAGGTTGGACTAACCAAGGGCTTAGAATGCAGGATATGGAGCCAGACTACCTGGTTTCAAAATCCAGCCCACTAATGACCAGCTGGCCATCTTGGACCAGGTACCTGCTACGCTAACACATCTGCTCTCATGGTACCTGCCTCCATGGGTCATTGTAGGGAATAAATGAGTTCTTACACACAACACGCTTAGAACTCAACAAATGCCAGCTCTACACAGGGTTCGTGGGAAGCGAACGCACAGTGCAATCCTCCCTTAACTTCCCAGGGAAGAGCAAATTGTTCTAATTGTCTAACACTGAATAGAACTACTTAAAATACATGAAACTAGCTGTCAAAACTGAGAAACATAATCACCGTTTTGATTGCTCTGTGGCAGTGTAAAAATTGGAAAATTTTCATCAGGCGAGAAAAGGAAAACAAAGAATAACTACAGTCAACCCCATTACCCACCCACCCCCATTTGTGTCCTGCATGCCCACCTGAATTAGTTCGCTCATGTTGACACATGCATAGCATTGCATCACTTGCAATACACATTTCTTTTTCTTCTTCAGTCGCGTTATATTTAGACCATAGTTGGTAATGGCAGATGTTTGAAAACAATGTCAAAACAGATGTCCCTCCTCATCTCCAGGTCAATGTCACAGTTATGTTTCTCTACAGCTTCCGTCCCTGTGCCCTTCTTTCAATGACATCCTTTTTGCCCTGGGACCCCTCCCCTCCTGTCTTCCTTGGTTCATACTTCCTGGAAGAGAACTAAACAGGAACCATCAGTGTCCCAGAGTGGGAAAAATGATGGTGACCTGGAGGAGACGTTTCAGGACCACGGACAGCACACATGCATGATCTTGCCTGCCTGTCCTCCTAGCTCTCAAGCATTTTAGTCATGTTATGACTACAGTACCTCCCAAGACACATTTCCTCTTCTGTAGAAGGGGGAGGAGCAGAAGGCTGAGAGGACAGGACCATCTCTAAGGCTTCTTATAGCTTTACGATTCTAGGGTTATCCTTTGACATCATGTTCGACTTGTCTTTCTCCCTCCTTTCTTCCTTTTTACTTTAAAAAATATGTATTTTCTTATTGATTTCAGAGAGGAAGAGGGAGAAACATCAATGATGAAACAGAATCATTGCACGCCCCCTTTCGCCCCCTGCACTGGGGATCAAGCCCACAACTTGGGCATGTGCCCTGACCAGGAATCAAACCAGAAGGTTCATAGGTTGATGCTCAACCACTGAACCACGCTGGACAGCCCCTTTTTACTTTTTTGATAGGGACCTTTCATCATTTTTTATTTATTTATTTTTTTAGATATATTTTATTTATTTCAGAAAGGAAGGGAAAGGGAGAGAGGGACAGAAACATTAATGATGAGAGAAAATCATTGATCAGCGGCCTCCTGCACACCGTTACTGGGAATTGAGCCCGCAACCTGGGAATGTGCCCTTGACAGGAATTGAACCTGGGACCCTTCAGTCTACAGGTCAACACTCTATCCACTGAGCCAAACAGGCTAGGGTGGGACCTTCCATCATTTTAATGGATTTACAGCCACCACCCAGAAAGGGGATGGGGCCAAAGGAAGAAGCTCCTCATGACATAGCAGCAAGCCGGCCCTCAGAAACCCTCAGAAATCAGTGCTGGGGAGTCACCTTGAGACTTTGAGTTAGTTCTGGCAAAAGGCTGAGCTGAAATAACAAGGGACCACTGGCCTAAAGAAGAGAAAGGTTTACCTCACTGTCAGGTAACAGGCCGAGTAGGAGGGCTGTGCTGCTCCACACAGCCAGACAAGACCCACTCTCCATCAGATTTTTCCCCCAGCCCTTGGTGCTGCCCTTGTCGGAGTACATCAGTATTTTAAGGGCCTGTAAGTAGCAAGGCATCACTTTAGCTCCCATTCCATGAGAAGGGACTTTGTCACATGACCACACCAAGCTACAAGGGGGCTGGAGGATCTGGTGTCTAGCTGGGCAACCATGTGCCAAGCTACCACTTCACTGATTTGAAAGTAGAAGAGAATGGACTTTGATTCAACATTATCCTCTATTTGATGGTTGAGATAGAGCTCTGGAAATGGGAAGTTTTGTTCAGAGAAAGGGAAAGGAATTTACTGAGTCAGACACCATGCTCCATGCTTTCCTCTA
The DNA here is from genome assembly GCF_014108245.1 of Pipistrellus kuhlii. Lineage (NCBI taxonomy): Eukaryota > Metazoa > Chordata > Mammalia > Chiroptera > Vespertilionidae > Pipistrellus > Pipistrellus kuhlii. Next base: position 12,242,548 of record NW_023425521.1, on the reverse strand, counting down.
CATTTAAAATGTCTTGGGATCTCATCGCCCCAAGTGCCCAGTTAATTCCAGTTACTATCTTTGCTTGTGCTATTTTCTCCGCCTGGAATTCCCTTGTCCTTGGAGAAGTTGATTCCACCTTTTCTTCAAGCTCAAGAACTCCCTCCTAGATTTTAGAATTTCAGAGCCAGGAGCCCCAGAAAGTATATTTAAGTAAATGCCTCATTTTATAAGTGAGAAAGCGGAGGCCAGGGAAGGAATGACACTTGTCACACAGTAAAGTGTCCATACAGTTACCGGTATATAGTCCATAGCTAGGGTTTAGAACTCCAAGTCCAGTGCTCTTTCTTTTACACAATCCTCAAAATCCCTGCCTGCCATCTCCCCGCCCCTTCCCTTAAGACTTCTACTTTGCCTCTCACATTGTATGATTTTGGACAAATCTCTCAGCCTCTATGCTTACCAGATTCTTAAAGTGTGGATTGAAGAGGTCAGGTCAGGTTATCTCTACGGTTCTATTAGGACACAGACCCAGTGTTTTAATGGTGGGTCCTCCCTTCCGAGACATTCAGATCCTGACCCTCCCAATGATGCTTAGACATCTCCAAGACAAAGCTGTACGGGCCCCTCTTCATCTCCTCCTGTGGAGGAATTCACAGTAGAATCAATAAAGGGGCTCTTGTCTTTCCTCCTCTTGGGGGGCCAGGCATGGGGCTGAGCACTTTACATATTGCATCTCATTTCATCATTAAAAACTTCCTGGAGAGTGAATATTATTCTTGCCAATTTTTATATGAAGAAATCGAGGCTCTGAAAGGTTAATGGCTCTTGCTTTGACCCTGGGATCCCCAAGATGCAGAGGCAGGACCAGGATGGGAAGGGGGGAGTTTCAGGGGATTTGGGGTTGATGCAATAAAGAGCTTCCTTATTAGAGTTGCTTCTACAGAAGCGGGCTGCCTTCAAAGGGAGGGATTTCCTGTTCTGTGGAGGGTGAAAGATCAAAGGATTTTCACATCAGATGGGTAAAGCAGGGCCAGAGGGGTCGACTCTATTAGTAGTTCCCAAAGTTATTTCAGGAGATACACTAACTAGCATTAAATAATTTCTTACACAGAGAAGAGAAGTTACCCATTCGATTCTTTTTCAGACTTTCTGATTTTGACCGGGAGAAGGTCTTGGTTTGGAGCTGGTACTGCTTGCATCTCTCCACTACTTGCTAGTCCCTTGTTACCAGAAGAGATGAAGCCTTGGGCTCAGGGCTCTGGCACAGGTGGCAGAACTCACTAGAATGCAGTAATGCAGGGCTTCCTGTTTTGTTTATTCTTATGGTTACCTTCTTTCATGGCAAATGATTCTGGTTGCTCCATGATGGCCATGAGGTGGTGTATCATTTGAAAATGAATACATTTCAAGAGAATTAAAAGGAAAGCCACAGACTGGGAGAGAATATTTGCAAAACATTCATCTGATAAAGGACTTGTATACAAAATACACAGAGAACTCTGAAAATCAACAATAAGAAAAATAAACAACTCAGAAAGTAGGTAAAAGATGTGAGCAGGCATCTCATAAGAGAAGATATACAGATGGCAACTAAGCATATGAAAAAAATGCTCTACATCAGATGTCATAAGGAACCACAAGTTTAAATAACAATGAGACGCCATTAACGACCTATGAGAATGACTAATACCAGCAATACTAAATCTGGAGCAATAAGAAGTCACATTCATTGGTGGTAGGAATACAAAATGGTACAGCCACTTTAGAACACAGTTTGGCAGTTTCATACAAAACTAAACATCCTGACCCAGCAATCACATGCCTTGGTATTAACCCAAATGCGCTGGAAACATGTCCATGCAAACAAAAAAATGCATATACATGTTTATAGCTGCTTTATTCACAATTGCCAAAACCTGGAAGCAACCAGATGTCTTTCGAAAAGTGGGATAAACAAACCGGTGCATCCAGACAATGGCATATTGTTCAACGTCAAAAAGAAATGAACTATTGAGCCACGAAAACACAACAGAGGCATGGAGCAAACTTAAATGCGTATTGTTAAGTGAAAGAAGCCAGTGTAAAAGGCTAACCACTACATGATTCCAACTCTATGACATTTTGGGAAAAGCAAAACTATACAGTCAGTGAAAAGATCAGTGAGTGCCAGGTGTTGCGGGGGAGGGAGGGATAAGTAGGTAGAGCGCAGAGGATTTTTAGGGCAGCGAAACTATTCTGTGTAACACTGTAAAAGGTGAACACGTTAAGTTACCCATCTGTCAATAGCCATAGGCCTGCACAATACAAATGGTGAACCCTAATATAAATTATGAACAATTCATAATAGGGTATCAACATTGGTTCATCAATTGTAACATGCCCCACAGCAATGCAAGTTGTTAATAATAGGGGAGCTGGTGGGCAGAGGGGGACTGGGTATATGGGAACTCTGTACTTTGTGCTCAGTTTTTTCCATAAACTTAAAAGTTCTCTAAAAAAAAAAAAGTCTATTATTCTAAAAACAAATGTATTTAAGTTTAAGAGGTCGGTCCATTAGCAATTTCATTTTTAGAAATAGAGACGAGCGGCAGATTCCTGCCTGAGCCTTTACAAACAAACGGCATCCAGTATAAGAGAGAATAAGTTAATTGTGGTATATCCACACCAGAAAACATTATTCAGCAACAATAAGATGCAAACTGCTATTAAGCGAAATGAAAAAGAATCTCAAAAACAGCCGAAACCGGTTTGGCTCAGTGGTAGAGCGTCGGTCTTCGGACTGAAAGGTCCCAGGTTCGATTTCAGCCAAGGGCATGTACATTGGTTGCGGGCACATCCCCGATGGGGGGTGTGCAGGAGGCAGCTGGTCGATGTTTCTCTCTCATCGACGTTTCTAGCTCTCTATCTCTCTCCCTTCCTCTCTGTAAAAATCAATAAAATATATATTATTTTTTAAAAAAGAATCTCAAAAACAAAGAAACCGGCAAGAAATTAAATAGCAAAGAGTCTATCCCATGTGATTTCATTTTTATAAAGTTTTTAAAAGTGCAAAATCGATCCATTGTGTTAGGAGTCAGGAAAGCTGCCCCTGGTGGAGGCGGTGTGAGACTGCAAGGGCGCGGATTACACAGGTGTGTTCACTTACAAGTTGTGTACTTTTCTGTATGTGCACTCAGATTTCACTCAAAAGTGGGAGCATTACCAATATTGTCTGTGAACAGTGATAGATGGCAAAGCCCCACCACACAGCATGTTCCCCCCAGGGTATGCCCAGCGGACGTGTGCTCACGGGTCCACCAAAAGGCACACACAGGACTGTTGCCAGCAGCACTGTTTTCAACAGCCCCGAACCAGAAAAAAACCTCCCAGGTCGATCAGGAGGACACTGGATAAATAAATGACAGGTGTATTCAGACTATCACATAAAAAGGACAAGCTTGTCGATTCATCCAATAACACAAAGGGAGCTTGCAGATAAAATGCTGCACGAGGGAAGCAAGACGAAGAAGAGGACCTCGTGGGTAAGTCCATTTACATGAAGTTCAAAAACTGGTCTATAGTTACTTTAGGGGGCACTGACTGACTGGGAGAGGGCAAGAGGGAGCCTTCTGGGTGCTGGGAACATCCCACATTGTGATGGAGTGAATACTGGTGAAGATGCACATATAAGATAGTGTGCACTTTAAGTCTAAAAATACAGGGGGAACTCAGAAATGGCCACTGTTTTGAAAGTAGAAAGCAAATAACTAAAGTTTGGGAAATAGTGGACAAGAAGTTATTTGAGGGGCTGTCATGAGAGTGGGACCCTCTCACTGCAGACCCTCCCTCCCCGAGGCCTAAGGTCAGCGGGTGCCCTGCCCCTTATCTGCCTGGCGATCGGTGGAGACACCGGGTTTAGGGGGTCAGACGCCAGTTGTCCCCACTCCGTCCCCAGGGCCTGCTCTGAGCTCTGCAACCTGAGGCCCCGGGGTCACGAGGGCAGATTCCTGCCTGAGCCTTCACAAACAGACGGAGCTCCCGGCCTGAGGGTGCACATGCTGCCCCCCATCCCTGATCAAGGCGTGGGGACTCTCCTGGAATGTCCTGCAAACCCTCCTCCCCCCTCTCCCTCCCCCCCACCCAAGCCCAGCCTATCCCTATCTCAGACCCAAGCACCACTGGACATCTTTCCAGGGACTCGGCCGCCAGCATCATTTTCATCCTCTTGGTCCTCACTAGCTTTTCTACAGACTCGCTTTAGGACAGGTCATGCACGCCCCTCACCTCTCCTCACCTCCTCTCCACTTCTGCAGGAGGTGGGGACGGAGGACTCAGGACAGAAGCATAGACCAGCCCCAGCCAATGCTGGGCTCTTTTTTGCAACATCGCAGGCAGTTACCCAGCTTCTGCCCAAACACCTCCAGTGATAGGGAGCTCACCTCTGACCGCTAGAAGGTGCAGTGGTGTGTGCCTCTGTTTGTAGAACAATAAATAAATAAATTATCTAACCTAATATACTGTTGTCCTTCAGTATTTGGGGTAAGAAGGTGGGGTTGGGCCCAGGAAGCCTTGCAAATACCAAATTCTGGGGATGCTCAGTCCCTTTTAGAGCCTATGTTTGATGTAGGCTGCAGCAGGGTCCGCCCACACATCACTTCATTCATGTGGATTCAGCATCGTGCTCAGCAGGTGGCAAATTCAAGCTTTTATTTTGGGAACTTTTCTGAATTTTTTTTCTAAATATTTTCTATCCACAGTTTGTTCTGTGCATGGGAAACCCATGGATACAGATAGCCAACCGTATGTAAATGTGTACATAAATAAATATATGCCTAATATGCATAGATAAGCTCTCTCTGGAAGGCTATGCAATAAAACAGGCAATGATGGTTGCCTCCAAGGAGGGGAACTGGGGGGTTGGGTGCAGGGAGAGGAGGAAGATTTACTCCCTAATCTGGCCCATTTGTACCTTTTGAATTTTGTACTTTGTGTGTGCATTACCTAGTAAAAGTGGGTAGAATAATCTTGAAGAAAAAAAAACAGTTCTAGTTCTTACACTCCTTGGCTGGCACAGCTCAGGGGGAGGTCAGGGCCAGCTGCATCCCACCCAATACTGCCCAATGGAGATGTCTGAGCCCCAAACCCCTTTGTCAGCCCTCCTCCTGAGACTGGCAAACTGCTTACCTTCTCTGAACCAAGGTTTCCTCGCCTATACAATGTTAAAGTAGCAATGCCTGCTCGCCTGGGTTACTATGAGGATTAAGGCAATGTCTGGCTCAGCATAAGTGCTTGATAAAGTCCGTTATTATTCATTTTGTCCCCTATTTCACCTGTACCTTTCAATTACACAGTATTTTCCCATTTACTTCTCTTGACAATGTCGGTGTGCTTAACCCCATTTTACAGATGAGAAGTCAAGGTTCAGTGACTTGCTCAAGATTCAAGCCAAGAACCAGGACTCCTGATGTTTACGGTGCTCTTTGTTCCTCACCAGGCTGCCTCTGGGCCTTCGGTCTTTTTTGTTTGTTGTTGTTAATCCTCACCAGGAGACACGTTTTCTTTGATAAAATTTTAGAGAGAGTGAAAGGAGAGGGAAAGACAGAGAAAAACATTGATATGAGAGAGACTCATTGATTGGTTGTCTCGAAAATGTGCCCCGAATGGGGCCAGGGCTTGAGCCCGCAATGGAAGTACAAGCCTTTGACTGGAATCGAACTCACAACCCTTCAGTCTGCAGGCCAACGCTCTTCTATCCACTGAGCCAAACTGGCGAGGTCTAGGCCTGCAATCTTTGTTATGCATCTTAATTATTCTCTGAGAGCCTTGAAGATGACCCTGGCCCTCTCCCTTCCACCTTCACCTCCAAACACTTAAGACACGTCTCTTTCCTGAGTCCTTATCCCGGAACTCTGGGCATTTGGAGAAGTGAGCATGGGAGGGAGAAGAACAGGGATACCTCACAGCTCAACCTGGGATAGGCTTGACCTCACAGAAAGCTGAGGTTCCTGATGCTTGTTTGCAAGAGACCTGAAGGAGAGCAAACTTGATGGTCCCCGGGCCATATGAAGATGTCACAGGCCAGCCAGCTATAATTAAGACCTTAATTGGAGGGTGGGTAGTGTGGGCAGAGAAGGCAGCTCCTGGGTCTCAGGTCAGGCCCAGACACTGGAGGGCAGTGATTCGCTGGGATTCCCTTTGGTCATAAGGAACCACCAGGCAGGCTCGCCATCCCCTGGGAGGGTATTTGTGGGGTTATTCCACTCAAGTCCACCTCACCCCTGAGCTCCAGCAGGCTCAGCTTACATTGTTCATGCCAGACCTGGCACAGACAGAGCCTGGCACCTACTAGGCACCCATTCAATATTTTCCTAATGGATGAGTGGTAATGACAGGCTCTCCCATCCATCCCCCAGCCTTTGTGCACTGCGCCTCCATCTCACCCATTTCTGTGCACGCCAACCCTCCCGGTGTCTAGGAAGTCTGGCTGAAGTCTACCCTCCATCCTCCGTGCAGCAGCCTCACCCTTGCTCCTGTGCAGGGAAATGAAGTGGCAAGCTAGGGGTGTGGGTGATGTTTATAAGAAGCCACAGCAGAGTTACTGCAGCTCCTGAGGTGGAGGAGAAAATCACCGCAGTAAATTTCCCCAACAGCACCCCGCCCAGCTCCTCCTCCCAATTCCCAGCCCCTTAGCTGGTGATTTACAAAGGAAGAGAGAGGAGCCACAGCCCCTCTGCGGAATGGAAGTGATGTCCTCACCCCAGGCTTGGGGCAGGGACTCCTGTCATCCACCAACACCCCCACCTCCCCGGCTCTTCTGCCTCCCAGCTAGTGCCCATCGCCTTGCCCACACCCCACACCCAGGCTCCCCGGGACCAGGAAGTATCATATCCCCAGAGGCTCATCCCATCACTACTCGCCCTGACTTTCAGGTTCCCATCTGTCCTATGAGACTACTGGGGGCTCACTCTGAAAAGGGAAGGGCCCCCGCCAGGGCCCCGCTAGAGCCAATGAGAAAACCACAGCATTATTTCTTTTTCCTTCATTCACTCATTCACCCACTCAAAGCCAGGCCCGGACGGCACAGACAGGAAGTTGTGGGGTGTCTGGAGGGACTGGGGCTGGGCCACATCCCCCCGGGTGATAACAGGGACAGAGCACTAGACTTTGAGTCCAGAGGTCTGGATTCCAGTCCCTGCCCTTCCAATAGTGCCCAGTGTGTCCTTGGGTAAGTGGTCCTTTTTGGATGTCCAGTCCTCCATCTGTCAAATGGGAACCTGAGCTGAATGGGGGTGGGGTGGGGAGCCTGAAGGGCCCCCCAACTCCTCCCACCTCATGCCCTGGGATAGCACTCACTGATCTGGCTCCTCTAGCACCCCCCTGCCCTCAGTCATGTTACACAGTCCCTTCCTACTCCCCAATTCTGGAGGAGGGCCCAGGGTGGGCTGCTGTCCTGGACCTGCTTGTAAGGTAGGGGGTGAGCATCTGCTGCTTGGGTATCCCCTCATCCCCAGGGCTGTCACCAAGCATGGGGCCCCACCTCACCTCGGCCCAAAGACACAGGTTCTTAGAAGCCCCCCCACCCCAGCAAAACATCTCCTTTCACTGCCTCTCGAAGTCACAGGAGGCTGCAGGCACCACCGGGAGCTTCTGTCCACCCCCACCCAAGCAAGGCTGCAGCTCCAGCAGGGACCTGGCGCCCGGAGCTTCTGAGAGGGCCAGGGCGATGCATTGCTCCCCACTCCCCGCACACGGACATGGGGTGGCCCCCTGTACCAGGGCCCGGGGTCAGAAAGAGGAGTGGGTGATAAAACGAGTGAGGTAAGGGGACGACCGCTGCAGTTCCCATAAATGCTCAATGGGCTGGAAGCAGCCCGTCTGGCTGCTGGGCCGAGGGCAGCATTTAGCCCCCATTCGTAGCAGTCTCAGTCAGATAGCAATAACAGCCAAGTTTACTGAGCCAAGCCCTGGTCTAAGCCCATGAACCACAACAGCTCATCTAACCATCACAACAGCCCTAAGAAGCTGTGCTACTATTACTCCCAATTTACAGGAAAGGAAAGGAAGTTCAAAGGGACTGAACTGCTTGGCCAAGGTGAGGGCCAGGGCCAGGTTCAAACCCCAGGGGTCTGCTCAGAAGCCTGAGTTCCGCTCGCCACCCTGAGCATAAGAGGCGGGGGCACCTCTGCTCTCCTCCTGTGGGAAACAGGCCCAGAGACAGAAAGGCCCCCAAAGTCACACAGCTAAGACAGAAGCTATCTTGTTGCTCAAACTGGGTCTCCCTGAGCTCCAGTCCCTATTCCGCCAAGCCCGGGGGCTCCAGGGCAGAGCAGCCCCGTGCTCCCCAGAAAACTCAAGGGCAGCCCTCCCCCTGCCCACCCTCAATCTCTACACGGCACAGGGAAAGCACGTCTCCGCGGGTTTGTGGCCGCTGTGTGGCTATTGGCCAGTGGCCTGTAAGCTCTTCTCATGGCCCAGGCCACTAAAGACCAAGTGTGTGCAGCCAGAGAAAGACAAACAAATGCCCTATGATTTCACTCACATGTAGAATCTAAAGAACAAAAACGAGCAAACAGAAATTGAAACGGACTCACAGATACAGAGAACAAGCTGACGGCTGCCAGAACTGGGTGAAAAAGGCAAAAGGATTAAGAAGTACAGATGGGTAGTTACAAAATAGTCACGGGGATGTAAAGTGCAGCACAGGGAACCTAGTCAATAATATCGTAATAATTATGTATGGTGCCAGGCGGGCACTGGAAATATCTAGGGGAACACTTTGTAAAGTACACAATTGTCTAACCACCATGCTGTACACCTGAAACTAATACAAAACTGCAATTGGAAAAATAACATTTTTTAAAACCGCAAATGCGTCATTTTTCTTTTTGTATCAGTGTTCTCAGGCACCAGTTCTGCTCACCTAGAACTCAGCTCAGCCGTTGGTGAAACGGTTTGCTGCTCAGAGACCTCACATGGGGGCAGGGGACCACTCTCCGAGGGAGGGTTTGCCTCCACACACAAAAAAGACAACAAAACACAGGACCTAAACCCAGAGGAGTCATGCTTAGAGTAGCTTTTAGCCCGCACATGTTTTGTTTTTTCAAGGCCTCAATCCCCCAGGGCAGGTGTGGGTTTCCATCAGGTTGGGGGTCCCCAGGGCAGAGCCACGTCTCCCACATCTGAGAGGGGTTCTTCCAAGAACTGCTTCTCCCACATCAGCCTGAGGGCTTTCTCGGGCCAGAGCTGTGACTCCCTCATCACATGGCTTCTTTCCAAAGACAATGTGTCCCCCCGTCAGACTAGCTGTTCCCTGAGAATACCGCCGTCTCCCCCATCCGACTAAGTAGGGTCTGTATCCCCGTCCAGCCAGCCTCCATCCTGGGCTCGGCCAATTCTATACCGTTTGGCACAGGACAGCTTCTCCCAGAATGACATTCTGGACGACAGAGAGCTCCCTCGTCCCTCCCACCCCAACCCCAGGGAGCCAAGCCAGAGAGGCCGTAGTGAGGAGCCACTGGGGCCTGTCCCCAACCAGCAGGGCCCTGCCAGGCCCACAGGCTCCTCTCCTGCCTGCCACCCCCACTGGGCAGCCCAGTGCCCCCTGACCCCATGGCCTTCCATCATGGGAGATCTATAACATTTACAATCCCAAAACAAAAGGCCCCGAGGGCCGAGGACAGAATTCATCTTCCCAGCTGACAAGCCCCGTTAATTAACGACTTGGAAATCGATGACGAGAAGGGACAGGCGGCAAATGACACCTCATCGTGGCCAGGAGGAGAGAGGAAATGTCCGGGGACTGGCGGACACGCACCACAGGGCTGGCCGGGCGCCTGGGAGAGCCACCGCACCCATCTGTCACTGTCACTTCAAACACAGTCGACTACCCCCCAGCCCAGAAGCTCTCATTTCCCACCGAAGCAGACCCCCAAGAAAAGGGAAAGCGCAAGTCATTATGGAGCACCTACTACGTGCCAGGCACTGTGCTGGGTACTTTTCATTCACGTGACTTCTTCTAGCAGCCGTAGGAGGTAGGCTCTATTATCCCCATTTTAGGGATGAGAAAATTAAGGGCTAGCGGAGAGAGTCAACCTAAGGGTGGGGCCGTGTTTTAAGATGCGTTGTCGGTTGATGAAACCAGCTCTTAGACCTAAAGAGGCATCTTGATTAGAGAAAAGAGCTCTGGATCGGAAGGCAAATGATCTAAAGCTGAGGCTTACCTCCAGCCCCACTCTCTGGGTAGATACCCTGTTTCCCCGAAAATAAGACAGGGTCTTATATTAATTTTTTCTCCCAAAGTTGCGCTAGGTCTTATTTTCAGGGGATGTCTTATCTTTCCACGCGCTAGGTCTTATTTTCGGAGGATGTCTTATTTTGGGGGGAACACCGGTATCAGATACGTTACTTAATTTCTCGGAGCCTCGGCTTCCTCATCTGCCATAAAGGGAGAATAACCCGTACCCTACCTACCAGATAGAGGGCTCACTTACGGAGGAGCTTAGGAAGCAGGGAGACCTACACCTGGGTAAGGAGTCAGACATTATTTTTTTATTACCCCCATCCAAGCCTAGGACATGACAGGTATGGGATGAAATGGGATGAGGGTATGAGAGGCTGAAGGGTGACTACTGACAGGAAACAGGCCCCTTTGTGCCTGCCTGTTAGAAGTTGAGCCTTTCTATATAAAGGAAATAATAAACGTGCTTAACGGTGTAAGGCTGTTGTGAACTTGAGACAAATTATATAAGCCAAGGGCTTAGCATGGCCTGGCATATAGTAAGTGCTCAATAAACGTTAGGAAGGGCTCGAGTTCTCTTCCTTCTCCCAACAAGTGCTTGCTGAGATGTGGTGGTGCCGTGAGAGAAAATAAAGCGGGTGGATCACCTACGTGATCCAGGACTCCACGCTGGGGGCCCCGCGGGAGGGGGCAGGGCTCCTCCTACTTTTGGAGAAGACCTAAAACTTACCTTCTGCTGTGAGGAGCTCGATGCTGACACCAGGACAGAGCTCTCTGGGAGCCCAGAGCAGGATGCTGAGTTCTTCCCAGAGGAGATGATGTCTGACCTGGGTTGGAAATATGAGTAGGAAGTTGTCATGGAGGGATGCAGAGAGGAGGGGGATCAGGCTGGGGGGAAGGGGTCCAGCCAGCGCTGGTACACAGTAGATACATCCATGTCTTCCCTCCACCGAGCCTGGAGCTCAGCAGGGTCACAGAGGTGTGTGGGGAACATGGGAGTGCCTTGTGGCCGATGGAGGAATGAAGGTGGAGAGCCTGCTGGGGCTGGGGCCAAACACGAATGGGTCGAAATGCCATACCACACAAGTTTAGAGCCACAGCTCCTTTATCTATAAAATGGGGTTAGATGCCAAAGAAGATATACATATGGCAAGTAACCACACAAAAAGATGCTCAACATCATTTGTCATTAGGGAAATGGAGGTAAAATTTCATTTCCTACAATGGCTCTGATAAACACACACACACACACACACTCACACACACAAAATAAACATTGTTGAGGATGTGGAGAAATTGCTAACCTGTGCATTGCTGATGGGAATGTAAAATGTTGCAGTCACTGTGGAAAACAGTGAGGGTCCTCAAACAATTAAAGAGAAAATTACCATATTACCCAGCAATTCCACTCCTAGCTACATATCCAAAAGATTTGAAACAGGGACTTAGATACTTATCTCATAGCAGCATTATTCACAATAGCCAAAAAGGTGGAAACAACTCAAGATCCATCAACAGATGAATGGATAAGCAAAATGTGGGGTATGAATACAGTAGAATATTTTTCAGCCACAGAAAGGATGAAGTTATGAGACGTGCTACAACATGGATGGACCTTGAAGACACTATGCTAAGTGAAAGGAATCAGACACAAAAGGAAAACTGCTGTATGATTCCACTTAGATGAAATATCTAGAATTGGCAAATTCACAGGGACAGAAAGTAAATTAGAGGTAAGCAGGGGCCACAGAGAGTGGGAAATGGGTAGTTGATGCTTCACGAGTATAGAGTGTCTATTCGGGGTGATGAAAGGTTTTAGAAATAGTGGTGATGGTTGTACAACCTGTGAATGTAACTAATACCACTGAACTGTGCACTTAGAAAACGACACATTGTATGATATATATATTTTACCGCAATTAAAAAAAAAAAAATTTAATTCAACAAGTAAAGCAGTGGGGCCAAGAACGTGTTTGACAAAAATTCTGCTTTAGCTGTCTCCTAAGGACTGCCCTGGGGCCAGGGAAACTGCACTGCCGGTCCTTCTGAAGTGAGGGTGGGAAAATGAATTGCACCCCCAGTGCTGCTTCTTTCCAGCTGCCCAAACCCCCTTTTCCCCAACCCCCTTTTCCCCCAGCCCAAGGCACAGAGGGAAGCTGGCCAGGACTGGGCCGGCCTGGGCCTCCTCAGCCCAGATGGCTTCCTCTCCTCCTCTCCCTTCCTCCTCTTTGCCTACTCCCAGCTCCTTAAAGAAGAAGCCTTTCCAGAATATGTCATCTCACCAGAGCTATAAATGTCAACTTTAAATTCATACTATGTACCACCTTTGATTTCCAAGAGGATTACACCTCAGTGGTGAAAGGCGGCCACAGCGCAGGCCTGAGCAGGCCTCCTGGGCCTCTGCGGCCCCGAAGCATTGTTAACTCCTTCCAATTCATTAGGTTTAATCCTAGTGGCACTGAGTAAGGGGCCCTGGGCTGCACCTGGCACTCAGGACCATATGTGCCCATTGTCTCCCTCATCCACTAATCCAGCAGCGTCCTGGGCACCAGCCCACTGGGAAGGGGCTGTGGCCACCCGCTCTGGGCAGGAGGGATTGCTGGTCCTGGGGGATGGGTAGTCAAGGTCTGGTTCAGCTCCCAAACCCCCACAAATCCTGTGTGGATGGGGCCTTGAGGACCACGGCACAAGGAGAAAGAGGGGGAGTCCTAGGAGAAGTGGAATGACAGACATCAACAAAAAAAAAAACAGCAGCCACGGAGTGCAATAAAGCAAAATGCCATCAAATGAAGTGTGCCTGTATGTCCATGCACTTTGCAAACACAAAAGTGTGCAAACATCATGAATGGCTTTCCAGGGTCTCCCGTGACGCAGCAGCAACGGTAAGACCAGGACCCAGAGCTTTGCATTGGCCATGCCTTTTCAGAAGAGAGGGAGGCATGGGATAAACAGGCGACAGCTGGGGCTTATGTAGCGAGGGGCTGCCTGCTCTGGCAGCTTCCACCTCGTGATCTGAGTCTTCGGAGAAACCAAATTTTTCAGGTGAAAAGGATAAACTAGGCAGGTCTGAACACTGACAGTGCCCATGCAATTACTCAGGAAGGGGGGGGGGTGTTCTCTGCCCAAGGCAGGGACCTCCGGGAGTCCTGTCTCCTTCACCACCACCCCGAAGCCCCCAACACCTGTTTACAGTGCCGCACCTCTCCGCAGCATGCCAAGGAAGCCCAGGGCTCCCAGAGTCACAAAGCCGCTTGTTAATTAATTGCACTAATTAGGGACAAGGCTGGACATCTGGACCCTCTCAAGAGTGAGTTCAGGCCCTCAGCACATTCAGGCTGAGGAGAGTTGCCCAGCAGAGACACACCTGCCAGACCTAGACCCCCTCCAAAGACACACAGCACCCTCCACGCACTCTGAGCACCCCAAAGGGAGAAGAGGAGTCAAGTCAGACCAGGGATCAGGAGCCCTTTACTGCATAGCCACCAAAGACCATCTTCCCCCGCCCCATCTTCTTTGCAGTGAGGGAGGAAGGGGTGCGTTGCCCAGGGCAGGTAGGAGCCCCTTCAATGAGAGAGCATCTGGGCCCCTCCTCTCTACGCCCCTCTGCTCAGCTCCCCAGCAGCCCATTCACTGCTTAGCTCCATTCATCCTCCACTCCCTGTCCTCTCTATCTGAACGCTCTTCTAGGATTTCCAATGCAATGGTTCCAAAACAAAAGCAAAGCTGTAAAGGTTCGTCACTCCTTCCATTTATTCCTTCATCCATTCACTCACTAATTAATTCAGCAAATACTTATCGGGCCCTGACTATGAGCTGGGCCCTATGCCAGGCACTGAGCATGCAGCCATGACCAAAAGGTGGGATAGCCATAGAGCGGAATATTATTCAGCCATAAAAGAAAAAAGAAAAAAAAAAAAGGAAAAAAAAGGAATGCGATTCTGCCCTGGCCGGGTGGCTCAGTCAGTGGGAGCATCATCCTGTACATGAGAAGGCTGTGGGCTCCCTTCCTGGTCAAGGCATATATTATACCTAGGCTGCAGTTTCTATCCCGATTCATGTTTCTCTCTCTCTCCTTGAATGTGCCAGGCTCAGTCCTGCCTCAAGGCTTTTGTACTAGCTCAGTGGTCGGCAAACTGGCTTGGCACACTTGAGCATGGCTCTTCCACAAAATACCACGTGCAGGCACGCACATACAGTGCGATTGAAACTTCGTGGCCCGTGCACAGAAGTTGGTTTTCCACTCTCAGAAGAAATTTCTATCGTTGTACTGTTGATACTTGGTTCTGTTGACTAATGAGTTTGCCGACCACTGTACTAGCTGTTCCCTCTGCCCTGAAGCTTCTTCCCCCAGGGTTCTGCAAGGCTTACCTAATCAGGTCTTTGCTGAAATGTTACCCCCTCAGAGAGGCCCTCCTTGACTAAACTATTACAAGTTGAACCCACTCCCACAACACTCTCTATGCCCCTTTCCTCTTTCTTTTTCTATAGCACTTATCATCCCACTGACACTGCTTACTGTCTGATTCCCTCCCCTGGAATGTAAGCTCCACGGGGCAGGCATTTTTTGGTCTTGTCCATGCCTTATCCCCGGTGCTCGGAATAATACCTTGTGCCTAGTCAATCTTCTGTCAGATGAATAAGTGTCTCTACCAGGAACTACAACAAGGGTGAGCGCCCAGGTGCGGGGCAAGTAGAAGGGAAAAGGATGTTGATGTTTATTTTAGCTGAGCCCTTCACACTCAGAAGACTGATGTGGAAAGGAGAATTTTCCCAGAGAAGGGGAGAGGGGAGTGAAGTACTCCAAACCTGTTTCATGTACCCTGCGCTGCCTCCAACATTTTGGCATCCTGACCTCCTGGATATGGTTCCTCCCCTGCGTGTTCCCCAAACGCTGTTCCGGGCCGTTTCCCACTCCCCACATACCATTCTCCCTGCGAACCCTGGTCTGAAACACCCTGGCCCAGGTGTCCAGGTTCTATTACCAAGAACCCGTGTGACCTTGAGCAAGTTCCTCCCCCTCCACACATACCCCTCCGACCCTCACTCCACACACACAGCCACACTTACTTTCTCCTCAGTAAGTGCATTAGAAGGTCCCGTAGACCCCTCCAGGCCTGCTTTGGGCCCCAGACACCTGCTTTCTCCAGGCAGGACCAACGTCCTCACCCCACACCCTGCTTCCCCCAGAGCACCTGCCCTGCGGAGCAGACGCACCTGCACACCTGCGTCCTCCCTGGTGGGGGGGGGGGGGGGGGGGGGGGCGGCGGCGGGAAGGCTTCCCGAGCCCAAGGGAGAGGGGCCCTGAGAAGAGATGGGGACTGGGCTTGCCGACCTCCTTCCTTCCTGCTACAGAGCACAAGGTCACTGAAGCTTTGTTAAAGGAGCGAAGGAAAGGAATACACCCAAAACCACGGGCCTCAGCCGGGTTCTGCCTACAGCCCTGGGGCCGGTCATTTGCCTCTTCTGATTGGATCGCCCTTCTTGGCCACACCCACGTTCCCAGGCCCGCCAGGGGTTGATCCCCCAGTGTGTCTCCTTTCGGTTCTGGTTCAGTCTCAACTGTGAAATGGGGCTGTGGTAAAGCACTTGCCCAGTGCCTGGCAACAGTAAGCACTCAATAAATGTTAGCTAACCGTTGGTGATGGGGGGATGGTGATGGAGTGAAGCTGAGGGGAGCAGGGGTTCCCCAAGAGGACCCACCCTCTGCCCCTCTATCCCTCGCCCCTCTTTCCAGATTTTTCAGGCTCAGCAAAAAGGACAGAACTTGGAACTTTAAGGTGAAAAGCAGCCAAGTCTAGAAAGTAAGGCCGTGTGAAGAAGGGGAAGACTGGAGAAAGGGCACAGGCATTTGTTGAGCAACTATTACGTGCTGAGAGTTATCTTCTTTTGGCCTCACTGGACTCTGGGCCTGCCTCCTGCTGAATGCCCCGGGCACCTCTGTCACAGGCCACACCCTATTGGCATTTACTTCCTCATCTCTCTTTCCTGCGGTGGAACTTCTCTGAGGAAGGACTGACCTTAATCTCTTTTGTGTCCCTGTGCCTTTGTAGGCACAAAGATAGGGTAGCTTTATCTACATTTTCTAGATCAGCAAGTAAATACAGAGGAAGGTAAGCACCTTGCTCAGGTCATGCAGCAGGTGAGTGCTATAGCTGGGTTTGGGGGCATGGGTGGGATCTGCTAAGGAGAACAGAGCTAGGGGTGGAGGGGCAAGGGTCCTAGCTGGGCATTGGAGATGAGGAGAGGGGCCTTACAGCCCCTCAGGATGCTGCAGCAGCTGTCCAATCACTGCCACCATTACTCAGCACTTGCTCTGTACCCTAGACCACGCTAAGAGCTTTATACACACTAGTCTCATTTCACCCCACCCCAACCATCCTGGGGGGAAGGTCCTATGACTAGCCCCCACTTTATAGGTGAGAACAATGAGGCTCAGGAAGGCCAAGTGCCCTACCCTGCTTTGCGGCCTTTCGCAGAGGCACCAGCCATGCTGCCTCGCCTAGAATGCCCCACTTCCCACAGTCTCATCTTTGAGACTCATCAATTGATTATTGACGGATGCATTTGTGCTCTGGTTCTGGGGCCTCTCAGTCAAGCCTCCGGCAAAGACAGAGATGAGGGTGAAGGCAGGGGTCCTCCAACCGCAGGAAAGGCCTTCAGGCTACCTTCCCCCAGCATGCCTGCTTCTGGCATCCACCACTGCCAACTCAACCCACCTTCTCTCCACCTCTGGATTTAAAGGCACAGTGACAATTAATCACCCAATGACACGGAGGGCAGGCTGCAGAGGAGTTAATTAATTAGGGAAATTTCTTCCAATCCTTTGAAGGTGAAATGTGTGGGGAGGGGACAGGGCTAGAGACAGTTATTTTTCAAGCTGAGCAAGCTGGCTCTGAGAGACTTCACGAACAGCTTGAGGGGAGCTTCGGTAGGGGAGAGACCTCACAGGGTAGCACGGAGCATGCCCATGGCTGCCCTCCTTAGCCAATGGGCTGGGGTATCCCCAGAGGCAGAAGGGCTTCTGGAAGCCAACTAGAATAAGAAGGGCAAAGCTGTAACCTGCACCCACTCACCACATCAAAGCAGCCGCATAGGCCCAAACCCCACAGGAATGATTTGAGTGTCATTTGCACAGCGTGGGTACTCACTCCAGACACACAGATAACTGGAAGAGAACTAATAGATAACTAGCAGAGTAGCCCAGGCTCAGGGAAGGAAGCCAGGGAGGGGGGTTTGGTCATGAGAGTGGGGGAGGGGGAGGTCTTCAGACCCCCTTCCCTTCCACCATTGTGGCCCGAAGGCAGGCGTGGGGAATGTCCAGCCTGTGGGCTTTGTAAGGCTCACAAAATCACTTGGTCTGGCCCTGCCAAGACATTGGGGGTAAGTTACTTAAATGTTTGACCAAATACAGCAGGCTAATGTTAAAGCTGATAACTTTGTGTGGCCCGTGAATGATGTTATAAATATCCAAATGACCTTGGCAGAAAAAAGGTTCCCCACCCCTGCCTTAAAGGACTGATATTTTGTGCTGGTGAGGCTCCATGCTACCTGCCCGGTGGGGAAGCTGCTCCCAGAGGCACGGAAGGGCTTGCCCGTTCTCACCCACAGATGGAGCAGGCAGTTGATTTGGTCGTGATACTAAGGGAGCAGGAAACCGCTCCTACCAACCACGCACCAAATACCACCTTCTGCATCAGACTTGGATCATCAGGGATGAACACCAAAAAAGAAGGCTGAGATTCCATCGGACAAAGGGAACAGCCTGAGCAAAGAAATGGAGGTGACAACTTGCGCAGCTCATTGGGGGAAGGATGAGATGGTGAGCAGGGTGGCTGCGGTCTAGAGTGGATGAATAGGGGATGTGGGGAGGGCTAGAAATGAGGCCAGAGAATCCAGGTGGGCCTGGCAGCAGAGAGCCCTCCATGCTGGGACTGGACATGGTTCACACATGGTGGGAAGTGACAGGGCATTTTAAGGCAGGGCCTGCCAGGAACAGAGAGCTCTGGGCTTTAGAAAGAGCATTCTGGCAGCTGGGGGACAATGGGCTCGCTGGAGAGGGGTGAGACGGCATAGGAAACTAGTGAGGAGCCGGGTTTCATGGTCCAGAGGAGAGATGATGACGACACCAGCCAGGAGGTAGAGCAAAGAGCAAGGGAACTAAGGCTTATTGTTCACCTACTGTGTGCTGGGCACTCTGCTGGACATTTTTTATCCATCCTCTCCTTTCCTCTCAGGACCTTTATTATGTCCAGATTTAGGGGCAACTAGGGGGCTAATTAAACTGGGTAAGCACGTTCTGCACACCTGAGCAGGTGACTTGGCTTCATGCTCTCCTCTCCCTCCCTCCGTACCCCCCTTCCCTTGGAATCTCCTTCCCATCCCACAGGAGGGCCAGGGGCCTGGGAACACTATCTGCGCCCAATTCGGGGACACCCATGGAGAAATTGTGAAAAGCAATGCCACTCAGCCCACATCACCCCCCTAACACCCCCATCCCTGCCCCCTCCAATCATTTGTACGACAGGAAGAGAACCTAATCCCGAATCTGAAAAACTATGTGATGGAGGATTTACAGTATTAGAAGGCAAACAGTGGCAGGTGTAATTAGGAGAAAAATTTGTCATGCTCTCGACTTGGGGAAGAGAAGGGAAGGTCTGGCATCCCAATCTCCCCGGTGTTTACCCAGCGTGTGCACACACGCAGCGGAACAGGCACTGGCCACGGGCAGATTAATATTTGATGCAAGGAAGAGAATGCATGCTGTTCATGTTTATTTAGGATATTGTGAAATACAGTGAAATTTGCAATTTTATTGGATTTGGGGGGACGGTGTTTTGGAGAAGTCTTAAGCTGCATGGTAGGACACGCACATCTCTCCGGAGCATAGAGGCGCCAGCTTTGGTGGTGAGCCCTCCCTCTGTACCCCCCTTCCCAAATCCAAACTTCTAGTTCCATTCCCCTCCTGAAATGAGAGCGATTGGCCCCAGGGGTATAGGAGGAATAAGACAGGAATCTCAGCTGGGCCTCTTAATTTGGAGTTTAGTGGCATGAGGCTGGCACAAAGAGAGGCTATCTCTGGGGAGTTCTTGTCAATTACAGGAGGGCTGGAAGCCATGGTTGGGCAGCTTTAGGCCTGGTGACCCCGGCTGGCTTTGGAGGGGTGCTGGGAAGAGTGTAAAGAAAGGGTAGAGTGAGATAAAGAGCTATTCTCTTTGTAGTCAAGAAGCTGGTTGATGGATAGAGCCTTAAAAGGCATGAATGTAACCTCCCACCCCCAATCAAGGGCTCAGTTCTGCCATTTATTTTCTCCAAGTGTCCATCTAACCAGTGCTTCCCCGTCTTCCAGTGTTGGGGAGCTCCTGAACTCATTCCATTGTTGGATGCTGCCCGATGGAAAACTTCTCCAAGATACATGGTTAGGATGGGGGTGGGTGACAAGGATTAGGTCATATGGCATTTTCTCATTTGTGTTAAAATAAAGGATTGAGATGATGATGATAGATAGATAATAGATAGATAGATAGATAGATACTAGTAGATAGATAGATAGGCAGATATGCATGATGCACAATATACGTATTTCTGAAAGAAAACGTAGGAGTTGGTACCAGTGATTGTTTCTGGAGAAGGAAGCTGGATGGCTACAAAACTGGGGAGTCTGGGAAGGGTGAGAGACTTGCTTTTCTCTATACACCTTTTGACCAATTTGAATTTTTCATCATGTGCATATAGTACTTTTCTCAATAAAAATACTATTTATTTTTTTTAAATAAAATGTTTCCTACTCAAAGGACAAGCAAAGATAAAGAGAAAATAGTGTGGTATGAAGAAAAAAAATAGAATGAGCCCAGCCCCTGTGGCTTAGTGGTTGAGCATCGACCTATGAACCAGGAGGTCGCAGTTGGGTCCCCAGAGTGAGGCATGCAGAAAGCAGCTGATCAATGATTCTCTCTCATCATTGATGTTTCTGTCTCTCTCTCCCTCTCCTTTCCTCTCTGAAATAAATAAAAAATATTTTTTAAAATAGATTGAGATATAGGGGAATAGATGAGATGAAGAACTATAAGGAAATAAAAAAAAATGCAATAGCAGAACACACACACACACACACACACACACACACACAACCACATTGATCATTACATTGTACCAATGTGTGTCTGTCTCCTCAGACTTTCCACCTACTTTCCCACAGTGCTAATTCCACCGACTGGGTCACACAGAGGAAGTCCCTTCCCTCTGCCCCATGGCAGCCCTTCAGATACTTGAAGGCAGATGTCTGGCACCTATAAATATCTGAGCTGAATCAAACTGGATCCAGACTCCACATGCCACCACTCTTTTTCTCAGGATGGCTCCCATGAGGCTCCCAAGACCTCTGGGCTTGGCCCCAGGGCTGGTGCTCCTCGTTCCTGGGAGCTCAGAGTGGGACTGAGCCTCCTCCCGTTTGGAGTCATCTCTGCAGTTACCTCACACTCAGAACGGACAGCAGCCCAACTTTCTTCAGCAACAAACACCTGGAGCTTTAATGGCCTCAGAGGCTACCAAATACCCACAGTTTTAAATGGGTAAACTGAGGCTTAGAATGGGGCAGAGACTGGCCTGAGATCATGGAAGCAAGGCCTGCTTTGTGCCTACTCCTCCTGTGTGAGCTCTCTGGAATGCCCACCAGCATGGAACCTCGGGCAAGGCCACTTGGAGAAGTAGGAGCAATGCCAGCCAGCCTCATTGCTCCTACTTCTCCAAGAAGTGGCTCTGTTTCCAGTAGGGATTGCCACAAGCCCAAAGATCTGAAAGCCGGACAGCACGTGAGGTTAACTCAGGCTTCTGGAGAAGGCCATTCAGGTATCAGCATGCAAAGGTCAGAGTGAGAAGGTGGCTATGCTGATGCTCACATGTGCCCATTATGTGTGTGTGTGTGTGTGTGTGTGTGTGTGTGGTATGCATGTACACATGAACCTGTGTGTGTGGTGTCTGTGTGAATGCCTTCACAGGTGTGTGTGTATGTATGAGTACAGAGATTGTGTGTGTACATATATTAGAGTACATGTGCCTACAGCCACCACGGTGTGAGTGTGTGTGTGAGTATGTGTATGTGTGACTCTGTACATCTGCCACAGACCTCTTGCTGCATTTGTTTGCAAGGCTGCCTCATCCCCTGAACTGTGACCTGAGATTTCATCTTTAAAAAAAAAATTCAATATTCTCAGTGCCAAGTAATCCATGGCATATAGTAGGTGCTTAATCAACATTTTCTGGACTGAACTGGGTTGAATTGAATTCAGCTGAACTGAATTGGATTTCCCCAGTGAGTCTCTATGCATGCATACAAGCCAGGAAGAGGAAATGTACATGTGCCACGTGGGTGAATGCTCGTGCACTGTCTGTACATGTGTGTCTGAGCCAAGTCTCCACATTTGCATGTAGGTCCGTCTGCATGTTGTGAATTCAAACCACAAGGAGGGAACATGATTCCACGTGTGTGCATACGTGTGCACGGGTATGTGCACGTGCCAGCTCCAAGAGCCCTCTCACGCATACAGAAAGCCCAGTGACTCCCAGTTTGAGCTGAGCCAGGTTTCTTCCCGGTACACCTGGAACAGCTAAAATTAGTATGAAAATGGTCGTGTTCGGTTAAAGGGAAGGGGGGTGGGAAGAGATGAGGGTGCCCGTGAGTGCTATTTTATTTCTCAGTGAGAGGATAAAGTGATTTTTCCTACATAATTTTTGATGTAGAGGCTAAATTAGGCCAGAGAAGAGGGACAAAGCAACTTTCGCCCTCATTAGTATTCTGGCCGCGTTGGCCCAGCCACGGCAGTTATGTATTTTTGCAAGTATGCATATAATTTATTGTGGAGAACACAATTTACATGGTAGTCGATGCCTGTTTTATAGCCTCACAAATAGATGTATGAACTCAAGCATATAATGGCCCAACCAGCAGGCGCAAATACGTTCTAAATCTTCTAAATGTGCTTCACAAAAATGTAACTGAGGAATATAAAACAGATCAATTCTTGCATGTTATATATTGGTTTTTGATTTACAAATCTAATCTGGGACATTTCTTCAGAAATGAGGGGATTTTTTCCCCCCTCCTCCTCCTCTTATTCTCCCACCAACTTCTCCGTGCACAGACCTCGCCTGCTGGTCAGGTGCCTGCAGGCAATGCCACCTCCAGGACGTGCATGTGTGCCCACACGCATGCCCACGTGTAGTGCATGCTCTCACCGGCTGCCTGTACATGCACTTGGAGGTATGATGGGAAGCTGCAGACCTTGAGTGGAAGGGACGATGTGACCTTTGCTCCATCTGTGTGACCTCCCCATCTGAAGCTCAAAATTTAGGGAGGAGGACTAATAAGAGGACTCCAGTAGGTCGCTCTGGGCTCCTGCCTAAGAGGTTTATTTTCTCCAAGACTCAGACTGGCTTCATGAGTGACTGGAGCAGAAAAGGAAAAGTGAGTGTCTTAGAAATAAAAATTAAACGAACACTCGTTGAGTTCCATCTTGAATTTGCATTTTATTGAAGATATTTTTTATCCACTTATCTTTGTCCATGGCTTTAAAAAATTGCCATAAAAATCATGGTATATTCATAAAATGGAATATAACACAGCAAAGAAAATGCAAAAACTATTGCCTGCAATGACATGGGTGAATCTTACACACACATAATGTTAAATGCAAGAAGCCAGACCCAAAGAAGACCTGCTGTATGTTTTTATTTATGTCAAGTCCAAAGCACAAAATAAACCAAACTATAGTGTTTAGAGGTGACAAAAGTATCAAGAAAAGCAAGGAAGAATTTCCCCTAAAAGGTAGGATGATGGTTATCTTTGGGGAAGGGGGCTTTAGTGAGAGAACAAGGGGAGAATTGGGGCAGCTGTTCTAATTCTTGCCTCGGTGGTGGTCCCATGGGTGTTCCACTGATAACTGCGAGCTGAGTACTTCTACTTCTTTTGATTCGCGTTTCTGTACAATGTATTGTATTTTACATTTATAAACACAGTCCATGAGGGCTTATAATGAAGAGCACTCCTCCATCTTGCTCCCTGGGGGAAACTCCTGGCAGCCATTTCTGGTTGTTCTATTCACATCTCTAGAAATGCTGTGGAGCTCCTCGGAACCTCTAGATCAATAAAATTTCATAATCCTTTTCATTTCTGTAAGATCAGTCGTAATGCCTCCACTTCCACTCCTGATTTTAATAATTTGAGGCGTCTCTTTTTCTTCTTGATCAGACTAGCTAATGTTTTGTCAATTCTGTTGATCTTTTCAGAGAACCAACTTTTGTGTTGTGGTTTTTTTGTTTATTTTCTGTTTTTATTCCCTGTTTTATTCACCTCCACTCTAATATTTATTGTTTCCTTCCCTCCACTGGCTTTAGGTTTCATTTGCTCTTCTTTTGTTCTAGAAAGGTAAAAGGTTAGGTTTTGACTTAAGGTCGCTCTTCTATTTTAATGTAGGTGTTTATAGCTATAAGTTTCCCTCTGAGCACTGCTACTGCTGCATCTCATAAATCTTGACATGTTGTATTTTTGTTTTCACTCATCCCTGAGTATTTTCTAATTTTCCTTGTGATTTCTTCTTGGACCCATTCGTTATTTAGAAGTGTGTTGTTTAAATTCAATGTACTTGAGAATTTTCCAGATTTCCTCCTGCTCTTAATTTCTAATTTCATTCCACTGTTATCAGAGGACATACTTTGTATGTTTCTTATCTTTTTAAGCATATTGAGACTTGTTTTGTGACATAAGATATGGTGTCTCCTGGACAACATTCTATTGAGCACTTGAGAGGAATTTTGGGTGGAATCTGCTATTAGATCACTATTAGAAAATAGTGCCTGTGAGGCCTAATTGGTTTATAGTTTTTCAAGTCTTCTATTTTCTTGCTAATTTTATTTCTTGCTAGTTGTTCATCCATTATGTCAATGGGATATTGTATCCTACCTACAAGGCACTTATAATGTGCAAGTGCAACCCCAGTTTCAGGGGCCTACAATCCAGGAAACAGGGGGAGCTTCCATTCTCTTGAGCTGGGCCATCCCATCTCTGCTCCCCAGTATAGGATGTCCTCCCTCACTCCACACTATCCTAAAGCCTGGAGTCTTGGACAGCTGTGAACTCCCCCCAATTCATCAGCCTCAACTATCTGACACATTCCCAGGGTTACTAACCCTGACAAAAGCAAAGCAGGTCTGGAAGAGGTCTCAGAGACCATGAGGAGGTCAATGCCCTCTTGGTACAGATGGAGAAACTGAGGCTCAGGGAGGGGAAGGATTTTGTCCTACATCTCTTGGAGTCAGGACAGCTAGTGTCCCATCACTTGCTGAGCCCTGAGCACCACTGACCCACTGGTTATCAAGAATCAGAGACCCTACTGAAGTCACCCTTTGTGTCATTTCCATTTGCAATGTGGGGTG
The DNA here is from genome assembly GCF_014108245.1 of Pipistrellus kuhlii. NCBI lineage: Eukaryota > Metazoa > Chordata > Mammalia > Chiroptera > Vespertilionidae > Pipistrellus > Pipistrellus kuhlii. Next base: position 12,217,923 of record NW_023425521.1, on the reverse strand, counting down.
GTGGTGGGCAAGGGCAGGATTAGAGGGGGTGAGAGGAGCTGTGTTGAATGGATATCCCAGGGCACTCTGACGACCTATGCTTCCATCCCAGCTTCACTACTCTGAGCTGTGTGACCTTGGGCACATCACTCTGAACTTCGGTTTTCTCGGAAAGCATGATGATCATTACCCACCATGCAACTGGTACTTGAACATATATGATTTCATTCAATTCTCCCAACAGCCTTGGCAGAGGGAAATACCTTTGGCATAGGAAGAAACTGAGGTCCCATAAAGCAAAATAACTCCCCCAAATCTACAGGCATTCATCCATCCCTCTCTTGTGGCTCCAAAGCTATAGCTCAGAGAGCCGCCCTTTGCCACAAGGCTTCCACGCACCCTTGGAGCTCGGGTCCCAGGCAGATTTAAAGGCAGATTTGAAGGGAGATGGAGTGTCAGATGATATTCATCACCAGGAGTGCTGTTCATTTTGCTAGGTGTGATCACAGCATGGCCAGTTATCAGAGAGATACACACTGAAGTATATCTAGATGAAATGGCCTAGTATCTGGGATTTGCTTTCAACTACCCCAGCAAAGAAAAGGAGGAAAAAGAAGAAGGGGCAGATGAAATAAGATCAGCAAAGCTGATCACTGTCACTGAGTGACAGGTACTTGGGATTCATAAACCATTCTCTAGTTTTTATAACACTTTAAATTTTTCATAATGAAACATTAACAAAAACCCTCCAACTACCACCACCAAGTTGCAGAAACAAAGGTTAAAAAAAAAAAAAAAAAAAAGACTGCCTTTTAGACACATGGACTCTCAAAGCTAGAAAAGGCCTTAAAAATCAACTTGTCTTACTCCCCATACAGATCAGGAAACTGAGGCCCAGAGAAGGGCATGCTGGGAGTCACCAGCATCTGGGTGGCAGCTTTGCTCATGAGATTTCCCTGCATAGTCCCTGCATCGAGGGGTGAGGAGGGAGGTGACCTCCTGTCGTTCTAAAAGGCTGCCAAGTCGTGCTGGTGGGAAAGGAAATAAGGCAGTGAGAAAGGCTGTATCAGACTATAGCGGGAACACAATTCAACCCACTGCAGGGGCACTGTGGGTCATCATGGAGATGTGTGTCCCCTTCACTCATCCCCACCCCAGAACTGAGTCACCTGAGACTAATGCTGGCCCACCTGCCACCAGGGGCTGAGCCCAAGTCCTGGTCTGCACTGGAGGCACCTCGTCCTGGAAGGAGCAGGACCTTGTTCCTGGCTCCTCTCATGCTGGGGACTGTGCTGGGTGCTGGCGAGGAGCTAAGAGGGGAGCTGATTCCTGTTTCAGGGGCTCTCGCAGTCTCATGGGGGAGCCAGACTCATGCCCAGGGAAGCCTGGGAGTGCTGGCTCAGGCTGACATACACTGTGGGATAGAGAGTGCTGGGGGCTGCCTAAGGGAACAGGAGATGAGGGAGGTGATGTTAGAGTTTAGCCTTGAAGGATGAGGACTTCAAAGGAGAGAAGTGGGAAGGAGGTTCCAAGTGTGTGATTGTGGGGGGGTGCAGGGAGGGTCCCTGGTTGGAGCTCCCTCGGCTGGGTCCCCAGAAACTCTTCCCACACTTGCTGTCACCAGCTATGGCGCCCCCCCACCCCCCCACTGACCCCTCCAACAGGAGCTGAGCTCTGGAGAGCAGAGGCTCCACATTTCATCCAAGCAGCTCAAGACACAGCTGGCACAAAGGGCGCTCAACACGTTTTCTGGCTAAGGAACTAATTAGGGGTGTCGAACTCAATCAGAGAAGGGGCCAAAATCTAAAATCCAGCCTAAATCGCTGGCCGAATGGTTTACTGAACAGTCATAAACTGTCATTGTGATGGAAACGCAGCGGAGTGTAGTGATGACAGCGCGGTGCGGGCCACATTGCAAGGCCTGGCGGGACGGATTTGGCCCGTGGGCCTTGTGTTTGACACATGTGAACTAAATAAACCAAAGGCTGCTTCAGAAGGAAGCCTCTAAAACAGGGGTGGGGAACCTTCTTTCTGCCAAGGGCTATTTGGACATTTAAAACATCATCTGCAGGCCATAGAAAATTATCACTTAAAAATTAGCCTGTTATATTTGGTCAAATGTTTAATTAACTCACTCCTAATGCCTTGGCAGGGCCAGACCAAGTGATTCTGTGGGCCTTATACAACCAGCGGTCCAGATGTTCCCCACCCCTGCTCTAAGGAAAGGCCCCTGAGAACCTTTCAATGAGGACCACCTTGAGGTGGGGGACCACCCGCCAACTCACCTTCAACCCATGCCACCATTATTACCTGCAGCGATTGACTATGAGGTTCTTTATCTATCACAATCTCGTGTGCGCGCGCGTGCACACACACACACACACACACACACACACACCCCTCAAGGATTTGAGGCAACTTGGAAAAAACACACAACAAGGTAAAATAAAATTTAGATAAGTGGAGATGAAATTGAGACCAAAGAAAAATGTGGGTACAAATATCGGCATCATCCGTTGAGGATCTACTATATGCAGGACACAGAGTGGTGATTCTAATTTCTCAAGGGAAGAGGATGGTATGTTGAGGGAGGAGACTAGCCATTTTTGAATTCCAGAGCTTTAGATTTGGAAAAGCTCCTGTATTTGCCTGAAATCAATCTCCTACACAAAGCGGAATGCCCTCTACCTCATCCATTCACTATTTATTCAATAATCCTTACTGAGCACCTACTGTGTGCCTGCTGAAAAGCACTGATAAGACAGCCATCCTAGACAGAACTGCGGGGACCCATTGCTGCTCCACTAATCTTTGCTCTTCGCAGAGTGCTCTCCAAGGGTCTCCCTCTGGTGGCCCTTCGCTCTGATCCTGCAGGACAGTGGACACAGCTGGCCAGGCTGGGATCTGACCTGCCAGGGCCTCTTAGAAGGAGGGAGAGTGGAACCCAGGCTCAGTCTGGCTTTTCTGGGATGGGAAGGAAACTGATGCCAGGCATTCTAACAGGCCTTTTCACATATGGTATTTCGTTTTATGTCATAATGCAACGCTACAGGGTTAGACACTCGGCTTCTCTGTGCCTCATCTGTGCGGTGGTGATAATTAAAAATGAAAGGACCTGATGTGCCTCTGTTTTTTTAAACTATGATTACATAAGATGTTAACCACAGGAGAAACTGGATTTACGGGAACTGTTGGTGCTATCTTTACAACTTTATGGTGAACCTAAAATTATCCAAAAATAAAGTTCCTTAAAAAAAAACAAAAAACTAACAGACTATCTCATAAGTTTGTTGTGAGGAAGACTTACTGAGCCTAAGTATTGGTGATTATGACTTAATTCTCACAAAATATTGTGATGGGGATTTTTATGGTTCAGACTAGCCTCAGCGACCAGCCTTGGGTCATATAGAGAGTAATAGATGACAGCGGGATTTGAACCCAGGCCGGACACTCTCCCAAGGCCACCATCCTGCTACACTCTGCTGCCTCTCATATTTTAGGATTTTTAGTGACAAGGAGTGACTGCTTCACCAGGAACAGTTCTGTGAGTTAGGAACTGATCGTTATAAAGACGAACAGTCAAATGTACTCCCCTGGGGCTTCCCTGAGTTGATCTTTTTCTACCCCGTGGGACTGAATGGAACACATCTCTGCTCTGTGCTCCAGCCGACCCTCAGGTGGATTAAGCAGAGTCCACATTCTATGCTGAGGCCCAATGTCTGTGCCACCTCCCATAGCATAGCCAGGAACTCAGTTCCAGTGGCCACCCCGCCCCAGTCCCATGAGCTGACCCATCCCACCTGGCCATTGTCTCTCTTTACCTTAAGTGGGGGCTCAGAAAAGGCCCAGGGCTCAGGGTGTGGCCCCTTAGAGCTCAGCCATTCTCTTCCTCCAGGGTTCTGGGCAGCCTGGTGCCACTCATGCTACCTGAGAGTAAAAGAGCTTTTGAGTAGCCTTATCTTGGTGCCGGAGGAGACAGGAGGGCATGGCCCAGGTCAATGGGCTGTCCCCAAATCAGAAGACACAGCGTCCAGTCCTGGCATCTCTCTGCGGCAGAGCGGTCAGGGGCAGTCCTTTAACATTCCTGGGCCTCATTTTCCTCATCCGTAACACAGGGAAACTAACAGCAGTACTTCTGTCCCTTCCTACCTCTAAGCAGTCTCCCAAATGAGATGGGATGCCTCATCTCTGGCCTATTTCCCCACCGTCCTTTGTGCTTCCCTATCACACATCCCACATAGAACTGTAACACCAATTTTCTGGTATCTCTCCCGCCCCCTCCCCCCGAGAAGCCTCTGATTTTATCTGAGGCAGCACCTTAAGGTCCCCAGTGCCTAATAAATTCACAGTAGAAAGCATGAGGTAGATATGGGGTAGATATTAATACTATTATTATTCCTGTTTTACAGAGGAAGAAGCTGAGGCACAGGGAAGTGTCCGGAACCGTGCCTGCTACATTAAAAATGTCACATATCTGGTTTTAGAGAGATGACAGGGTGCACAGGCAAGTTAATGAGTGGATTGGTGGGTGGACAGGTATATTAGTAGATGGGTGCAAATGGGTAGATAGATGAAATAGTAAAAGATGAGTGTATGAGTGGGTGGGCATGTGGAAAGATGAATGGATGGAAAGATGAATGGATGGAAAGATGGATGGATGGATGGATGAAAGAAAGGATAGATGGATGGATGGATGGATGGATGGATGGATGGATGGATGAATAAATTGAAGAATAGATGGATGGATGAAAGAAAGGATGGATGGATGGATGGATGGATGGATGGATGGATGGATAGATGGATGGATGAGTGCATGAGTGAGTAGATAAGTGCATGAATGGACAAGTGCATGAATAGTGATTCAAAATGTGCTTCCGTTATCAAAACCTAAGAGTGGGGAGATAACCTTGCAGCCATATAAAGGGTGGAGGCATTAAAAATAGCAAAGGAGCCGGGACCGGTTTAGCTCAATGGATAGAGCGTCGGCTTGGGGACTGAAGGGACCCAGGTTCGATTCCGGTCAAGGGCATGTACCTTGGTTGCGGGCATATCCCCAGTAGGGGGTGTGCAAGAGGCAACTGATCGATGACTCTCTCTCATCGATGTTTCTAACTCTCTATCTCTCTCCCTTCCTCTCTGTATAAAATCAATAAAATATATTTTTTTAAAAAAATAGCAAAGGAAACCTTGCCCTAAGAATGGGAAGACTCTGGAAGCAGGAGTTCCCCCAAATCCAGATCCCCGGGCGAGCTTCCATCACCCAGGCCTGGGAATTTCTCTTCCCCTGCCCCTGATACCGGCCTCAGGCAGCCCCTCATGCCTGCAGATGAAAGGTTGGCTGAGGCAGCAGGTGGGCTGGCGGCCTGTTCCTTCATTGTCTGTGCTAACCTTCCTCCTGGCGGCTTGTTCCTCCCAATGTTACACTTGTCTTCCTGCAACACTTGGATACCCGAGCCAATTTTGTCATGCAAATGAATTCAGCCCATTGTAAATCCTTGGAGGGAGTCTCCCAGCCAGGGGGCGGGGCTGTGCTGAAAGCCCCACAGGCTTCCCTGCAGCCCCCTCACTGCACTGAGGAAGAGGGTTACAGACTTTGCTGTGGAACCTTGGCCCTTCCCTCCGAGAATCCCAGACCAGTGGAGCCAGGACAGGCTTTGGAAACAGGTGGGCTCTGGTCATAGGTAAAAACCTGAAGCCCAAGGAAGGCCAGTGACTTGACACAGACACAGCTCATTAGCTAGGGCTCAGCCAAGTCCTCTGATTCTCAGCCAGAATTTTCTCCACTAGGTTGAGAGAATTCTGGCATCTTCCTCATTCAAAGCCCACTGGCCACCAGGATGGCCAAAGTCTGCCCCTCCGCCCAATCTAACTGAACCCATGAAGTCACCTGGGGCCTTAGGGAGGGAGAGCCCTGCAGGTAAGTTCTTCCCCAGGGGGCAAGGACAGAGGTTCTGGGTACACTGGCCCCAATCAGCATTCTGGCAGCACGCAGGGTGGGAGGCGAGGGAGGGAGGGAGGACTGGCTTTTGTTTCAAGACTACAACAGGCCAGGCACTTTACACCATCCTTGGCTAATTCATACAGTAATTCTGTGAGATCGATCTTGTCCCCACTCTATAGATTAGAAAACTGAGACCAGGGAGATGACATGCCTGCCCCCAAAAGGCCACACAGCTTTAAGTGGAGATTTGAATCGCAGGCCACAAGATTCAGGCATTTCTGAGTCTATGTTCTTTCTACTCCACATTCTGCCACTCCTGCCAAACTCTGCCATCAAGAATCAACCTCTCACTGAGCTGTGACAGCTGATGAGGGTGGGGCCGATGAGGGGAGTGGTAGAGTCTGACTTTCCAGGAGGTGAGAATTTCAAGCTATTTGGAACACAGGGGTCCCCAGTGATACACTGGATGAAGCCCTGTCTCCTTCCACTGTCATTTAAGGCCCTTCCCAACCTCTCCCAGCGGCCCCCACACACACACACTCAACTCCTGACTCAACATTCATTCTTCACTCCTAATCTCCAGATCTCTGTACAGGCTTTTCCCTCTGCTTGAAATGCCTTTCCCCATTTTGTCCGCTTTCTGATCTTCCTGGCTTGATTTGATTGTCCACCTGACCCTCTCCCCGCCCCTCCCCCATGGACAGTATCAGTTTCTCCCGCCCCTGTACTCCTGTAGTTCTTTCACGCACACCTATTATGTTGCCAGTGTGTAGGGATTTCCATTAGGTGTTCGTCTTCTCCACTAATCCCAAAGGGCCAGAAGGGTGTATTACCATCCAACACCATGACGAGGGCCCTCAGAGTCACTGAAGGAACAGTAATTGTCAAGGTAACAGCAGATGTACTGAGAACTCAATGTGTCCAGGCGTTGTGCTAAGAAACTTCCTAAATAAACCATCTCATCAGTCCTTACAACCATCCCGTGAAGCAAACGATGTCATTACCCCATTTCACAAGTGGGAAAAGGGTCAGAAAAAGGCCCACGTCCCAAGCGGCACAGAGCCCAGGCTGCAGACCCTGGCCTCCACCGTCACCACGGGGCTTGGTCCAGCCTGAACTTAGGGCTTGAGGATATTACAAGTCTCTGCCCAAATGTGCCCGCTCCCCTTGGCTGGCTTTCCTGGGAGTAGGAGGGTGGGAGGGGAGGCAGAAAGAAGTGGTCCCAAGGTAGATGGAGGGGAGAGGGTGGCCAGTGGGTTGACACACAAAACGTGCTGGTGGCATTGCACAGCGCCAGACTCCTCATGGGCATTCCACAGAATGTGCTGAAGAAGGGGAGGGGGAAAGGAGACCCACAGGTCCTAGGTGTTAAGAGGACATGAGCCTCCACATCGCCACATGCACAGTGGTCTAGCTTATGGGAAGCTCATCCTCTCACGGACCCTGTGTGTGAGGCCTGGACTGAGGTGAAAGACCCCAGAATCGGAAGAACCTGCTCTGCCTTCCTTTGCCAATGCCCTCAGACATCCCCTCCCTACTCTGACCTCAGCCGTGCGAGGTGGAATGGAACCATAGAACCATCCCCACCCCCACAAGCCCCTGCAGGCAGCTCAGAGAGCCTTAGCACCCCCCAGCTCACAGCTCACACGCCTGCTGCTGACACACGGGGCCCTGATGCCAGCGGCTGCCTTGGCATTCACCCAGGCCTGGGCCCACTGGGCTGCCCGCAGTCACGCCGCCGCCTTTTGCTTTTGCTGGCATAATGTATGCCCCGTGCTGCCGCCCCAGTCACTCAATCCCAGCCGGTCTGCGGAGGCAGAGATAGCCCTTAATGAGAAGGGCCCCGGCTTTATCTGCTTTCTACTTCAGCCATTATCTCCCCCAGTCTATAGACACGCAGTTACCTCTGACAATAATGCTCAGAGGCAACAAATGCTGATGAGTTTTCTATGCAGTCCGCACAATAAGTCTATCAAAACAACCTCGGAAAATTATGAACCCCCGTGACAGACAAATACAACCGGCTTCGGTGTGAATTTAGAGCCCCCAATGCTACGATTCTTTTAATTCTTCAGGCCTCCCTTATCTCTGCTGTTCCTCTTCTGGTGGGGAGATAACAGTAATTCTTCTCTGTGCCGGCTTTTTTTTTTTTTTTTTTTCCCCTCTCTCTCCCTCCCCCTTCCTTGCTTTCTTTCTTTCTTTTTTTTTTTTTCCACCCACTGAGTGAGATGTTTTCCATGTCTTTCTGCTTGCTAAAGATAAAGGGTTAAAGACCAACTTATGTTGGGTGCTGGGGAAGGGGGAGGGGGCACGGGAGAAGGGGAAAAAGTAATCAGCATTCAAGAGATTGCTATCGGAGAAACCACAGCAGAGAACAGTAATTTTGCGGGCTCCGGCGAGGGCTCTCTCCACTCCCCCCACCCCCTTTTTATGAATGCACATAATGCCTGGAGTGTTGGGGGCAGATAAAAGAATTAGCAGCAGCCAGGGGGACGGAGGCCCGGAGAACAGGGGAGAATTAGAATGTCTATCTTTGTCTCTTCCGGCTCATCCAGCCAGCCGAGGCTCCCGGGCTCGTAAACAATTTAATCTTTTTGCTACAGTTAAAATACAAAGACAGCAAGCCTCCTTCTTCCAAATGGAAAAGGGAGGAGGAGCAGGACAGGATGAGGGGGATTGCGGGAATCTGGGGAGGGGGTGCTGCACTGGATGAGGGAGAGGCAGATAGGAAAGGGCTGACACAACAAACTTTCCTGTGGCCGGCTTAACACCCTGGCCTTGAGACCTCAAAACTCTCTCAAACCCTCCTCTTCCCCCCCCCAGCACACACACCCGTGCTCCCCAGCCTAGTCCTGCTTTGGTCCAGCCTCCCTCCAGGACTGGAGGCTCAGTCATTGGTGGGGGAGAGGGGATGAGTCTTGCTCCTGCCAAGGGCCCCTGGTCCCTATTTTCCTGGGTGGTGGCAGCTCTTGGCCCTTCCATACTTCTTCCTTTGGTCTTCCCTTTTCCCTCCTCCACTTCCTGCCTCTCCTCCCCCTGATTCCTTCTAGACTCTGGTGAGAACTCTCAGGTCATGCAAAATGGGCTCACCTTCTCTTACCCACCAGGCTGCGAGCTCCCTGAGGGCAGGGACTGCTCTGGCCACTTGCCATCGTGCGCCCTGTGCAGGGCGAGGATGGGGCTCTCTGCCGGGAACAGTTCTCCACCTCTGGCCGAAGACCATGACGGAGGGAAGCTGACCCGGGAGGGAAGCACATGCTCTGTCTCCTCTCCCTGCTCTTCCAACGCACGTGCTCACGTGCATGCGAGCACACAGAGGGGGCACCGAGCTCTGGGAAAGGACAGCGCCCTTCTGGAAGGAGAGCACTGTGAGGGACCCGAAAATAAGGTATAAAAAAAGAAGACTTCCGAGGGGCCCTGGGGATAAATTAGACTGACCAACGGGACACCCTTAGAGCAATCCAAGCAGCCGACACCCCAAGTGCTCACTGAACCCCCACATTGTGGCCCTTTTAGCCGTTTCAGCTGCATGAAAGGCCCAATTTTCATAGAGCCCAAGTGGAAGCTGGGTCTTCCTCTTCTGCCCTGTCTCTCCTGTGGAGTGCTAATCCAGTGGGCCGGCATTAAATGGGCTGCCCTCTCTTATTTCCAGCTCCTAAAGGGCCAGGGCCAGGCCTTCCTCACTGCTGGACGCCCGAGCCCAGCACAGCACCTGGTCAAGCTGGGTGGATTGTGCTGAGTGCTTTGGTGGATGAAGAGATGAGTGAATGAAGCCAGTGAAACAGGGTGAGGGCGGAGGGTGTGGGGAGAAGGGAGTCTCTTTGGGTACCAGACACACACTTGAAGCGGAGCCACTCAGGAAAAGGATGGGGGAAGGAATAAGGGCCCAGAAGAAGGAAGAGGGTGTGGTCCAGAGAGCTGGTCCTCTCCCCAGGTCCCCCCAGCTGAGCCGCTCAGTAAATGGGAGGGAGCCAAGGCCATGGTGAGGACCCATCCAGGTGCAGCCCCGCTGGAGCTCAACTACATCCACAGTGAATCCCCCAACCCACCGAACACGGGGCCTTTCCCGGGAAGGCCTGGGGGGAAGGCATGGGACTTAGGGTCAAGGAATCTGGCTTCCTCGCAGCTCTACCTCTTGTTGGTTGTGTAATCCCAAGTAAGACTATCTGATCCTCAGCCCCCTGTCTGTAAAATGGAAGGAATAATGACCTTTACCTTACAGCACTGGGTTAGCACCTATGGAGAAGGCCCTATCTGAGTGCCTTGCAATGACAAGCATAGCAGACACAATAAACTGAGGATGCCAAAAACACAAACTCCTCTCCACAAAGCGGCTATTATTATCATTATTATTATTATTATTATGTAACTGAGGAGACAAAGAAGTGGAACATAGGGTAGATTTATATAAATAATGTTCAAATAATAAACTTTAGTGTTATATTTTAAAACCAGCTAAGTTATTTTCAAATGCACATTAAATATATATAATCTTGATCATGTCCTAAGCCAGGGTATCCTAAATTGTCCACATATCTGAATCACTTGGGCAGCTTTTAAAAAATATTAGATTCTGAGCCCAAACCTAGAGATTCTGAATCAATATGTGGAGGGCGGGGGAAGAGGAGGTGGTTGGGGGAAGTGGATTTCTTAAAGAGCCCAGGTGCTTCAGTCAAGGAGTTGCATCTAGGATCTGCTGTTTTAAGCTGCAAAGAAATAGGTTTCATTTTACCCATCAATTCAACAAACGCTTTCTGAGCACCTGCTATCTATCTTTGTCTGTGTTAGGGTGGTGGGGGTAGGGGGATAAAATGAAGCCAAAAACCCACAGGGCATGAGAAAGCAGTGTCTAATCCACCAATAGAGATTCCTCAAGCCCCAGCCTCAGTCCAAAAAACCCAACCCACACTGATTTCTCCCCTTCTGATACCTGTAGGGTTTATGCCCCTTTATTTAGGAAAAGAACAGGAAGGGTCTGCTAAGTGTTGAGCTCTGCATTAGGGATTTACCGTATTTTTCGGACCATAAGATGCTCCGGACCATGAGACGCACCAGTTTTTAGAGAAGGGAAATGAAGAAAAAAAGATTCTGAAACAAATAGTGTCCTAAAATATTTTATGTGCATTAAAACCCAACATCACAGTCATAAACACATGTAATCAACCCTGTAAAGTAAACAGCAGCATTTAGAACCATTTTAGAGCCGGGCAAGCACACAGAGACCACACAGAGCCGGGCAAGTAAAAAAACTTTTTTTTTAAAGTATATGTATAGGCTATATTTGGACCATAAGACGCAGGGACCACTTCTGGGGGGGAAAAAGTGCGTCTTATGGTCCGAAAAATACGGTAACTACCCATACGATCACATTTAACCCTCACAAAACTCTTGTGTCGTAGCCATTATTATTTGCATATTATTAATTAGGAAATAGAGGCACAGAGGGCTGAGGAACTCACTTAAGTTCACCAAGCTAGAAAGGTGCAGGATCAGCCGCCACCCCCCCCAAAAAAAAATTGTATGCTGCTTAAGTACAGGGTTGTGAAATTCTATTTTTTTGGTTATTAACCACAGTGCCTAGCATTCAATCATTCAGTCAGTCATTCAGAAAACTGATCAACTACCCACTGGGTACCAGGCACTTAACTAGGGGGGATATAAAAAGACACCGCCCTCAACGAGTGCAGAGTTTAGGAGGGAAACTTGGGCAACCGCAGAAATAAGTCAGAGGCAAGTAATGAGTGTCTCCCAGGAGAAAGGCAGTAGCAAGTGACCCATGTGCATTGGAGAGAGATTCCTTCCAACTTCGGGGACTCGGGATGTCAGGAATCCGGCGGTCCTTGGCAAACGCTGAGGTCTTATTTCATCAGAGAGGTGAAGCACCTCGCCCAAGGTCACACAGCTGGGTGTGCCATAAACACATGATGAATCGAGTGAGATTATTCACTAACTCCAATTACATCTTAACCACTAATAACTTGGCTCCAGCTCTCCTAATGGGATTTCCTCCTTGGACACCAGCCTTCCCTTCCCCCCTTCCACTGACATGGCCAATTAGAGAAGGGCAGGTGCTGTGATTGGGGTCATGGTGAGAGGACGAGATGGAGAGGACCACAGTTCACCCCCATCCAAGGCTGAGGAGGAGGTGATCATTTCAGGTGCTCACAGCCTCTTGTGAGGAAGAATCTGAGGGCTCACCCACATGGAGAGAGGCTCAGACTTGGAAGTCCGGTTCCCCCAATATGAATGCCCAGGGAGGACACGTGCTTTGCACACAGCTCCATGCCAGAGCCAGCAGGCATGGAGAGTGATGTGGGCTACATGCAAAGAGACCTGAAGACAGACCTAGACAACGAGGGGGGAAATACTCCATGAAATCCACATACACCTGAGCATAAATCAGATGCTGCTATACACAGAACCACAAAATGGAGAGAGACCCAGAAAAAATGCAGACAGAGACACAAAAGGATTCTGGGGCACAGTCAGATATCTACTCATCTATTCCACAGAAATGGAATAGGCACCTACTATGTGCAGGCACAGGGAGATAAAAGACAGTCTTTGCCCTCACAGAGCTCATGGTCTGGTGAGAGAGAGCAAGCATGGAAATGGCAACTACAATACAGTGAGCAAAAAACCATAAATATGAAAGGAAGAAGCACAAAAAGAGAGCCAGAGAGAAAGGCACAAAGAGAAACCCAGAGGTGCTGAGGTGGAGGAAGACAGAGTGGAGACACACAGAAGTGCTTAGAGCAAGAGCAAAGAATTGTATGTACGCGCGCGCGCGTGCGCACACACACACACACACACACACACACGCACACACACGCACACACCAACCACGCTGCTGTGTGAGAGTACAGAAAAAGACCCTTTCCCAGCAGACTCCAGGCTTTCTACCGTGAGGATGTAGGAGTGAAGCGTGGTGGTGGCCAAGCTTTCTCCTTGAGGACACAGCAGGCTCAGACAGGGAAGAGCCAGGCCCTGACAAAGGCAAACAAGGTCTACAGATGACGGGCAGATGACAGCTGCTGGGGCTGCTTCCCACCCACAACTGTCCTGGGAGCCAAGGCCAAGAACCCAGCTCCTGCAGATTCTTGTTGATGACTGTGCCCGAGTCAGCATCCCCCTGCCCCTAACCAAGAGCCCTTCAGTTCACCCAGTGAAGAGTAAGGGTCTCTCCTGACCCTAAGAAAGTCCCCAGTCACCTGATCTGGGACCATGCACTTCTGAGAGCTAACACTCTTTGGGTCCAACTTAAATCCCTCCTACTGCAGCTGAGGGCCAATTCCAGGGGTAGAGTAGGAGCTCTCAGTCACAGAGCAGGTGTTCCCAGGATGCCCCCTTCATTATCATCTCTCAAGGGGATGGAAGTCGCCATCCCCTCAGAGAGCCTTTATGCCTAGCTCTATGATACAGAGGGGGAAAGTTGGGAAGCCCAAGATTTTGCAGAGGTGGATTTGGAAAGGGACTGGAAACACACCCCTGGTTCTTGAAAGCACACCCCTTTCCTCCCACAGCACCTAGACATTGGTTCCTAGTAGGAGCATGACCCTGGGCAGACTTGAAAACAAGAGAACACTGCCCACACACAAGACTGGAGAGGGTTTGGGTAACAGAAGGAGGACATGACCCTCTCCAGCCACCCACACAAACCCACCCAAGCCCTACACACCCCCTAACAGCACAGGGTCAGATGACCAACCAGTCACCTCCCCGACTCTTCCCACCACCTGAGCCTTTGGTCACCTACTCTCCTCCGACTCCTTCCTCACACGTTTCTGTCCATTTAACAAAGATGTATCGGGGCCTCCTCATAGGTAGGCACTGGGATGTAGCTAAGAGCAAAACTCCCCTGAGCTGGGGGTGGGTGAAGGAGGCCGATCCCAGGAGAATAACCCCATAAGAGTCTCCATCAGGACAAACGAGGAAGAGGCCTGCCTGGTCCAGGGGCTCACCTTCCCTGTACCCTCTACCCCTCCACTCTGGCCTCTCCCTACCTGACATGGGCATCCTCTGGCCGGCCATAGGCCCTAGCCCTTGCGACGCTTTGATTCCCCACGCTCCCGACTCCGACCCAACCCCAAGCCAGATCCTGACCCTGAACCCACGCCCATCCTGACTCGAATTTCACCCATCCTCCCTCCCTCCAGCAGGCAGCTGGGCTCTGCCACAGCCTGCAGAGAGCGTGCACGCTGGTCGCTCCTGGAACTAAGGGGATGGTGGGGTGGCCTCAGGAGACTGTGCATTGCGCCTGCACATACGCAGGGCAGGGCCTGCCCTGGGGATGTTAAGTGCAAGGCCCAGACTTAAGTAGCAATTAAGGCTGCCCAGGGAAGAAAGAGAAGGCCAAACAGTCTGTTTTTTTCCCTCTCTCCACTATCCCCACCACACACACATCGCCTAGACAGAAGAAGAGAGGGAAAGAATGAGAGGGAAAGGGGAAGGGTGGAAAAAAGACCACTAAACCAAGCCTCGCCGCAATTAGGAGAGCTGGTTGAGGGAAAAGATATGTATTAAATGGATGTTTCTGCACAAAAACCCCAGGCTGACAACATCTCTGGCCTTGTAAGGGGGAAATGACCATGCCTCGGTGTTTACACAGCCGACATCAGGGGGAATTATGCTGTCATACTGACAACTGTAGGAGGACAATTTTAAAATTACACCGTTCAACACCTTTAATGATTTGTAACAGAAGAGGTGTGGCTACTCCTATTAAATGTGTTGCCAAATCAATAAAAGGGATAATTGGAGTTGTTAGAGCAAATTATAGCAGCGTCTCTTCTGTTGCTGTACAATGTTCCCTTGTAAACTGCTATTACAGGCAGCACCGTATTTCTCTCTTATTTGGCCGCTTTGTAATGAGTTGGCATTTTGCAGCATAATAGTTCCACTTTCTTTTATGGAGCTCTCACTTTAACTTTTTCTCCTTTGTGCAGCCTATAATTTCCTCGCCCTGCCTGCCTCCCGCCTGTTTTCAGAGGTGGCCGCTCTGCCTGGCAGCAGTCTCTAGGCGATACACTATATTATTTCACATTATTTTCAGGGCTTTGCAATTGGCAGTCGGATGGGGTTGAGGGGTAGATGGGTCTGAAGGGACGGGGCTGTGGAAGGTGGGGGAGAGAAGAGACGGGGCCAGGAGGAAAACTAAAAATTCACAGAAATGGAAAGAAAAGGGAATGAGGGGACACACAAGGCTGACCTCATTCCCGGGAACCCGGGGCCTGGCTCTTTTAAACATGGGACTTGCCAGAGGGTTCTGAGCTGAGCAGAGACACTGGCTGGTGGCTTAGCTAGGGGTGTGCGGGAGTGTGCAGTGAGTACCCTGCCAGACCCCAGCTTCATGGGCAGCACCTCTGTCTCTCCCTGCTCCTAAAATAAATAAAAAAATAAATAATAATAATAATAATAATAATAATAATAATAAAGGATAAACAGCTCAGGACTAAGAAGCTATTGTTTCTCCACCTTCTCCGCCTGGGACAGAGGCAGGCACCCAGAGCTTAGGCCAGGCCACAGGAAGACTCCCGCATAGATGGGTCTTAGAGGGTGGATGAGCCACTCCCATTGCAGACAAAGCCTGAGGCCACTGGGAATTCTGAGACAACCTCATCATGGCAGAGGCAGGAGATGGAGACCGTCACAGGCCTGGGAAATTACCAGGAGCCCAGAAGCCTGGTTCCAGGCCTGAAAGTGCCTCCTCACCTCATCCGCTAGAAAGCGCAGTGTTTCCAGGCAGCTTGGGACCAACCCTGCAACAGTGATACAAATCCCACACAAACCTCACTCAGTCCGTCCCTGCCCTGTGCTGCAGGACAATCAGTCCGAATCACCGAGAGGCCTCAACAAGAGACAATTGGAAAAGAAACGCCACTCTATTGCTTCCACGGGGCTGCCATTCCTGGAACCCATCTGCTGCCAAGCTGCGCGGCAGCAAGACCTGCTCGGATGAGCAGATAAGACCGGATGGTGAGCAAATAAGATCCATTTGCAATGAGCAGCATCAATTTGCTTGCCAACAATGAGAAAAGTCTTAATTCTCTTTGGTAGGTCCCTTGTGGCCTTTGGAGTGTCCTCTTGTTTCCACCCTTCATGGCTCAAGCCAAGAGAGCAAATGAGAGTCAACTTGCCTATGGGCAACCAGAGGAAGGCCTGGATTTCTGAGGTTTCAGGGAATGCCATTTAACCTGGGACAGATTTCCAGACACCCGCTTCCTAATTAGAGCAATAATCAGTCCCATAAAACCCCAGCACAATGAAAATGTGTGGACAGTCCCATAGCATCTTCTTTTAGAAGAAGCTGGCATTTTTCTTTATGTGGGTCTATACTAACAACAATCTCCGATATTCCAGCCTCTGTACTGAGTGCTGGCAATCTGGGGGCGAACACAACAGACACCATTGTTGCCTTCCAGGAGCTGACAGTATGGTGGGGAGCTGATACTAACAATCATAACGTAGTCATTTTTATCCTAGAATGAGAGGCCCAGTGCATGAAATTCGTGCATTGGGGGGGTGTCCCTCAGCCCAGCCTGCACCCTCTCACAATCCAGGACTGCTGGCTCCCAACTGCCCTCCTCTGCAGGACTGGTTTCTTTCAACTGCCCTCCCCTGCAGGCCTAGGTCCCCCCAACTGCCCTCCTCTGCTGGCCTGGTCAACCTCAACTGCCCTTCTCTGCTGGCCTGGTCAACCCCAACTGCCCTCATCTGCTGGCCCAGTCACCCTTAACTGCCCTCCCTGCTGGCCTAATTGCCCACAACTGCCCTTCCTACAGGATTGGTCTCCCCCCAACTGCCCTCCTCTGCAGGACTGGGTCCCCTCCCACTGCTCTCCTCTGCTGGCCTGGTCACCCCCAACTGCCCTCCTCTGTTGGCCTGGTCACCCCTAACTTCCTACAGCTGCCCTCCCCTATAGGCCATCTTGTGGCAGCCATCTTGTGTTCACATGGGGGCAGCCATCTTTGACCACATGGGGGCGGCCATCCTGTGTCTTGGTGTGATGGTCAATTTTCATTTTACTCTTTTATTAGATAGGATTATGCAAAAGTGATGGAAAAGTGTCTTATTAGAGGCAATGGAGTATGGCGGTAGAAAGAGCATTGAGTAGTCAAGAGGCCTGATTTCTAGCCCCAGGTCTGCGCCTTTCCTCTCAGAGCCTCAGTTTCTCTGTTTGTGAACTCAGGGCATATGTATTCATTCAACAAATATTTATTGAGGACTTACTGTGTGTCGGGTATTGTATTAGGCTCTGGAGATACAATAATGAGCAAGACTAGTGTAAGGCTTGCTCTCTGGAAGCTTACAGTCTAGTACACATGTGTCAAACACAAGGCCCGAGGGCCAAATCTGTCCCGCCAGGCCTTGCAATGTGGCCCGCACCGCGCTGTCATCACTGCACTCCGCTGCATTTCCATCACAATGTCAGTTTATGACTGTTCAGTAAACCATTCAGCCCGCGATTTAGGCTGGATTTTAGATTTTGGCCCCTTCTCTGATTGAGTTCGACACCCCTAGTCTAGTAGCACAGACAGATGTCAATCAAATAGTCACACCAGGATGTGATGAATACTAGGAATGAGAAACACATGAGCTTACTTGTAATCGCTAAAAACTGGAAACAACCCATATGCCCAAAGAAAGTAAGTGGCTGGAGTACAAGGGGAAGATGGTCTTAGATGCTGTTGCAGAGGTGGGCAGTGATCCTGGGCAGGTGGGGGCAATCAAGGATTGGTCCTTGATCCAAAGGACAAGAGAAAACCGCTGATGAATTTTAAGCAGAAGAGTAACATGACATAACTTGCATGTTAGGAACAAACAACACTGGCCGCATACATATGGGGCAGACAGAATTGGAGAAGCTTAAAGCAGAAACAGAGAGGTCAGTTAGGAGTCTGTGAGAGCATTAACAGTGGTTTGCAATTGACAAAGGAAAGGAGGCTCAACATCATTCATCGTCAGAGGAACACAGTACAACTGCCATGAAATTCTACTATATAAGCATCAGAACAGCAAAATGTTAAAAGACTGGCAACACCAAGGGCTGGTGAGGACGTGAAGCAACTGTAACTCTCCTACACTAGTGGTGAGAATGTAAATTAGTACACCACTTTGGAAAAAATATTTGGCACTATATATTAAGGTTAAATATAAGGGTAACCTATGACCCAGAATAAGACTCACCAAAAGACATGAGCTTTATTTCTAATCGCTGGAAGCTAGAAACAACCCAACTGTCCAACAAATGAATGAATAAATAAATTGTGGTGTATCCACACTGTGGAACATTACACAGCAGTAAAATATTAAAGATAAAAGAAAAGAAAAAAGAAAATCTACTGATACTCACCACATGGGTGAATTTCACAACAGCAGTGCGGGAATACTGTATGTTTCTATTTATGTGAAGTTCAAAAACAGGCAAAAGAAATCTCTATGGACATTGGCTAGAATAGTTGTTATCCTGGGGAGGGATGACTATGAGGGAGGAGAAGAGAACCTGCTATAAAGCTAGAAACATTCTATTTCTCAATCTGGGAGGTGGTTAAACTGGTATAAAAACACATCAATCCGTATGTTTGCTCATTTTACTAAATGTGTTATACCTCAAGAAAAGCTTAAGAAAAAAAATATAAGTGGCTTAAACTAGGAAGCAGGCAAAAGAGATATTTAAAAGAAAATAATCCTACACAAAATAAAGATATATTTAAAAGATAAAATAATCCTGGCCAGTGTTGCTCACTGGTTAAAATGTCATCTATGCATTGAAGGGTTTAGGGTTCAATTCCCAGTCAGGGCAGAGGTTGCGGGTTCCATCCCCCCATTCCCAGTCAGGGCACATATGGGAGGCAACTGATCAATGTTTCTCTCTCACTCACTCTCTCCCCCTTCCTGTCTCTCTGGAATCAAAAAAGAAGAAAAGAAAAAAGATAAAATAATGCCCACCCAGCTCGCCTTACCAAAGTGTCCTGAGGGTTGAATGAGATAATGTACAGAAAATGTTGTCACCCCAGTGGCTTTCCTGCTGTGAAAATTCCAACTAAAACAAAAAGAATTCCAGGCTCAGTGCTCATCTGTTCTGAATAGACCCCACAACTAATACCTACTTCCCCACACTTCAGGGGAAGAGCATAATAAATGTTTGCCTGAAGTATGGGATAGCTGTCTTTATAGAAGCTATGGGCTCAACCAGAAGGCCCAGCACCGGCCTCAGGAGCAACAAGGCTGGGAGACACGCGGGGCTCTCTGGCAGTAAAGAAGCCACTTGCTTTCCAGCAGCCGCAGAACCACTCGTGGCTGCTCCAAGTCCCTCCTTATCCTAATTGCATTGACTCACATCATTTTCATGGAGTAACGGGATTTCCACAGGTGACATGGGGTTGCAGCTAAGATTGGATGAGGCTGCTGCTAGTGAAATTTCATGAGGGATCCTTAGGGAGAGCCATGGAGAGCTTCCCAAGAGGCCTCCCCACAGCTGTGTGAAGTGGGCACTGCCTAACAGACAAGGACATCAAAGTTCAAAGGGGGGAAGAGGGCAAGCTCAGGCTAGAAAGAGCACAGTTGAAACTTGAACCAGACCTTCCAATTCTGGTCCACTGTCCTGCTCATTCATTAGTGCTGTCCCTTCTCTCACCGCCATCCCCACCCCCACCCCCTACCATCAAAGCTCAGGCAGCATCAACCATGGCAAAGCCAAACTCACTGTTCTTCCCAGGAGTAGGCTCCAATGTAAAGGGTCACTGGTAAGTAACTTCATTCAGCTGACCCCCCCTCTTTTTTACACCCTGGGGGAGCCATTTCATGGCTCACTCATCTTGAAGGTCCCCCTGGGAGCAGTGCTGCTCCGAAGGAGACAGTCCACTGGGGCACTAATGATGTGGACATGGGCAACTAGTCACATCTGCTCTGAAAGTTTTTCGGGACAAGATCATTCTTGTCATGGCCAACGGTGAGGGATTGTGGGTCTAAATCAAGTTCCTGTCTGTGAGCATGGTGGGAACACAAGGACCCATCTGGAAGGGGAAACCTGGGTTAGCCTACCAGGGGGGCCTTCAGTCCACCTGCACACACAGGTGGGCAGACCTTCCATCAGTCTCCTTAACTTTTGTCTTAGGATGTCAGTCATTCTTCAGAGTTCCAAAGTCTCAGGACCTCCCTGCCCTCAGTGGGTGATTTGAAATTCCAGGCTTCCTCTGGCATGCTCAGAGGACAGTGCAGCCACCTCTCCACCCCAAAAAAAGATGCCCAGATAAGGGCAGGGTAGTAAAAGTCTTGGTCCAAAGATTCAGTATAAGATAACACTTTATTTTTCTTTCATGCTATTTCACTTCCATTCTGAGTCTTCATTCCACTGGTAGTGGAAATTCAGTCTCAAGCATTTCTGGATTTTCTCCAGTTCCTGCCCTTTCCCTAGTCTTACTTCTAAGATACAGGGGGCTTACGGAGTGCTGAGGCCTAGAGTGAGGGTGGTAGCATGCGATCCACCATGTTATCTGTTACCTGGGCACCCTCTAAAGCAGTGGTCGCCAACCGGTGGTGGTCCGTGAGGTCAGAAAGGTTGGCGACCGTTGCTCTAAAGAGCCCTCGCTCTTGCCCACATAGCACCATGAGCTCCTGGCCATAATGGAAGACGTAGTAGTGACTCTGCACATCTTATCTGGGCTTGGGATACTCTGTGAAACCATCTGGACGTCAGGTGCCTGGATCCACCCCTCAGAGCCATGCCCTCTTGGTTCTCAGGGGTCTGCCTGGGCTCAGGCATCATTCTCTGAGGCCCAGCAAAGCCTCAACTCTCAACCTCAACTCAGCCCATTCCCTCCAGGGCCTGCAATTTTGAAGATCAAAGCCTGGAAGTCCTCACAGTTTCTACTTTCCACTCTGCCTCGTCCTCCATTGAGGCCACAGTGCTGAGGGGTGGAGGGAGGGGAAGTTATGAGGGGAGGGGGGGGAAATCAATAAGCCTGAGAAATGGTATTTTGGATATACCTTTATTTAACTAATTACTTATTGAGCACCTAGGCTACGCCAAGTACCATGCTGACATAAAGAAGTAATAGGCACAATGTGCGAACTAGGAGATGGTGGTAAGAGGAAAAATTCAAACTCTGGCTTCACATTGCCTGGGTTCTCATCACAGCTGTCACTCTAGCCCTGTGATCCCAGCTAAGTTGCTCTGTAACTTTAGTTTCTCCATCCTTAGAATGGAACTAATATGTGGGTTAAATACAGTAACATTGATATTTTTAACAAGTGCCTAGCACAGTGCTCGGCACACAGTAAATGCCTGATCAATGTAGTCCCTGTGCAAAGCAAGCTGTGAGAGCTCAAAGGAGAAGTGGGGCGGCGGGGGAGAGAGGGGGTACTGGGTGATGTGAAAGCAGCAAAGAGGCATGTTTCCTTTAAAGAATATACTAAGTATAGAGAACAAAGAAATCAACCATAGTCCCACCACTCAGCGTTAACCACTATTAGCGTCTTTGCACATCTGGGCATCTTAATTCAGATTTTCTTTTTCTAAAATGAAATCACCCATGCCTGCTGGCATGGCTCAGTGATTCAGTGTCAATCTATGAACCAGGAGGTCACAATTCGATTACCAGTCAAGGCACATGCCCAGGTTGCAGGCTCAATGCCCAGTGTGGGGCATGCACGAGGCAGCTCATCAATGATTCTCTCATCACTGATGTTTCTTTCTCTCTCTTCCTCTCCTTTCCTCTCTGAAATAAATAAAAATATATTTTTAAAAATAAATTGAAATCACCCTATTGTTTTATTATCTATGCTCATTATAAAGCATTTAAACAATAACTAAAAATTCCAAGCTGAGAGAAAATTTTATCCCAAATCCCAGCACATGGGTCACTGACGGATTTTTAAGCCTGGGGACATGGGGGCGAGGATGAGGTCTGAAGAGGCAGACCAGGGAGGAGGAGAAAGTGACAAGGACCTACCCTAAGGTGCTGGCAGTGGGAAAGAAGAGGATGGACTGGATTTGGGTGGATATCTGGGCATACACTTCAGTGGGCATTCTATACCCTTACCTTGTTTTCCGCTAACTCCCTAGACAGCCACATAGCTGGACCACATTCTATTATCCTCCTGCAGGATCCCCTTCACTGAGTCTGAGCTTTCAGTGTGCTCTTGGCTTTTATTGAGAGCAGATAGGAGAAACAGCTACATGAAGACCGGGGCTGTACCTGCTGTAAGTGTGCCGCGGGAGGCTTTGTCCATTACGCTGCCCGAGCCCCTGAGCAACGCCTTGGGCAGCAGCTGCCTGAGTGAGTGTCTTACTAGGGAACAGTTTCTCTCTCCTGGAAAGAAATGGGATACTTTTCTCTTCCAGGCAGTGGGAAGGGTGTAATCCAGTCCACTTCCCTTTTTGCCCTGGTTGCCAAGAAACTCAGAGCCTAATTTCATGTTCCATCATCACCATGCCTAAAACACCTTTACCTCTTCATTGCTTTTCCAGTTTAATTTCAATAACTGTGTTGCAAATGTATCTCTTGAGGGAAAAAAAATCCTTTATGAAATAAGAACTCCCAACTCAGGCTGGGGGACAATGGGTATTCGAGAAGCATTTGATGAAGGAATGAAGAACTAAATAAAAAAGCCAAATTCTAGTTTTACTTTGTAAAACGTGGCAGCTAGGAAATTTAAACTTGTCCATACAACCCTGCTCTAGGTCAGGGGTCAGCAGACGTTTTCTGTGAAACTTTTCTGTAAAACCAGCTAGTAAATGGTTTAGGCTTTGTGAGCCGCACTGGTATCTATCACAACTATAGGACTCTGCCACTATGCCGAAAAAGCAGCCTTAGAGAAGAGTAAAGAAATGGGCGTGGCTGGGCTCCAATAATTCCATTTACAAAAAACCGTCTGCGGGCTGAGCCACAGTTGGCTGCCTCTTGCTCTAGAGCAGTGGTCCTCAACCTTTCTAATGCCGTGACCCTTTAATACAGTTCCTCATGTTGTGGTGACCCCCACTATAGAGTTATTTTTGTTGCTACTTCATAACTGTAATTTTGCTACTGTTAATGAATCGTAATGTCTATATCTGTGTTTTCCAATGATCTTAGGCTCTATAGCACCGGTTCACAGGTTGAGACCCGCTAGCAAAGTTGCCTAAGCCTGTTCTGGATGTTGCTATTGCCAGCATTATCAGTGCACAGGTAGGAAGTACATATATTTGCACAGAAAAAAAGAGAGAGGCAAAAATGCACCAATATACTGGCTGCCAAGTGTCATCAGAGGGTGGAGGGATATTATGTATAATTTCTATTTTCTTTATTATTGTCTGTGTTTTATAATGTTCTCCATTTAGAATGTATTAATGTTATACTTAGAAATTTAACATTATAAAAACGTTAAGCCCTCAATCCAATCCAAAAATGTGTGAAGCATATGTATAGATGAGATGCAAAAAGGGCAAAGAAGATTTTTTTAAATAGCAAATAAACATAAAGTTCCCCAATCTCAGCAGTAATCAGGGAAATGAAAGCAATCGATAAGATTCTTTTTTATACGTCAGCTTAGCAAAAACAGGAAAAATGTATAATAGCTACTAGTGGCAAGACTATAAGGTCCTGGGGGCCCTCTCCTGTTTTGGGGTAGCATACAGCCTTTTTGGGAGGACAGTATGGCCAGAGCTATAAAAATATCAAACCCCTGTCTGTTTCATTCAGCAACTCCACTTCCAGGTATTGAGCACATGTGCACAAAAGGCCTGAATTAGAATGTTCAGGGAAGCATTGCCCATTGGCCTCAATGCCCCAGAATTGGAAACAGCCCACATGTCCATCAAGGGGAGAATTATGGTGAATCCATTCTGCGGAACATTAAGTAGAAGTTTAAAATATGAAGTAGATCTACATATATCGACATCAAATGAGAAAAAAGAAAGGCAAGCCACAGAGCAATACAACACTATCACATTCATGGGGGAGTGGGGGGATTCTACCTAATAGCTCTGGAACATTCTACCTCCTAACTCTTTGAGGAGGAGGGAGAGAGAGAGTGTGTGTGACTGAGAGGCAACAGGGGTCTTCTCCTTTTGATTCCATAAGCTTCCCTGTCATTCTTAAGAGCTTTGGGTCACTAGCTAAAGGTCTGGGCTTAAATCTTGGCTCCGCCACTTATACTATATGATTTTGGGCAAGTTGCTTACTCTTTTCAAAACCTCAGATTCCTGATCTGTAAAATGAGGAATCACCCTAGTACCTGCCTCATTACATTCTTTAGGCAACAAAAGGAAGTAATGTAGATAAAGCACCTAACACGTTAACTACATTCTTAGAACCATTGTGATCAGAATCACAGCACTGGAAATACCTTCATAAAAACCTGTGCACATATTTTAATGGGACAAATGTATACCGAGCTAGATGAGAATGAGGATCCCACACTGGGGAGGGAGCTGTGAAAAAGCAGGCACCTGGCACACGGCAGGTTACAAGCTGAAGAGTTTCCCCTCTGGAGTCAGCCTTCTCTGTTCCAATCCAGAATCTTCCACTTGTTGGCTGTGCAAGTTCTCTGTATCTTAATTCTCTGCCCCTCAGTTTCCCATCTACAGACCAATGGGGAATAAGAGTACCTACCTACCTTATAAGGTTACAGGATAAAATGAGTTTCCATGGGATAGTGTTCTTGGGCAAGTGCCTGACCCCATGAGCACTAGCTGTTCTGGGTATTGCTATTGGCAGTATTATCAGTGCACAGTAGTAGCAGAGGTACAGCTAATACTATTACCTAGATGCCTTATCTCCCCCAAATGGCCTCCAGACCCCTCCAGGGCAGCCATAACAGCTCATTCTGGTGAGCCCCTCACCAGTGCCTGGCAGATAGTAAACACTTACATCTTTGCAAGATTGCTATCCCTGCTTTTGCTTGATGTATCATTTTAAAAACAGCAAGGGACAGCCCAAGGGAATGGGAAGGACACAGCTTCAGAGTAGGGTGGCCTTGAAACCCAATCCTGGTTCTTACACCTGGGTGACTGACCTAAAGCTGTCATGTCGTTGATGGAAATCTCCCTGATCCTCAGGCTCCTCACCAATGAGATGGCTTAATAATATTATATATCTCAATCCAGCTGGTGTGGCCAGTGGTTGAGTGCCGACCTATGAACCTGGAAGTCACCCTTTGATTCCTGGTCAGGGTTCATGCCTGGATTGCGGGCTTGATCCCCAGCAGGGGGCATGCAGAAGGCAGCCAATCTATGATTCTCAACATTGGTGTTTCTAGCTCTCTCCCCCTCTCTCTTCCTTCCTGGAATCAATAAAAATATAATTTAAAAATACTATCTACCTCATAAGATCATTGAGAAAAATAAATGATGTAATAGTCCCAGCTCAATAATGTAGGCTCCTTAATGCTACTCCCAATATTGGCTTAATAGCAATGACAAAGGCAAGTATATACTAAGCCTGCTTGGATGTTTGGGTCATAATTAGGTATCACTACACGCCTATTTAAAGTATGCCACACCTTAGAACACGTGCCTAAGACAAACAGCCACTTGCAAGCCTGTGAAGGGGCGGTACTTCATAGAGGCTGGGTTGTACAAAAATTGGTGGGTGGGAGTGGATAATAATAATAGTAATAGCAATAATGATTGTGCCAGGCAGTGAGCTAAGCACCTTTCATGTATTAACTTCTATATTATTTGCAACATTCCTCTACAATCATAGGTTTCACTCCTAATACAATTACCCCCAATTTACAGATGGGAAAACTGAGTCTGAAAGCAGTGAAGAAACTCTCCTAAGGTCACTGAGCAGGAAGTGGTAAAGCAAGGACCTGAATGAACCCTCTCTGTTTCTAAAACTCAAGCTCTTAACTTCTCCCCTTGTAGGGAGATAGAGAACAAACAAACATAACACACACACACACACACACACACACACACACACACACACAGGCTTCAGTGCCATCCTATGGGCAAGGATCGGTTGGTGGGTTTGCAAAGCCTCAGAAGTATTCACCCTCCCTTTGTCTTGTTTAGTGGAGGGAAAAGGGGCATAGCTGATGCCTTGTACCCCAGTATCTCAACAGGGGCCGCCTTTGTCCTGCCTCAACACACAAAAGTGTCTATACCGATAATATTTTAAGATAATGTTTATCCTACGTTTTTCTAAATGCTCAAATATTTTTAGAGTCAAATATACAAAAATAAAGGCTCCAATGGGCTGGGGAGCCAGCGGCGGGGTGTTCCGGATCACAGACCAGTAAAAGCGGAGGAGAACCAGCTGTGCTGCCCCCTTGGGGCCAGCAGATGGTGGGGCAGGGGCAGGAGGCAACGACAGAGAGGTCCCAGTTTAGTCAAGGCAGCAACTGCACCCTCCCCAAATCCTGGAGTACACACAGACCAGGGAGCACCTTGGCATGGGGCACCCTGGACCACCCCTTTCACCCGGCCGTGATGGGCTGGCTACCTGGTTGTCTCACAGTTTTGTTTTGTTATCGTAGGTGGACAGGGTCTCGGCTCAAGACACGGGAGCCTCTGATGTCAAGTCAGAGAAATTGTGGTCAGTGGGACTCATTCCTCAACTCCCCTTACTTACTAGTAATTCCAGAAGCTGCGCTTTGTGGATGGGCAAAGGGTCTATGTGAGAATTTGGTGCGTGAGATCAGGAGGAACAATGTGAAACCGAGTGACAAAGCCAGCCCATGAGTGTGCACAAGTCCACATGACAGTGTACAAGTGTCTGTGTACACGCTCCCACCTGAAAGTTGCAAAGGGAAGCCAGCCAGACATTCCCCATGTAACCTTACAGGATTTTTCCAGGCCCGAGATCCTGGGTTTTGGTTTCAGAGAGTAAGAAGGAGTCAAATGGTGAAAAAGTGCCTGCGTTCCAGCGTGCAGGATGCCGTGAGGGAGAGCTCAGAACTGTCACTAGGAGAGTGTGTCGTTTGTCGACAGAGCCGGCCAGGAGAGGCCACTGCTCCTTTCCTACCTAATCAAACCTTCTGGCATTGACAGAGGTGAACTGGGGGTGGAGAGATCTGCCTCACCATTATCTCTGCTCTTGTGGCACCTTTTCCTCCCTCCCCTCCTCCCTCTCTCCCGCCCTCTCCCGCCCTCCCCCATCCCAGTTCTGCTCCCGCCTATGAAAAATCAGCAAATAAAAAGTTACATTAACCCCACCCTGACCTCGCCGACATAATACACTGCAGGCTGATGCGCTGCCTTTGGAGGCTCGCTGAGAACCTGTCACTCTCCAATGTCCCGAGCACAGCCTGGGGAGCATTTACCGGATAATTAATATATTAAATGCATGAAAAATAGTTACACAGACTTCCCCTCCCCACTCAGGGGAGGGGGGTGGGATGCAAAAAAAGACAGATTCAGGCTGTATACCATCAATATAAAAGCATCCCCCGAATAGCCGTCATAAAAACTGTTCATAATTTTATAGCTTCATTCCTGTTGGAGCACCATAAAGGCAAGTCATATTTTTTACACTCAGGATGCCCCATAAAAAAAAAAAAAAAGAAAGAAAAGGAGCACACGAGAAAACGAGAACTTGGCAGGAGGTTCTTTTGCTCTCTCACCTGAGAGAGAGGGACAGAGAAGGCGCCCCCTTGTTTGTCCTCTCTGACCCCCTTCTCCCACTTTTCCCTAGGTCCAGCTGTGAATCCTGATGAGCCTATCAGAAGAATTATTAATTGGATGACTTTATTACTTTTTATTTGGCCTCTTTTTTCCTTTTGCTGATTCCATATTTGCCTTTCACGAGGATGGAGACGGGGTAGGGGTGAGGTATCTCTCTGTGTCCAGGTCCTTCAGGCCCTTTACCTTTCTTCTGAAAGGCTGGGTACGGGGAGCGAAATGATGGGGGTCTGGGTGAACCACCTGGGTCTGTTAAGGTCCCAGTGCAGAAAGGAGCAGAGCCATGAACATGTCTTTTGGAGGAGATGGTAAAGGCCCCAAACCAGGTGGTGGGGAGAGAGGAAGGAGAAAGGACTAACTGTAATCCTTGATCTGACCCTTGGTTAGCATGGGATGAGCCCCCCGAGGCCCCTGCCAGAAGCAGCGCGTTCCTCCAGCACTCTCATAAGACTCTCAGGCAGGCAGCTGTGGGTTGGGGGATGGGAGCATTTGGGACCCGATACAGACCAAGGCCTGACCCAGTCCAGGAGGTGGTTGGTGATCAGGACAGGCAGAGCTCGGGGTGTGTTCCTCTCCTCATCAAGAAATATAAGTGGTAGTAAAATGGCCCCATTCACAAGCAACACCCCCCAAAAAACACACACCCACACACACCGAGTCCTTCAGAGAGATCTGACCCCAGAAGGAAGACTTCATCCCCTTCCTAATTCCGAGTGGGAAAGGAGCTGGGCCAGGCATGCACGGCCCAGCAGCTGAGCAGAAGGGAGACACTGACGCACTCTGGATGCCTCCATGAGGAGCTGCGGACACATGGGGGAGACAGATACTCGTGGAGAGACGCGAGGAAGGCGCCCCATGGCCTCTCACACACCCAGGCTGTCTGCAAACCCTGTGGACACAGGCACATGCAAAAGGGCCCCGCAGCTGGACGCCAGGCCGGCGCCAGGGCGGAGTTGTGCGGTGCGTGCCCTGTGTGAGCTGGCCATGGTGCTGAAAGGAAAGATTCCCATCAGAGAAAAAGGCACCGCTGGCCGGGCTTCCAGCCTAGCCCTGTGGGAGCAGCACACCTAGCCTCCCCAAGTATCTGCCACTTTGATGAACTTGGTTGGTGTTTCTCCCCAGCTGAGCTGAACAGTGTGTGTTTTTCCTTCTTTGGGGTTTCTGCGTTTGACTGCCTTTACTCGCCCTGCCATCCCTGCCAGGGTTGAACCTGCCCTGAGTAGGTACTATGTCCCTTCAATAAGACGGAGGGATCTGTCTTTCCTGGATCATACTATCCCTCGCTGAGGTCTGTCTCCCCAGAAGTCTGGGTGCTCCCGGAGGGCAGTCTCTGGTATCTCTGATCAAAGGGCCTTCTTTCGGCTTTTACTCTCATCAGACTGAAATCTCTCCCAGACACTTTGTCTCTCCCATTAGATTTTTCTAATGCCAGGGGTTATTCGTCTCTCACCAGATTTAGAGTTTGCCTGGAGCAAAGACTTTTCTCCACCATCAAACTGCGATCCCCAGCCCCCCTCAAGAACAAAGATTGTGTCTCCCTATCAGATTGGGGTCTCTTCAAGGGGTTCATTTCCCCCACCAGAATGGAAGCCCTCCACCATAATCAGAAAGTGGCTTTCCCCCACTGGACTGGAACGTCTCCCAGAGCAGGGGCAGGAACTCTCATAAGACTGGGGTCCCCCACAATGGCACTATGGTTCTTCCATAAGCCCCTCAAGGGCACGTGCTCACCACCGGAACAGAAGCCCCTCCCAGATCAGAAGCTGGGCTTCTACCCTAAGACTTCTACCCTAGGGGTCTTGAGAATAGGGACTTGGACTTCTTTTTTCTAATTCTCACTCAAGGACATGTTTTTATTTGTTTTAGAGAGAGAATGAGGGAGAGGGAAAGGAGAAACACCAATCAGTTGTCTCCCGTATGCACCCCGACCGAGGATCGAACCTCCAACCTGGGTATGTACCCTGACCAGGAATCAAACACACGGCCTTTGGTATACAGGACAATGCTCCAACCGAGTCACACCGGGCAGGGTGGAACTTTGACTTTTTTTTTTTATAGGAATCTGGGTGCCCCTCGAGGGCAGAGGTTCCCCCACTAAACTGGAAGCTCCTACACATCAGGCTCCCCTAAGGCAAGAGGTGTGTATCCTTTGTTCCACCCTGCACCAAGAAGAGCTTATTTCCTGCTATGGTTGAGTATGACTGTACCATCTGTGAACTGGACAAAAGAGACTAACATTATCAGCCATCTCCATGTGCCAGCTACAGCCCCAGGCCCTTCCTACCCATTATCTCATGGCCTCACCACCATCCTGCATGGCAGATATTCTTATCCCCTTCCTACACATGAGATGAGACTGACACGAAGGAGTCCAGCATCAACTCCCTCACCCCCAGTCCTGGCCTCCCCCTCCCCCTCCCTCAACCCTCCCCATCACTCCTCCCCAACCTTGCTGATCTATTCCTACAAAGGCAGCCAAATGGGACACTCAGGGCTTGAAAGAAGTCAGGTTTCAAGCAAAGAAGAAGCTGTACGCCAAGGGACAGTCTTCCCTTTCCTTGAGTATTGAGGGCTGTGGACAGTGGGGTGGGGGTGGGGGGCTGCATATAACCAGGGGACTCACATTCTCTCTAGAAGCCTCGGTTGGCTCTGTGATTCTGCATACACTGGGGATGGGGGAGGTGAATGGAGAAAAGGAGGGTCACTGGGGTACTCTTTGTAAATCAGATTTTCTGATCTCACTTTTTTTTTTTTTTTTTAATGGAAACCTAAGCTTTCTTCCTCCTTTTCCTCCCCATACCCAACAGTCTCTCAGCATGTTGGGGTGAGAGCAGTTATTAGCATCCCTGTATTGTGTGTGTGTGTGTGTGTGTGTGTGTGTGTGTGTGTGTAATAAAAACAGGTCTACCGCCTCTTCCAATCCAGAACTAAAAATAGAGATGGGGGAGGGGGGTAAGCACCCCCCCCCAAAGGAAAAGCATCAACTAATTTGAAAAATATTTAAGAAACTCTGGGTCGTCATCCACTCGCCTCTCCCTGCTCCATAATTACACTGCAGTGCCTGATATTTTCATGGGACATTAAACCAGGAGTCAGGTGATGGGTTCCTTCCGTCTACGCCTATCCGTTAGCCGCCAGGCCCCCGCGGACCTTGACATTATTAATAGTCCTATTCATTAAGTATTACTCTTGTAGAATGAGTAGCATAATATTGGCCTGGAGATAGGAACAGGCAGAAGGAATAAGTCAAATTAATTTTCCGGAGCAAACGCCCCGGTTCTGTAAATGACATTCTGTACTGTTAGCATTTTAAATGTGGCACAAATGGCAGGAGACACAATTTGAAAGCAAAATACTAGAAGACATGGCTCAGGGTGGAACGTGGCAGCAGGAAAATCTAAGAACGTCAGGGACCTGGGGGTGGGAGCGTCTGGCCTGTGTAGCAGTGGGAAGAGGAGGATTTTTTTAATGGGCATTTATTTAAAATGCAGTTGAGGGAGGAGAAAGGTAGGAGGGCAGGTAGTGAGATCTGTGTGTGTAACAGGGTGTGTGTGTGTGGAGGAGTGTCTTGTGGAATAGGAAGGAGGAATCAATCAGTTTTCCTCCCTCTCTCTACCTCCAAGGGGATGATCTAGGGTTGGAGCTGAGGGCTCTCTGCCTCTTACTCCCCACCCAGGAAGGGGGACGGTGCTTTTCACCCCTTCCATGCCTTTCTGACCAGGTCTAGGGAAAGCTAACTCACACATTCTTACTTAATGTGAGCTTTGGTAGGTAACAACACTCCATCTATGTTCGACAATACATGCCAATTCTGGAATAAACCCTACGTTAGATTTTAGAAAGTGGGACACACATAGATTAGTCAGGCAAGGCCCCGTACCCTACAAAAGCTTATCGTCCTGTGATTGAGCCAGGAGGAGCCCAGGTAACTGGTACAATTTGTAATAAGGCAATGAGGGAGGGAAATATACAAGCTGTAGAGTGCTCAAGAGAGCCCATTCCATTAGAGGACACTTGCTAGAAGTGATGGCATTTAAGCTAGGCTCCCACGGGGGGGTGAGGGGGCAGAATTTGGATATAAAATTTTGAGAAGGAAGCAGGATGAACCAGGACTGGAATTATCGAAGGGCGACATGAATAAGAGACAGCAGGCTACTATCCAGGACAGAGGGCTTGGAAAGGATCAGCATTAGCCATGAGATTGAGAAGGCCGTTCTCGGAAAATTCTGTGTGTCAGGCATCCAAAATTACAAAAGCAGGTCTGAGAAGATGATGCCTTCCCTGAAGTCCATACTCCTACCTCATTCTCCCCAAGACACAAGGGCAAATGCTTGTGGGAGCAGGGCAAGAGTACGGGGAGCTGCAATCCATGCCTTGGGTGGTTTCTGGGCCTGTACCATCGCATCTTAGTCAGTGGCTAAGCAAACCAGCAGCCTTGTTGAAAATAAGATTATGCCTCAACAAAATTAGGCTGCAGGCAAGTAGAAAGATGAATGCCCACTTGTGCACCCCCACTATTCCCACCAGGAAGCCAGAAACAGGGCTCTTTTCTATTTAACACTCACTTGCCAGTGGGCTTTTTTGAGTCCAGCATCCATCACCACCTACTTAGGTGGTCCCAAGTGTTTCAAACATCCCAAGAGAATAGGCAGAGCCTTTATTCTGGCATCCTGCCTAGAACTGAGCTCCTGCCCAACTATGTGCCTGTCTTCCTTGCCCCATTCTCATCCAAACTTCATAAGGCCTTTTTCTTCTTTTCTTTAGGGTAGGCAATATCTGGACTTACATGGATCCTGACTAGGATCTGAGGCCATTCAGGACCCGAGGGAACAAAATCCCTGAGGTACAGACCTTGGGATCCATCCTTACGGAACTCGGATAACAGATATAAGGTACACAAACAACTTAAAACACTGCAGTCTATGATGGGGCCTAAGGGGAGACACATTTAAAATGTTAAATCAACAACAGCTATCACTTGCATAGTAATTGCTACACTCCAGATGCTGTTCTAAGTGCCTTTATACATATTAACTCATGTCATCCTCACATCAACCTTATGAGGTCAGTACTGTTATAATCCCCATTTTGTAGATGAGGAAACCGAAGCACGCAGGGGTTGACTTGCCCGAGGTTATGCAGGCGGTAAGTGGCAGGTCACTGGTTCTTCACAGTCACTGATTCTGACACTGGCCCTGTTCATGCTACCATGAAAAAGGAAGGGGGTTATGGGAAGAGCACTGGATTGGGAGTCAAGAGCTGGTCCATCCCTAGGGATCTTGGACAAGTCGCAGCCTCCTTGAGCCTCAGCTCATCTGTGAAATGAAGAACTTATGCCAGGTGCCTTTCAAAGTATCCCCCAACTCTGACACTCTACTGAAGTGACTCTCAACTTCTTCTGTGTAAGTTGGAATCACCCAGGGAGCTTGGGGGGAAAAAAAAAAAATATATATATATATATATATATATATATATATATATATATATATAGTAAAATAATAACACGTGGGCCACATCCAGGCCAAATAAATCAAAACCTCTTGAGATATAACTCCTAGACACCGGCATCTTAAAAACCACCCCAGGTGACTGTTGGTTTTTGTAGAATGTAGAGCGCAGGTGCATTGAAGAACAAAGGCAGCACTCTTTTTTTCTTTCTTTCTTTTTTTTTTTTTTACAGAGAGGAAGGGAGAGAGACAGAGGGCTAGAAACGTCGATGAGAGAGAAACATCAACCAGTTGCCTCTTGCACACCCCCTACTGGGGATGTGCCCGCAACCAAGGTACATGCCCTTGACCGGAATCGAACCCGGGACCTTTTAGTTCGAAAACCGACACTCTATCCACTGAGCCAAACTGGTTTCGGCTAAGGCAGCACTCTTAGTCTAGCCTAATCAGAGGTCTTAGGAACTGGCGACTAGGGCCTTGGCTGGAGGGTCAAGAGGAAGTGGTTTACTGGTAGATCCCAGAGTCCCAGAGTAGCTCCAGGACTTACAGAAAAGCAGCCTCTCAAAAGGGACAGATTAGCATCAAACCACATTTCTGTAGATGCGTCTCCAAGCTGGGAACCACAGGAGGTCTCTTGGGACAGTGGGATTGGGTCTTCCTTCTTACTCCTGGCGTTCCAGACCCTTAATGCCTAGCATCTCCCCCAGTTTTGGAGGTGTCTCCCTCCTTAAGCTCCTCCCAGAGAACTGGGGATTCCAGCACCCTCCGGATCCCATCGGGGCACCACACCTTTTGGGGAGCAGGTTAGTGGAGAGGACCTCTTCCACCCAATGCCAGAGGAGGAGCCACATCTTCCCCCCACAGAACTGAATAAATACATTTAGCACCACCTCCGCCTCTTTTTTCCCAATTTAGTATTGTTTAATATGCATTTAATCAGGCCATTCGGTATTACAGCGGCTATGTAGCGTGACTCCCCCCCACGGCACAGAGGGAGGGCGTTATAGGCCATTAGGCTAAAGTAATATGTATGAGGAGTCACTTTTCCCCAGGGCGCAGTAACTATTTTTGCTCCCCAGTCGTCCCCATTAAATCATTAAACCTCATGACTATACTTTCTGAACTCTACCATGATCTTTAAAAAGCCAAGCATTAAAGGGCAGCTGTCACCCTCCACCGCCCAGGCCTCACCGCTTTATGTATTCACAGCATTAAGTCCTTTGTCAGTCTATACATCATTGGGGGTGCGGAGGGGGGTGCGTTACAGCGCTTGAGGAGTCGGCAGCCGGACCCCCAGCTCTCCCCAGGGGAGGGCCCAAGGGGTCTAGTGATAGGCCCCTCCCTGAGAGAAGTCTGGTTATGGTGAGAGGGGCGAGGGCCCCAGACGCTGGGACCTGTCCGTGGTGCTGATGTCCTGTCCCACAGGCATTATCCTCTCTCTCCAACTACATTTGATTTTCTCAACTAACACGAGTTATTTCATAACAAAATGTTTCCTGGGAGGGAAAAACTCCCTATTTCCCCATATAATGAGTATGCAACTTCCCAAGGAAGATCTGTGGATTAGGATTCAAAAAGCTGCTAACTGGCATAAATTAGGCAAGTCTGAGCACCAGTTTCTTCAGTAGTAAAAAGTGTTGATAATGGCAATCACACAGGATTGTTAAGTTTAAAAGATATTGTGGTTGTTAAAGTTATTTGAAAACTATATACACTGAACATATATATTAATATGTTCAGGACAAATATTAATTGATACTAATTTTGATTTTATTATTTAATAAACATTATCTACTATTACTACTATTTATTATTGCTGTTGTTGATAGGTGCTATTCAAGAACAATTTCCCAGAACTTCCTTCTCCCCTAGGAAATCTCCCCGGACAGGGATGCAAGCGAGGACTAGCATCAGTGGAAAAAGAACAGTGTTATGTTTTTATTTTGTTTACCTCCTATGAACTGAAGTGGAGAGAATCCTTGAGAGTCCCTTCTCCCAAGACCCAGTCCCAATCCTGTGGGGCCCTTATCCAATCCCCACCCCTGACACACGAGTACTTTTTTCACTCTCCATCTCCTTGCCAGCCTCACCATCAAAAAGCCGGGCAGGAGAGGGTTAAGAATCTTGGCAACCCCCCAACAGAGTCCTCCTCACTGGCTGGGAAACAATGGAGCCATCAGTCTATATTTGACCTTTGCTCCCACAGCGTTTATGACTTATTCCTCTCCTCCACAGCCTGCTGCGATTCTGCCTTCAATCTCCCACCCCTAGCCAGAGGAGAGCTGACCCTCCCCCAGGCCTCCCTCCTTCCCCTTGTTCTCCCCCTTCCTCACCTCTCCTAGATTCCTTTCTGTCTCATTCTGTTCTCTTATATTTTCCCTCTTCCTATATTCCTTCATGATGCTCTTTACCCCAACTTCCAGTTCTCTCTCCCTTTCTTTTCACTTTTGCCTTTGCTTCTCCTTCCTCCTCCTCTCCTCAGTTTTCTCTTTGCCTTCCCATACTTAGCATTTGGCATGCCAGATTTGGGTGAGGACTCTTGGAAAATCTCAGCTTGCCTGCCCTCTTCTCTCCCTCTTACACTCTCAAACATACAGACCCCTCTCTGCTCATCTCCCATCCCCTGACACCACAGTGTCCCAAAGTGGTCATGAGTGGGCACAATCAAAGTGTGGGGAATGAGAAGTCACCACATCTATTCGTGGACAGAGTCTCAGGGGGTGGGGGTAATGTCACCCAGACTGGAGTTGAGATGAATGGAGGGTCTTACCATAACGGAGGAACTCCAGGGTGTAGAAACAGGAAAAGATCACACAGGCCTGAGTATCCAAAAGAACCACATTCCAGTCCTAGCTCATTCCCCTACTAACTGAGTGACCTTGGGCAAGCCATTTATTCTCTCTGAGCTTCTTCCTGCCCTGCAAAATAAGAGTTCGTAATGCCTGCCGCGACTTGGCTTGCAAGGTTTGTTGTAAGGATCAAGAAATAGAAAGAGTGTAAAACTGAGTTGTAAATCGTAGAGGGCTATATAAATACCAGGGGGTGGGAGTTGTATTAATTTTTTTTTTCTTGGAGTCTCATCTGGCTGCCTTGACCCCACCCTCAACCCCTGCAGTGGGATTAAGGAAGCAATAATCCCACACACCTCTATAGCACCTTCTAATTTAAAAAGCACGTTGACAGCTTTTTCCCTTTTAAAACAGCTTTGTGAGTGAAAGATATATTGTCAGCCCCATTTTACAGATGTGGACACTGAGGCTTAAGTAAGCAGTTTTGAAGTGACTTCTCCAGGGCCATAATACTAGTAAGCAATAAAACCTCAAGCCTAGGTTTTCAGCCTCCAAGTTCAGTGCTTCAACCACCCCCTGTGGCTTCTCACTTGCCCTGAGGTCGCCCAGGCTGGATGGTAGCTGTCTCAGCAGCCTATTACACCACCTTGCACTGCCAGTTTGTATACCCACCTTCCTCCAGCAGTGGTGAATGCCTTGCAAGGAGAGGATAGGCCTGGTGGGCACTTAGTGAAATTGCCAAGTGCATGAATGAATGAGTGCATGAGCCCCTCCCCCCCACCCTATGGCACCGTGTTGCCCCTGGGTACAAGGGTATGTCCTAGAAGGTGAACTACAACTTGGTCCACTTCTTCACAACTCCAGAGGTCTGCCTCAGGGCCACAGAATGGGCTCTGGGCTCTGGCATGAGAGGATCTCTGGGGGAGGGGTGAAGCCTGCCACCCCCCCTACACACACACACACACACACACACACACACACACACACACACTGCTCAGCCTCTGCCCCCAGCTCTGTGACAGCAGCCTCTGTAATGAATGACTCTGCAGTGGGGCCCAGCAAAAGGACAGGAGGGCACGAGACAAATCATAGCTGCCAGGCGCTAATCTTCCCCTGGGAAAGTCACCTCCACCCCCCTCATCCATCACTGGGCACTGGGCTGCCACCATGTCCCCCCACGTACACACCCAAGCCAACTGCTTGGGCCCCATGGATATGTGTGAGTGCACCGAGGTGGCTCCAGCGTACACCCGGGGCCTCTGCACCCAGGCAAAAAGGGCCATTGCTGCTCCACACAAGACCCTGCCTCAGATCTCCCATCCCCAGAAAGAGTGAAGTCTGATGATTCTACATAAACCCACTGAGCCATATATTTGTTTAATTGCCTAAAAAATGTTTGTTGAGAATCGGTTGCAAGTAACGCAATGTGGTGTAGAGGACACAGAGATGAATGGAACAAGCTCTAGTCCTGAAGGAGTTCATGGCCCAGCAGGGGAACAGAAACAGATCAATGGACATTAGAAGGAAAGGACACAGGAGAGAGAGAGAGAGAGAGAGAGAGAGAGAGAGAGAGAGAGAGAGAGAGAGAGAGAGAGAGAGAGAGAGAGAGAGGGAGGGAGGGAGGGAGGTGGGGAGTTAAGAAGGGATTTCTCCCAGCTTGGGGCTCTGCTGCAGCTTTGAGAAGGAGGACCTTGAATAACAGGTGGAGTTTCCAGGGCCAGGAAGAAAGCAGTCGGGAGTAGAGAACACTGAGCCGAAGCAGAGTGTGGGAGCTGAAATCAGTTGTACATGAAGAGGGGCAAGGAAGGATGCGATTGAGGCCTGTCCACTCAATGCCACACCTCTCCCCACGCCCGCCCTTTCCCAAAACACATCCCAGACTCCCAGTGTCATGACATACAGAAGCAGGTCCAACTCCTGCCACAGATCAGTGTCATGGAGATGTGTCCAGCCATGTGTGCGTCTCTTCCCAGAGAAGAGGCTATGGGGGTGCAACCAAGATCCACAAGCCATGCCACTGGAGAGCCACTCCGTGTACACTGCCACGCCCCTGGCCAGCATTCATGAGCACTGTTCCGAGAGCTTCACACGAATTGTCTTTTGCTAGAACGGAGGCCCCACAGAGCTTCGAAGGTCTTACTCACTGATGAATCACCAGAGCTCAGAACAGTGCTTGGTGCATAGGAGGCGTTCAACAAGCTTTCACTGAGGGAATGGCTGACCTCCTAGACTCGCTGAATAGGGTTGCTATGCTATAAGATAGATATAAATATTACCTGCCCTCGCCCCATTTTACAGAAGGGAAAACTCCATGTGGGAAAGAACCAGTAACTTGGCCTGTGCTCATACAACTAGTACATGCAGGATCCCGGATGCAAACCCCGCTCTGGCACCAGTGCAAGCTCTCTCTCCCAGACACAACAAGGAGCACCAGCCCCGCATGTGGCTTTTATATCTCCGCAGCCTTGGTTATGCTTCAAGGAGGCATAATTTCAAGAACCTACTCTCTCGGAATCTGCATAATGGTGAACTATTGTAACAAAGAACTAATGCATACATTCACACATTTCTATAGTTATACACAACCAGGCAGCCTGCATTAAGAATGCCTAACACAAACACAAACACCCAATTTCCAAAGTAGATTAATCTGGAAGGGTTCATTTGCTTTACGGAAAAATGTCTTTGCACTATAAAAAAAAAAAAATTAAAAAAAAAACACACACACAAAAAAAAACAGGGAGTCATCAAAGGAATGTTTTGTGTTTTGTTTTTGTTTTTGTTTTTGTTTTAAGTTACCGTATTTTTCGGACCATAAGACGCACTTTTTTGGGGGGGAAAAGTCCCTGCGTCTTATGGTCCAAATATAGCCTACACATATACTTTAAAAAAAAAGTTTTTTTACTTGCCCGGCTCTGTGTGGTCTCTGTGTGCTTGCCCGGCTCTAAAATGGTTCTAAATGCTGCTGTTTACTTTACAGGGTTGATTACATGTGTTTATGACTGTGATGTTGGGTTTTAATGCACATAAAATATTTTAGGACACTATTTGTTTCAGAATCTTTTTTTCTTCATTTCCCTTCTCTAAAAACTGGTGCGTCTTATGGTCCGGTGCGTCTTATGGTCCGAAAAATACGGTAGATCTTCTCTGGGCACCGCAGTGCTTACCTGAAGGGCATAGCAGGGCAGAGTGAGGGCACCAGCACTGGTAGGTCACCTGCTGTGTACCAGGCACTTACCCAGCAGAGGAGATAGATGTTTTATCCCCAGTATAGAGATAAGGAAACTGAAGGTCAGGTTCAACTTGTTCGCTCATTCCTGCTCTGTGCTAGGAACCCATGCAGGCCCTGGGGAATCAGATGTATGCAGACCCAGCTCTGCCCTCCCCCCGCCCCCCTATGGTGCATTCAGTCTAATGGGGAAAGATAGGGAACAAACAAGTAAATGAATAAGTGAACAAATCCTCGAGAAAATGTCATGTTATGATAAGTACAATGAAGGAAACAGTGTGATAAGAGGGAACTGGGGGATCAAATGCAGATACAGAGGCATTAGGGGACCC
Source organism: Pipistrellus kuhlii (assembly GCF_014108245.1). Classification (NCBI taxonomy): domain Eukaryota; kingdom Metazoa; phylum Chordata; class Mammalia; order Chiroptera; family Vespertilionidae; genus Pipistrellus; species Pipistrellus kuhlii. The sequence goes on along the minus strand of NW_023425521.1, from coordinate 12,178,599 downwards.
CTTGGACTCCTCAGCTGGAAACTGGTCAACTTCATTCCCGGCTCCTCAGCCCCAGTACAGGGAAGGCAGGCTGGGAGGGAGGGAAAGCAAGAGGGAGGGAGGGAGGGAGGGAGGCAATCAACCTATTCCTTCTCTCACACTAACTTGGCAGAAATCCAGTGGGAAGAGCTGCTGAAAAAACAAACTGTATTGGAAACCATTGTCCATTACAGACCCATCTGAGGTTCGCTCTGAAGCCCTGGCACCAATCCTCTGAGAAAACAGGAATGTGATTTTGTAAAATTCCAGCTCAGCCAGCTTGGTGAGAGCAAGGAGGGCTGAGGGCAGAGGGCGGACAAAGGTGTAAGCATTTAGCGGAGGGAGGAGTCAGGGTACCTGAGGATGCAAATTGAGAAACAGGGCAGGAACAAAATAAAGGCAGGCGGAGGGAAGAGACTGGGGGGAAGAGAAAGCGCGTGTGCACATAGTTACGGGGCTTCCCTACAACTTCCTCCAAAGTTTAATAGATTTCTAAATGGGCTTATTATCACCACCTATGAATTCTTTAAAGGACCTAATTATGAAACACCAAACTAGCTAATTAGGTTTCCTGAGCTCGCCTTGTCACAGGTGCAAACAAGCTCTCTGGACAGTAGTCCTGGCAAAGCCTGCAGAGCCGGATCGATGGGGGGTGGGGACTGTCTGAGGCGCACCATTAGGCCTATAATGGCGGGTCCCTGCTGCCACTGCCAGGCCTGCAGAGATGCTCCCTGCGATTCTGTCCCCTGGTGGGCGGGGGCAGAGGGCCTACAGAACAGGGTCCAGCTTCCCTTGGCCTCTCTGGGCTTGGGGCTAAGGATGAAGCAAGTGGGTGTCCCCAGAATCCAGCTTAGCAGGGACTGTAGGTAGGGGGAGTGGTCACAGAACCAGGCCCTTGGCATTCCGTTCTCTGAACTGAAGTGCCCAGGGCAGGAGCCACAGAGGTCCTGAGTAAATGCACTTGTCTCACACATCGCTGGAGAAAAGAGGGCACTTGGGGGTCTAAACTAGCAGATGGCTATGCCCCCCACATTATATTAGAGGTCCCCCGGGGGTGAGGGCTGAAGTCTCAGTACTTCGCTGGCACTACATACAGCCCTGTCTTCACTACAGTGGCTTCCAGAGTGTGTTCCTCAGGCCAGTAACTTCACATTACCTGGACACCGGTTAGATATGCAAATTTTAAGACATCACCCAAAGGTGGGTGGAGCAAACCAAGTTGTAATGATCCGACAGGAGACTCAGTTTGAGAACCACTGCTTTCCTATCTCCAGGACAAGGCCACTAATCAGTACAGCTGCCAATAGTGGTGCTGCTGGCTAGGGTGCTGTGTGTGTGTGTTGGGGGGGTGGGGGGAAGTAGCAGGGGTGTAAGCTCTGTTTTTTAAATTAAACTAAATGATGGCCATTAAGGGGGCATCCCCTGCACATAATTAATTCCCCTTTGCTAAAAGGGCCAGGTGAGAACTGGACAGCTAATGATGCTCACCGCATGCCTCCCCCTCATCCTTCCACACCCTCATCTTCTCCAGGGTCTTTCTCTTCAGCCCTACAATGAAGGCCGGTTCTCTTTCCATGTGGTGGCCTCACCAGAGTCTGAGATTTGTCCACATCACTGTTCCCCTGTGGGAACCCCTTTCACGTCCCACGTGGTTCAGGGTTCCGGTTCAGGGTTCGGGTCCTGGAGAAGGCCACACACAAATGAAAAGAGACTAGAAAGGTATTAATTTGGGAATATTGGGAGCCAGGCGGGAGCCCACCTCTAGTGGGAGAACTTCACCCTGCTCTGGCCTTGCTATCCCTTTTCTTGAGGCTATGGGACACACCCATAGCCTATAGGCAGGAAATTCCAATAACAAAAATACATGAGACAAACAGAGGTGGAGGCTGCTTCAGCTAACAATGTTTCAACTAAACAGTGAGTGGTTAGAGCAATTAAGGTTGTTGACCAGCTCCCGGGTTTCCTGTCCACATCTTTCTATTAGAGAAACAATGATCGGTTTCCGGCATGGCCCTCTTGCTAACTCCGTCCTGGTCTCCCAACTCCTCTGCAGCCATACAGGGTCCCAGTGTGCCTCTTTCACCAGACCATTTCTGCTCTTACTGGCTTGACATATTAAACACAAGGGTAGAATTTTGCTCACAGGTGCCATAGCTTTAAGAGGTGTGTCAACCCTGGAGCTGAAAACCCACACCCCAGGTCTTCCCTGTTCCGACCAAGGATGACCAAAGACCCTGGGCTCTGGCTGTGGGCAGATCAGGCCATCCTTCACTAGCTGTGTGACCCCAGACTAGTTCACTCGCCTCTCTGAGCTTCATTTCCACTGCTCCCAGAGGTGGGTGACGCCACCTCTCTCTTAAGGTCGTGGTGGGGATGAACAGAAACGCTACATGAAAAGCACACAGGCAGCACCTGGTACCATTCCTCTCCCTACTCCATCCACCGTGTGGGCTCCAGATGGGCCCAAATGGGGCTCTTCCTCATTGATCCAGGGATATCTCTGGGTTGCACCAGCCCTCATTCCATTAGTAAATCCTGGAGTCCAAGTGCTGGGCCAACTTTATTGCGGTTCAACAAACCTCTCAAGGGCACCTGTTGTATGCCAGGAGCCCTGACAGTATCTGAAAGGACTTTGTACTCTCAAGTGTGGTGGGAAAGATACATCGATAATGCATCCTTAAGAATAAGGGACAGAAGAGGAGGGAGCAGGCAAAGAGGTGCAGGAAAATAGCATAGCTTTAGAGACAGACCTGGGTTCAAACCCTGGCTTCATCACTGAGTGACCAGGTAACCTTGCACAAATTACTTAATCTCCCTGTGTCCCATTGTCCTCCTCTGCAAGATGGGGGGAAATAAGAGCTTCAAAGATGAGGCTGACAGATGTTGTGGGTAAGCACCTGGCACATGTGAAGGCTCAGAAAGTGGTGTTATTATTACTAAGGCTTCCTTGTTCTCCTGGAGCCCTCCTCACCTCTGCAGGGTCAGGGTCTGAACCGTTTTGGTGGCCCTGGGCTTCGGGGTTAACCAGATGATCCTTCAATACACAAAGAAACCCCAACCAGCTTAACCTCAGCTGAGGCACAGAGGGCCCAGCCACCCAGTGAATGCTGGCCCCAAATCCTGTGCTCCATTATTGCATCTGAAAATCCGTTAAAATTTCACACAATTTCCTGCACAGCAGTGCACTTCATAATGCTGGGAGCCAAGCCGGCCCAGTAATTGGGACTGGAGTGGGGCAGAGTCCAAAGCAATTAATCCGGCCTCTTTCCTTGTTTGCGCCAGGATAAGCCTGTCGGGGTGGGGAGTAATTGGAAAGGAGCGGCCTCCATCCCCAACTCCAAATTAATATTTTCCTGTCCTGATTTAATTCCGCCCGGGAACAGTGACACAGAGACACACCATGTCAAGCGCTAAGTAATCCGCCACCAGCCACCTGAGGAGGAGGAAAGGACTTTTCCTTTCCTTTGCAGTTGGTAGGGAGATAGACAAGAATGGCAGCTAGCACGACAGACCCTCAGAAGTTGGAGGGCCTTCTTCCAAGGACATCTGTAGTCCCACTTCCTCCCAATGCAGGGACATGCCACAAAGGAGGGAGGAAAGCAGGAAGTTGAGAAGATGAATGGACCTGAGTTCAAATCCTGACTTTTGCCACTCCGTTGTGTGATCCTGGGCAAGTAATTTAACCCCACTGAGCTATAGTTTTCTCATCTGTAAAATGGGGATAATCATACCTACTGTGAATAATTGTCATGAGAATTTATTACAATAAATATAAGGCACTTAGTGCCTAGTCGGTGACTGTAAATGGTAACTATTTTTCCCATTATTCTAGATTCTATGACGAGGAGCTAAGCATAATGTTAGACCCTGAGAATACAAAAGAAAAGAAAATATGGGTTCCAGCCTTTAAGGCCTTTGCATTTTAGTACCATATATCCCAGGCTGGTACACAATAGGTGGATAATATATGCTAGCTCCCTCCTTCGGCCAATCGCATCCCTGGGCAGGTGATCATTCAACCTCTGCTTGGTCACTGCATTATTGAGGCACGTGCCTATGTTTCTAGCCTTTCTGTCTCCTCGTCCTGCTCGTTCTATCTCTTCTCTAGGACCAGCTGGAGAGAGGGGCCCAGGCACATGAGATGGTCTCAGGAATCTGCAGATGTCTGCTGGCGATCTCCTAGCCCCGACTGAGCCCTTTTCCAGTTGGCTCAATAGCCTTCTAGTGGTGAGAAGGACTCCTAACTTGATCCTCTCTCATCCTGGGTGCTCACCCCAGGAGTTCAGGTATGGTGGGTAACCTGGGGAACTAGGGCTGAACTAAGTGTCACCAACCACAGGGTTTCCTTCCCTGACTCATATCCCACCCATTCCTGGATGTCCCTTTCACCTTCCAAATAAACCACTTCCGCTGAATCCCGGTCTCGGGGTCTGCTTCTGGGCGATGTTAAACTAAGACACTCAGGCATTCTGTAAACCCTGAGGCCTGAGCAGCCCAGCTGTGGGACTCTCTCTAACAAAAGGCAGCACCAGGGGACAGAGGGGACAGAACATGCCATCTCACTGCTGGGTAGCTCTGGGCATCCTAAGGGTATGGTGAAGTAGGCAGAGGTGCCCGGTAGAAAGACAGAGACTAACCAGTGGGGGCAGGGCAGACTTACTGATGAGCACTCTGAGTCCCTATCCACCCAGGAAATTCATAAACACTTGAAGGCTACTAGCCAGCAGGAATCTTATAGACTCATAAATGGGCAAAAAACTGGGAAATCTGGTTCTTTATGCACCCATCCCACATTGTGTAGAAAGGAAAAATTCGGGGTAGGGAGGGAAGAAGATGTCTTATTGGGTTCCAAACTCCCCGAATAAAAACCATTCAAGCCAAAGCAGGGAGTTACCAGGAAAAAACGTGTGTTCGACAAAACTGCAGAGAAACACTATGCAAATGTCAAAGTGATGAGGAGAGGAGGAGGGAGAGGGACAGGAATAAACCAAACATTAAATCAAATCAGTAGGAGAATAATAGCTAAACTCCTTCTTGCTTGTAGCACTCAATTCTGCAGTCGATATGGTCAGGAATGAATGAATGGCCTGCTCAGAGCCACATCTAATTCAATGTGTGTAGCACCCCAAACACCACGAGGAGAGCCAGCCAGGAGCAACCCTTCCCCACACCACATCTCCCACCCACAGGGGCAAATGGGCACAGGGAAGGGGCCAAACCCAGCCTCCCAATGCAGCTGGGGGCACAGTGGAGAAGCCCTGCCTAAGGGGTGGGTGGCATGGGGCAAGTCAGGTCCCCTCTCTGAGACTCAGGGAACCAGCACGGGGCCGGCACAGAAGCCCGGTGGTAGCTTATCATCAAGGCAATGGGCTTCCTTGTCCTCCAGGAGCCCCCCTGCCTCTGTAGGGTCAGGTCTGAATCACTCGGGCGGCCCTGGGCTTTGTGGTTAACCAGATGATCCGTTCAAAGAAAGGGACGAAGCAGGTCAAACTGGACCAGATGATTTGTGTCCTATCAGCCTTCTATTTTGCTGTGTTGATTCAAAATGAGGGTTTGAATTTGGTTGGGTCTTGGATTGTTGTGTTTTAAGAAATTGGAATTGGGATGAGAGTGAGAGTGCTGTCTGGAAGGAGAGAAGAGAAGCCCAGTCGTGGTGTGATTAGTTTGGAGTGTGGTGTGTGATGTCATCCCTGTCTTCCCATGAAAACTTCAGTGAAATCCACTCAGCTCTCCTAGACTCTGGAAATGGATAGACATGTGATGTGTGCTGCAGAGTGAGTGTGGGGTAGATGAGAGGCTGAAAGGAGCCCAGCTGCATTCGGGTCCCACCTGTGGAGGATCTCCCAGTCCGCTGCTTCGTTACTCCAATTCACAGCCATACGTGGACCAGACAATGCCCAGGCATGGGGCTAAGACTGGGAGCAACCATGTATGTGATGTGGTCCTTCCCTCAGTGAAAGGCCAGAGGTGAGGACACAACAGGCATATCCATTCAGAACCTGGGAGGACTTCTGCAGACAAAGCCAGGTTCTAGGGCCAGAGGACAAATGAGTTTTCTCTGAGCAGCTTATCACTCAATCTTCAGAAACTTGGCTCAGAGAGGAGGGGACTGGCTCAGGGTCACACAGCTGGGAAGGGGTAATACTGGATATGAACAAGTTCTGTGTCTTGGGAGCATTGATTACATCTCATTGACCTGCCTGTGTAGAAATAAAGATGCTGGTGGTGAAGATGGAGCACTCTGTCCCTTTGCCCAGGGCAGCCTCAATGCTACACTGTTGTCCCCAAGCCCCCCAATACATGAAGGACCCCTGGCCCTCAGCCTTGTGCATTATCCCAACTGTCTGGGGCCAGAAGAGCTTCACCTCTGCCCTTGCTCTGTCCACTCCTCCTGCCCTTGACCTCAGGGACTTCAGTGGACATCTGCAGCGATCATATGCCTAGAATCTATCTCTTGAAACTGTACCTCAGATTTCCTTTGGAGCCTCTCTCTCCCACTATGAGTTCATGTAGTTCTCCAGAGATGGCTATGGGCCTGAAATCCTCCCACTGCCCCTGGTTATAGGGATTGGTTCATGGATGGACATGTGACCTAAGCTGAACCAATGAAATTCAGTCTTGAGAATTTTACTGTCACTATTAGGAAGGAGATATTCCCTTTGTTGAACCAATAGGATGTGGGCCTAGTGCTACTGGCAGCCATACTGTCACCATGAGGTAACCACTGCATACTCTAATCCCCTGGAAGGAATCTCAGATGGGTTGAGTCCAAATCAATTTTTGACAACAGAGGGAACTATCCCCACCCCCATCCCCTCCCCCCCCCCTTTTTTTTAATTAACATCCAAAGCCACAGACCCAGTTAGGGGCAGAACAGATTCATACTCAAACCTTACAACTCATCCCTGTGTCCTTTCTGAACCATCATGTGATCCATTTTGTCTAGTTCTGAAAAGGTTTGTGCACAGAGTATATACAATGTGTGTGTGTGTGTGTGTGTTTCTGTGTTGTCAGAAAGATGCTGAGGTCCCCAAGGGCCATGCTTGTGCTACTGAAATCCCTGACATCTCCCAGAGCCAAGTTCATGTGGTAGGTCCCCTAAAGTCATCCCTGGGCTTCCTGAGAATGTCACCCTGACATGCCTGGAGCTGGGCAGTAATGTGGTTCTGGGAATGACACACTGCATCTTGGGGAAGAGTTCAAATTCTCTGAGAGTTGGGCTAATGTGACGTTGAACATAATAAGAACTATTCTAGCAGGAGAGATAACTTACATGAGTTCTCTCTTGTGAAATAGCAAGAGAGCTACTAACAAGAGTAGCTAACAAGAAAGCTACTGTGTTGTACTTTAAGAAAATCAATACACAAAATATAAACTTGCCTTCTGAATTTAGAGGATAAAGGACAGTTTTATAAAAGAATTCTCTTTCACCAGACACCAGTTCCACTGAGAAACCCTGGCAGGTGTTTTCAGGCCTCCCTCCCCAGTAGGGAGGTGGAACTAAAGGAAACAAATCATTATGAGGCAAAGGGCTGAAGCCATGGCCATTGAGAGGAAGGCCAGGATCCTGGAGTAGATAGAGGAGGACAGTGGACAACTGTCATGGAGACAGTAGTGTAATGTGTGCACACCTGTGTAAAGCAGCAGCACCATTCCTAACTGAGCTGGGCCAAACCCCTCAGTCCATCCAAGCAAATTCTGAGATGGCCTGGACCCAAGCCCAGGAGGCTATGGTACAGTATAGATTACAACATCCATTGCCATCTCTCTCAGCCCGTCCCTGCAGGCCCTCTCCTTGGTGCCCACCTTCTGAGGGAGGAGTGTGCTTTCCACTCCCCTGACATTGGACTTGATGCTATGGCTCCTTTGGGGAAATGGAATGGGAGCAGGAGTGACATAAGCTACGTCCAAGCAAAAGTTTTAGAAGTATCACATGTTTCCACCATCTTTCTTACTCTTTTCCCTCTGCCACCGAATAACATGTCTTTGACTGAGGCTACTTGGTCTGTCTGAACCCCAGAATGAAGACAATCAGAGCTCAGCCACAAACAACCCACGCAGATATGTACCAGGGACAAAAAACGAACTTATGTTGCCCCTGAGATTTGAGTATTATTTGTTATTGCATCATAAACTAACAAAAGCTGACTAATACAGAAGTCAACATCCACAGCTTTAAGGCCACCTCTGATAATCCAGTGGGATACGTGGCTCAGCTATATGGCGTGAGATCAATGGGTACAGTGGTTTACATCCAACATATGAGATACTTAGTAAAATGCAGGTTCCCAGATCCCCTAAGGAAGGATCCATGGATTCACATTTTCAACAAGCTCTGAAGATGACATGTGAGTTCTCAAAAAACCAGACTTGGAGAAACCCTGATCTGAGCAGTCCGATCTTTTTCGTATCCAGAGAGGCACAGTGACATGCTTAAAGTCACACAGCAAGGTGCCAACAGGAAACAGGTCTCCAACTCTTTCCCCTGAAGCATACAGTCCTTCCCCAGAGAAACGGGAGTTGGGGGGCAGAGGAGTAGCAGAAGGGAAAAAAGAAACTCACAGATTGAAAATGCAGCTCCAGAGAGAAAGACCAGTGGAGGCCAGGAACTCAAGTTGGGCCAGCATCCAGGTTCCAAGCTGAGAAAAAGGCTACTCTTGCGGTGGGTGGCTGGGGGAGGGGGTCCTTCAGGGCCTTCCCTGGAAAGGTGGAGGTGGAAAGAAAGGAGTCAGATTACGGAGCAGGGAAGCTAGAGGAAAGAGAAAGAAAAACAGAAGGGGGAAAAAAAGTCCTCCAGCCTTAGTGAGCCCAAACATCCCCAGCATCGCTGCAGGAACCGCCCCAGCCCGCTTCGATTTTGATGTACAGTTTGAAACAAATCAATAGCGGTATAATAATACTCAGCACGCTGTGTAATTTTTATATCATTAGTTTTCATTTTCCGCTCCCCATGCATCAAAAAACTTACAACGGGCTCGTAAAGTTTATTTAGTATTCCATGAATTCCTAATCAGTTTCATTTCATAATGATTCAGGAGCCGCCCGCTGCCTAGGCCCCCATGTCAAAAAATCGATAAAACCAACACAGTTTTCCTGATGGCGGCTGCAAAAGGATCTATTGTAGGGAATTATGATTTATGCCCTGGCCTGAACCGTGAGCAGCAGCCTCCACCCGCAGCTCAGGGCTGAGGTCTTCGCCAATAATGATTTATGCACCTTCTGCTGGCCCCACCCTGGATCCCTCCCTGCCCAGCTGGCCCCTGACACTGGGGGGAGGAAGCAGGGCCCAGCTGGGAGGGAAGGAGGCAGGCCAGAGAGAGAAAGGCCCGCAGGCTGTCTGAGCTCCCCTGTGTGGGCCCAGGAAGGCTTGGGCAGAGAAGTGAGGGGTTTAGGGAGCCCCTCTAGACCCAAGGAGCTAGCGGGAACAGGACTGGGACAGGTGTGCATGAGTGGGGTGGGAATAACCTGCCTCTCCAACTGGAACCCTCACTCCCATCCAGCCTTCTTTTCTGACCTCGCAGATGAGTTGGCCCCCACCTCAAACCATGCGGTCACCTCTGCCCTCACGCTGGCCCTGCCCCAGGGAAGCTGAGTGGGAAAGAGGTCCCAAGAGGCATGGAGGCAAAAGGCCCTCGTTGGACCTCATGGGGTGCAGACACAGCAGGCTTCCAGGAATTGGGAGGCTGGAATAGAAGTTTGCAAGACTCCCAAAAGGGAACAAGGGGTGGAACTGAGTCTCTCCAGCCCCTTCTCTTCTCCATGAGGCAGCATGGGGCTTGGTTTTCAGGACCTTCCACCCCCACCCGCACCTCCCATCCCCTTTCCTCCACTGGTGGGTGATTAATAGGTCTGAGAGACATGTTAATGGGATGAGCATTTGGGCCAACAATTGGTTTAATTAACAGCAACTAACCTAACCCAGAAAGGGAGAGCTCAGGGTGACTTCTTGGGGGGGAGAGAATGCCATCGTGTGACAGGCAGCGACCCGGCATCTGGGTCGCCAGCATGTGCACCCTGCCCCCGGGCTATCAGCTGGAGCTCTTGGCTTCCACATGGTGTGTGGGGAAGGCTGGGGCCTCCCTTTGGAGGGCTGAGAGGGGCAGAGATTCAGGGGCTGGGTCCCTGCAAGCAAATCTGTCCCAGGTCAGTGGTGGCACGTTAGCCTTAGACTAAGGTGACCAGCCGTCCCACTTTTGGTGGGACAGTCCCGATTTTTAACAGTTTGTCCCACAGCGTTTTAAAGATCTTTATAAAAATCGGGACTTCTTTAAAACGCCGCGGGACGTGGGACAAATTGTTCAAAAGCGGGACGTCTGGTCATCTTACCCTGAGACCCAAGTTAGAATGTGTGGGCTTCCTCCTCATGCCTTCACTTGCTTTTTTTATTCAATCACCCACCAAACATCCAGGAGACAACTCACAGATGGAGAGTGGCAAAGCCAGGGTTCTGACCAAGGTTTTCTGGGCCTGGATACTCGGGGTGCCTGTCTGCCTTGCCCTGTTTCACCCAGACGATCTCCCCACTCCTGGCCTATGGCCCTCTCTTCAGACCCAGCTGGAGGGTGGCTGTTCTCCCTCTCTTCCCACTCTTAATCTCATGCACACAGCAACATGAAAGAGTCCAGATTTGGGGGCCAGACTGGATTCGAGTCCTAGTTATTACTACTACCAGATGAGCCACCTTGGGCAATTCAATTAACCTTTCTGTGTCTAACTTTCCTCGCGTGTAAAATAGGGATAATCGTTTCTGCCCTACAGATGCTGATGGTCAAAAGGGCAGGTATATCAAATGCCTGTCCCCTGGTGTAAGCTTCCTGCCCTTCCCCCACTCCCTCAGGGCCTCTCAGCCTCACTCACTCCCCACAGAAAGGGGGCCTGGATAGGTACCCCCTCCTCCCAGGGGAATCAGGAAACCAAAACCCAGAGAGGACTTGGGCATCAGTGGGCTGCAGGCTGTGCCACTACTCTGAGCTGTGGCTGAAGGAGGTGAGCCCAGGTCCATCTAGGCAAATCTGAGCCTTGGTTTCGCCATCTGTGAGATAAGGGCTGATTCCTTCAGAGGCTGATGCCTGGCAGCCCAGTATCCTGGGCATCTGGGAACCGGCAGCCCCTCCCAGGTCTGGAGCCAGAGAGTGGGAGGGGCTGGGTGAGGAGTGAGAGGCCCTGGATCTGGGTGGGAGAAGAGGGATCCTGGCCCCTTTCGCCCCCAGTCCGGACCTGAGCGGAAACAACACCGCCCAAGGATGCAGCTTTGCCCTTCCTGCCAGGTCCCGATGTGCAGCTCAGCTCAGGCTGCCCCTGGCTCCCTGGGCTCTTTCCTCCTCTCGCTGCTTCTGTCTCTCTGTCCTTGTGTCTCCAGGGAGTTTCCTATCCTTCTGCCTCTTCTCTGCTCCTTCCATCCACCACCTACTTCACCCACCTCATTCTAACGCCTCCCCACCCTGACTGGCAGGGCTAAAAGGCCTGAGATTCCCAGGGAACCACCTCTCCCCCCTGCTCCCCTCTCCATTGTTCCCCCTCTGTCCCCTCAACTGTTCTATCACCCCGGGGCTCAGTATCAGTCCCACTGGGAAGGTAGCAGACCCATGGCTGACCCAAGCCCAGAGCTGGACACCTGCCTGCCCACCGCAGCCTGGCTCCCACAGCTGAGGGCACTTGAAGGGCCAATGGATCTCAGTCCCCTCCTTCAGACTCCCACACACACACACCAGCTCCTCAACTGCAAGGAGCCAGCTCTGCATGAACTTTGCTTCCTCCATCCCCCCACCTCTTTCTTTCTCTAAGCCTGCACTCACCTCTCATTCCACCACGGGCCAGAGCCAGCCAGTCTGCCCAGTCTCAGCTGCTCCAACTCGGGCTCTCTGAGCTTCAGCTGTTCCACCTGTGAAAGGGTCACAATGAACATTTTCCTGTCAAAGGCAAGAACCAGGGTTGGATAACGTACCCTAGGGGCTATGACTCCTTTAACAATCCTCAGGTGCCACTGCACAGAGCAAGGCCCCCAAGACTGTGCCCTATCAAACATTCTTCTCACGGCGACCCCACAAGTTAGTTACAAAGCTCCCCAAACCGGCAGAGTCTCTGGAGATCGGAGGCTGGTTCAGGGACACAGAGGGTCACAAAGGGACTAGGACCAAAAAACATCCATGTCCCACAGGGGCAAGGGGAGCAAGGGGTCCAGGCCTGGGGGTAGATTTGGCCACCTGCCAGTGGAAGGATGTTGCACAAGGTATATCTGCTCATTTATAGGGCCAACAATAACCCTGGGCTCCCAGGAGCGCCATGGATTCAAAAGGAAGTGAGAGGATGGAAGGAATGAGAGATGGGGCTTTGGAAGCAGAAAGTGGATTCTAATCACAGCAGATGACTCTCTTCCCATGTGACCTTTGGCAAGTTTCCTAAGAATTTAACGCTGCACTGTCCTCAGCTGCACCGTGGGGGTGACCATCACCCCTCTTGAGGGGAGCGTGGGTTACAGACGGTCATGTGGCATTTAGAACGCAGAGCTGGTACCCAAGTGCTGCTGGCAATTTCTGTGCTGTGAGCACAGTGCCTGGCAAAAGAGAGGGGTTCAATAAGTGTGGGGGAAGAGAACAAAGATGATTATGGGGGTCCCTTAAGGGACCCCACAGTGAAGAGCGCAGGGGTGAATTTGGCATGCTCGTTTCCAAGCATCTGCAACATTTCTAGCCATCGATGTCTCTCTGGCCCCAGAGCAGAGCAAGGGCTTGGGTTCCATCTGGCAACTGAACTGAGACTCAAAGAGGTTTAGTGCATTTCCCCCCAAGATCTCACAGGAAGGGATCTACCCCCCACTGAGCTCTACCACTCAGCACTACCCAGGCAGGACTCCAGACTCAGGAAGTCGCTGATTCCTCCAGCCTTCTCAAACAAGCCCTAACAGTCATCACCACGTACCAGTGATTTCAACGTGCCAGGCATTTGCCTAAACACTGTAAAGGGTTTATCTCATTCAATGCTTGTGCCACCTATGACATAGGTTTCCTTATGCTCTCCATTTTACAGGTAAGGAAACTGAGGCACAGGAAGTTAGGTGGCTTTTCTTTAATCTGACTGCACAGCTGAAGGTCAGATTTCATTATTCTAAGAGCCATTACAGCCAAAGTCCCAGTGCTACCGAAATATTACCCAAACCAGGCCCGGAGGCAGGTAGCCAGTTCAAATAGTGCTTCCTCAAAGGACTGGGCAGAATGGTGAGCTGCATGTCCCCATTTCACAAATGGGGAAACTGAGGTTCCAAGAGGGCTTCCAGAGAGGAAGTAGTGAATCACCTATGTGGGTCTGGCCATGAAACCTCCAAGGCTCTTTCCATCCCCAGGTACCTGGGGCAATGCACTGACTCATGCTGAGAGGGACACACACAAGGGGGTACTGATATTTATGTATCCTGGCAAATGCACGTGGCACAGTATCTCCCCCCATCCACATGCACATGGCATACACCCTGCCACATGTGCACACATACTCTCACAAACTCAACACTGGATGCACACTGGTGTCACCAAGGGAGCTTTTAATCACACCTGTGTCCTGCCCCACCCCCAGGGATGCTAATGGAATGAATGTATAGTAATCGTCATTGCTGCATAACAAATTATCCTCCCCCCAAATGTAGCACCTAAAAACTACATTTCTTCTCTCATGTGGTTTCTGAGGGTCAGAAATCTAAGAGCAGCTGGCAAGGAGGCCCTGACTCAAGATCTCTCATGAGGATGTAGTTCAGATGACAGCCAGGGCTGCAGTCATCCGAAGGCTTGACTGGGGCTGGAGGATCCACCCCCGAGATGACTCATGTGGCAGGATTTCTCAGCAGAAGGCTTCAGTGCCTTGCCCCATGGGCCTCCCCAAAGGGCTACTTGAGTGACCTCGTGGGATGGCAACTGGGTGAGTGATCAAAAAGAGTGCAAAGAAGAAACCTAGTGCCTTTTACGCCCTAACCTCCTAAATCACACACTGTTACTTCTGCTTTTTTGTTTTGTTTGTAAAAAGAGCCCACAATTTAGGGGAAGGGAATTTGATTCCATCTTCAGAAGGGAGAAGTATCAACAGGTTTGTGGGTATATTTTAAAACCACCACTGCATATGAAGTGGGGCCAGGACACTGGGAATGTAAACACTCCCCAGATGACTCCAAGTGCAGTCCGGCTGAGACCCACTGAGATGGAAAGTCACCGACTGGAGGGGGCTGAGAGGGATACTCTGCTGGCCTGGATTTAGGGTTGAGCCAGTCTGCGAGTCCCCTTTCCCAGGGAAGCCCACCTCTGCAGCCTCAGCCCAGGCCCTGGGTCCCAGTTCCCATCCCTCTCTGGTCCCACCTCCCCAGAGGCCTTCTCAAAGACCCTCACCCACAGACTCCAGACCAGCTCGGCACCACCCCTGCACTTGCTGCTCCTAGGTCTGGATCCAGGGCTGTGCATGTGCTTGGGTTTTGGGGAACATGTGTGTGCACATGTGTATGTGCATGTCCCCACAAGGCTTGTCTGCTCACAGACCAGGGCTTTCCTGACAGGAGGACCTCAATCTGTCTTCTCCCTCTCCTGTCTGCCTTCCTTTCTTTCTCTTTCTCTCTGCTCTTCCCTCTCCTTTCTTTTCTTGCTCTTGGCTCTTCCCTCCTCCCTGTCTCTCTTGAGTCTCTTTCCCTCTTATTTGTCAGGAGGCCCAATGGCTCCTTTGAATATTTGGATGGAGCAACAAGCACAGAGCAGCCCAGAGTGGAAGGAGAGTGGCCCTGGACTTCCCTGCCAACCTCCAGGAAGGCCAGCCCCCACCATGCTACATCCCTACATCATCGACTCCCATTCAAGAGGGCTGAAGGGTGGGAGATCAGAGCCAGGAGAGAGCCAATGCCAGGGCCATGTCCATTGCCCAACTCCTCTGTTTCTCTCTCCCAGCCAACTGCCCCCCGGCCATAGGCCTGACCAGCAGCCTCCAGAACCCTCCTTCCTCTCCATATTCTCTCTCTGTGTTTCTCTAGGTCTTTCTGTCTCCACCTCCCTCTCTCCCTCCCTGTTTCTCTGGCTTTTTCTTGGAGAGAAGCAGGCCTGGCCACAGCTCCGAAAGCTGTGGAAATGAGAGTGCTGCACCTCACGAGGAGAGCAGTTCTGCCCTCGTAATGAGGAGGAAAGAGAACTCTTCCAGGGAATTAATGAGACCACCAAGAACAAAAGAGGCGACCAGCAGAGGCCAGAGAGGCGGGGCCCGAGCTAAGCCATCCCGCAGAACCGCAATAATAGAGTGAGGAAAAATGGAGTAGAGATCCCTGTGGTAAAAACTATTAGAGGAGGCGAATTATAAAACTATTAACCAGAATGTAACTCCCAATTAAAAGATGATTTAACACTGGAACCTGATGGATGAATTTTGATTAAATGGAGAACTATTAGGAGCCCAGGGATAAGGCTGCTCCTGCCAGTTCTAAAAGTTAAAAGGCAGTTTGATATAAAAATTTATAAATTAAGGTTAATTACTTTAAATAACATGGCTGGAAGCAATGAAAGGAAATTTGTCAGAATCTCCAGAGTTTGGGGCAAGATGGATACAGATGTTCCGCCGGCCCCGGGGAGCCCAGGGGTCAGGGCGGGGGCAGCTGAGGCCAATAAGAGGCCAGGTGAGGTCAGCACACCGGCCACGCCCACCAAGCAATGAGGGGCTGGCCGGGGCATCAAGCGGGGATGCCTGCGTTACCCTCCACCCTGAGGCCACACCAAGAGACCGTGGTTCTGAAAGACGGGAGAGCAGGAGGAGGCCTCAGGGCCCAGGACCAGCCTGGGGAGCTAGGCTAATGGAGAAGGCATGGCCCCTGCCCGGCGAACCCTCCCTCTGTTGAAGGGGACATAGCAGGGATTTCCGGTCTGTGACGCACTGTTTACTGGGCACTCAGCAGGGGCACAACTCCCACCACCTTGGGACCCCTTCCTGTCCCAGCTGAAGGGGTCACCCGCATCCCCACGCCTGACCTGCCAGCCCTGCTCTGCACCCTCTGCCCCACAGCAGGACAGGGCCCCACGAGGAGAGACTGCAGGGTCCCGGCTGCTCTTCATCAATGCCCCAGGGAGGTGAGGTGGGCCATAGCCCCCCAGCAGGGCCACCCCCTGCCCAGGCTCTGGGTCTTCCCGGAGCTGCAAGCCATGCTTCCAGGAGGCCCAGGCATTGCCCATACCCAGGTGGTCAGAACGCTTTACCGCCAGGCAGACCCCTCAATGCTCTGCCCTGAGAAACTCAGCCCCTCTCCAGACCTCATCCTTGACAGGAGGCTGTCCCCCGCATGTCAAGGGGGCAGCCCTGTGATTGGCCCTGTCCTTGGGAGGACAGGGCCATGGCAAAGGGCGGCCACTCCAGAGGCCGTACCGGGCTCGCAGCCACAGCCAGACTGTGAAAGGCCGGGGCCCAGCAGACATTGACTGGCCCGATGGTTGGGAGCATAGGCACTCCAGCCACACGCGGGCTCAAGCTCTGACTCCAACACTTACCAACCTACGTCTGCAGCATTTATTTCTCTGGACTGACTTCCTGTGAAATGAAGATAGCAATCCCTCCCTGCAGGATTGCCAGGAGGACAAAGGTGGAGCCCTAATGCGTAGTAGGTGCTCAATAAATGGCAACGATTCTCAACTTATGTCTGTAAGTCTTGCCTCCTAAGAAACAGAGTTACCTGACAGACCGCTACTGAGGTTCCTGGCACAGGTGCACAGGGAACACTTATTTTATCTTCCAAGCACTCTTTAAAGTCAATCTCATCTCACAGAGAAGGAAACTGAGGCACAGAGAGGTTCAAGTCACAAGCCCGGGCCCCAAGCTGGCAGTGGGCAGTCAGATCTTTCAGCTCCTGACCCCAACCTCACACTGCCCCCAGGGCCCTGTGCTGAAGACTTTTTTATTCGTCTTTGCTGCATCGTTATAAACCTCAAGTAAACCATTTGGAAGCAGAACCAGTGGGAAAGGATGGAGGGAACGAGTGAGGGGAGCAAGGGAATAAAGGAAGGAAGGAGAAAAAAAGGAAAGGGAAAGGCGAGTATGTCCTTTAACAAACCCTTGGGAGTTAGAAGTCAGGAGAGCGATGCATCAGGGAGATTCTACTTCATGTGGGTGCTGCTTACACAGGTGGTTCTACTTTGTAAAATTTATCATTCTGCAATGATTTACAGTCTTTATGCAAGAAATTATTACAATAAACAGTCCTATATAGTAAAAGGCTAATATGCAAATAGGCTGAATGGTGGAACAACTGAACAACTGGCTGTTATGATGTGCGCTAACCACCAGAGGGCATGTGCGGAACATGGAGGGCGTTGCCATGGCAAGATGGTTGAGCGGGTGAGTGGGGGTGCCATACCAAGACCTGGGTGCCAGTCACTGTCATCAGGGCAAGCCTGATTCTATGCTCCTGCACACCACGGTCCCACCCAGCACTCACACCAGCTGCTGGTGCTGGAGCCCCCGCTCACACACACTGCCAACACCCAGCACCAGCCCTATCGCCCCTCAGGGCTTCTCTATCTCCCCCTGCTCTTAAGGGGCAATAGGGGCAGCAGCTGCAGCTGCTGTTTGCACCCGCTGACAGCGCTGGCCCTGCTCGAACCCCCTGCTGATGGTTGCTCTGCAACTTCAGCAGGTGGGAGCGGTGGCAGGAGCAGGGCTGTCAGCAAACAAGGGACCAGGGGCCGTAGCAGGAGGGACTGGGCAGGGGTGCGGAGGATGGGCCAAGAACGACCTCTATGCCCACTGCAGCCTCACGGTTCACAGTTACTTTCAAGGTGCATGAATTCGTGCATTGGACCCCTAGTTTAAAAATAAATATAATGGTGAATGAGGTTTGTTATATAAATTATACCTCAATAAAACTGTTTTAAAAAATAAATACAGTGCACCAAAGAGAGTCTTTCCTTTGCTTTGCATAGTGTATAATATAAACCAGGTATTGTAGGACTAAGAGATGCAGACTAGCCCGGCAAGGGGCCTGGGATGGCTTCTCAGAAGAAGTGTGTTCTGTGGAGGTGAGCTATGGAAGAGAGGCAAGAGACACAGGGTCCCTGTCTCATCACACCCTGGCCACATCACACCCTTTCCAAGCCTCTCTCATCTTCCTCAGGAACAAAGTCAGTAATCTGGTTGTCCCAGCCCTTCCCTCTGCAAATCTCCCAGAATCCTCCCCCACCACCACCACCACCATTCCCTCCCATTTCAGACTTCACAGGAGGGTTTCCCCAAGCTAAAGAAGCATTGTCATCAGGGCTCTGCAGGCTACGGAGGCCTGAGTTTGAGCCACCTTTGATTCCATGGGCAAAGCTAAACTGATACAACCATTTTCTAGCCTAATGAGCTCCCTACATCTCCTACAACAAGAAGCACCCTAAGATATAGTTCTGGAGCTAAAGGTCAAGGGTTAAAGGTGTAAGTCAGGATCAGATTCGCCCTTTTCCTTATCTTTCTCTCTCTCTACTCAATGTTCCTAAATTCTCTAAAACTTCATTTCCTCATCAGTAAGATGGGATTCCTAGCCCCAGGCTTGCAATGTTACCGTAAGAAACAATGTGGGTGAAGGAAGCTCCTGGCTCCAGGGCAGGGGACCACCAATGACAGCATAACCCATCTCACTCTGGGCCACCCCGTGGCCCATCTCCACGCTGGCTGCACTCATAAACAGTCTGTTGCCCAAACACATGGAAATGTAGTTCCAGGCCTTAGCAAGCATCCCAAAGGGCACTTGCATTCCCAAGACAGAGTAACACTTCCTAGAGGTCTTTGTCCAATTCCTCTCTCTCCCACAGCTCAGCCACAGTGTCTGACTCCCCTCACCTCCCGCCTCTCCCAGTCCCTGCAGGTGCCTGGCTCCCCTTGCTGTCCCTCCTGCCTTTTATCCTCTTCTATCCTTTTCCCCCAGGAGGGACACTCTGCCTTCTCTGAAGGAAATTAATCTGAGATTTCTAGGCTTCTTTCAATTTTCCTTGCCAGAGCAACTGGGCCCCAAAGAGGACCAGACACAGGTAAAGCCTGTGGATCCTGGGATACAAACTTTTTTAAGTCCTGCACTAGGCAGCTGTTATTATCAGGTATGTCAACACATGATTATTGCCATCCACAGCTTACTCCTCCAGGAGCTGAGAGTCAAACTGAGGAAATAACCTGAAAGAGACAACCTGAGAATCTAAGCTGCACAGAACAGACATGCTGTTATAGACTGAATGGTTGTGTCCCCTCAAAATTCATATAGTGAAACCCCAATCCCAATGTGATGGTATTTGGAGGTGGGGCTTTGGGGGGGGGGTGGTAATTAGGTTTAATGAGGCCATGATGGGATCAGAGCCAATGTCACCATCTGCAGGCCAGGAATCAGGACCTCACTAGGGAACCAAATAGCCAGGGCCTGACCTGGGACTTCCCAGAACTGTAAGAAGAAAATGCCTGTTCTTTAAACCACCCAGTCTATGTATTTCTTACGTCAGCTTGAGCTGACTAAGATATATATGCCTTCTGGAAGGAGTGGTCAAGGAAGGTGTTCCAGAGTGGGAAGACTTGAGCTGAACACACACACACAGGATGAGTGGGCCTTTGACTAAGGGATGAGCAAGGACCTTTCTTGAGGGCACAGGGGCAGATAAGAAAGGGCACCAAGCCCTAACTGGTTTGGCTCAGTGGATAGAGAGTCAACCTGTAGACTGAAGGGTCCCAGGATCGATTCCGGTCAAGGGCATGTACCTTGGTTGCAGACACATTCCCATTAGGGGGTGTACAGGAGGCAGCTGATCAATGTTTCTCTCTCATCGATGTTTCTAACTCTCTATCCCTCTCCCTTCCTCTCTGTAAAAAAATCAATAAAATATATTTTTTTAAAAGAAAAAAAGGGCACTAAGAACTGACCAATCTGGAACAGAAGAAGTTGAGAGAGGCAAGACCAGAAAGTCAGGCTGGGATCTGATCATATTGGGAACCGGCTGGGGGTCTCAGCTGTACTCCCTGGGTGATGGGGAGCCATGGAAGGTTTCGGAGCATAGGAACGAAGCAATCAGATCTAAGTTATAGGAGGCTAACTGGTGGCCAGTGGAGGAAGGTGGGGGGAGGGGACTTGAGGTGGGGATCAGGTAAGAGAAGCTGCTGAGATCCAAGCAAGGGGTACTGAAGGCCGCTGAGGGCAGAAGCCTTGGGGCTGGAAGTAAAGGGCTGGACTGGAGAGTTGGTGGTGACCACACAAGAGCAGAGGAAAAGGGAAGGGGGAGGCCTGGCTCTCATACTTTGCCTGGCAACACTCACCTCAGTTCATCTTAGTGGCCCCCATCTTCTACTCTTTCCCAACCTTGACCCTCCATCCTTCTCTTTGGGGAACCCAGACACTAATCTGTGACATCTCTCCTCACCAAAACTCACTGAACTCACAGGTAAATCAAGTCTGTTTACAAGAGTTCAGGGGTAAGAGTGTGGGCTTTGGAGTCAGACTGCCTATATCTGGATCCTTACACTGCCACCTACTAGTTGTGTGACCTTGGACAAGTTAATTAACTTCCCAGACCCTCAGTTTCCACACCTGTTAAATGGGGGTGCTGATGGTGCTTACTTTATAGGACTAGTCTAAGGACCAAAGCAGTTAATAACATGTAAAGTGTTTAGCACAATGCGAGGCACACAGTAAATACTCAATAAATGTTGACTCATTTTTATATGATCGGTCCTGTGCCAGACACTGATCCATATAAGCAGGGATCCCTGCTTTCATGGAACTAACAGGATACTCAAATAAATAAATGCCTTTTAGTTTGGAGAAAAGACAAAATAAATAGAAGATACCACCCACCTACAGGGCACCTCTAGTCTGGGGGGAGGTACATAAGGGCTCAGTCCCTTTTCAAAAGCCTAGACTCTGAGGGGAGACATAATCGTCCCAAGGCCTTCCAGCCTATTGGAAGGTATATCAAGGTTTCTCCTCAGGGGCTGCCCCTTCCTATTTTGACCTATCTGATTGTGTGTCAGTGTGTATGTGCGTGTGCGTGCTCACGCACATGTAAGCCTGTTCACATGTGCACACTTGGGTGTCCTGTCCTGGACCACAAACCCCCATATTTGTGAAGGTGGAGACCAGGGCTGCCTCTGTGGTAAAAGTCCTGGCCCACTTCAGGCACTGAACAAGGATGTGATGGCTAAGTGATTGAAAGGATGGATGGATTAGCTGATGATGACAGACAATCTGGAGATATTTGTCCATTAGGGAAGACGGACACTAGGGCAAGCCATGTCTCTTTGACACAGAAATAAGATGACAATAACACCCCCAGGGTCTCTCAGAAGGTCCAGGGCTCCGAGGGCAATGGGGTGCACCCCTGCTTGCCCCATCCACACATGCCAGCCTGACCTCTGTTACCCACTCTAGACAGCAGCAGCAATGCCCTCCATCCCAGGACTGACCATCTTCCCCACCTGGGCAGCACGCCCTGGAAAAGTCACCAGGAATATAACATAAATCCATCATCATCAAACAAAAAATTGGGACATATAGCCAGAAAATTACAAGTGTGTCCCAAAGCCTCTAGAAATAGAGCGCCCCCTTTCTGCCCATCCTCTGGCTGGTTCACAGAACCAATAGCAAAGTAGGTGCTCAAAACGCCTTGAACACATAACGGTCTGAGGGCCCAGAGGACGGAGAGCTGGCTGTGCTCCCTTCCCCCTAAAGAACCCCGAGGGCAGCGCGATCTTGGACAAGACATTTGGCCTCCATGAGCCTCGGCTTCCTCATCTAGAAAATGGGTATGACCACAAGTAGGCAAAGGGCTGCAATAAGAATACACATGAGCTTGTATTTGGAAGAGCTTTGTGAAGGGTAAAGGGCAGCACAAACAAGAGGAGCTTAGACCCTTCAAACTGTTTTAATTTATTGTTAATTATCTTAGAAGAACAGAGATTCAAGCCAGTGACCCTGAAACCAGTGCTGTGGCCCCCAAGGGGTCCCCTGGCATCTGTTCTGAGCTGGATTTTATAAAACAAGGTTCTACCAGAGCATGATATAACGGGGAAGAGGAGAAGAGAAAAAGGGGTATGTGTGTGCATACATGTATGCATACATGTATATGTGGGGGGCGGGGTGTGCATGAGTGTGTGTATCTATCTGCCCCAGGTAGGGAGAGGAGGGGGTGAAGGGGGGGGAAAGGGAGAATTGAGAAGAAAAGAAGAAAAGCAGAATAGCACAGGCAAGAGGAGAACTGAGGTATTTGGTTACATGATCTAAATTCTAATCAAACATCATTTAAAGCGTGTTTTATTTCAGCCTCGGGAGAGCCAGTCCCTCCTGGCTGCTCACCATGGCAACGGGCCGCTCATTTCAGAAGTGTCATGCCACATTATCGTCCTGCCGCCTCACACGCTCTCGCCGCCTGACAACTTCGCTCTGCCCCTTGCGACAACCATCCCCGCTCCGCTGGTTTATTTTTGGTGTCGGCCAACCCTCCTTCCCTGCCCCCTCCCCATCATCAGTGGATTGAAAGACAACCCAGGCCCTCCAGCCGGTGAGCATCGCGGTCTGTTTGGCGATAAGAGATAATTTGAGGAGATATTTGCTTACATGTGTATGAACAATTTGCTGCATTAAGACAATTCTGCCTGGTGCACGGGGAAGGGGAGGGGATGGCCTTTGCTCAAGCTGACAACACTCCAGGAAATGGGAGGGAGGGGACACCCCTCACTTCTCAAGTCTCCAAACTGGGGGCCCGAGGAGCTTCTCATCTGGCTGCCTTCCACAGCATCATCTGGAGACAGCAGGCTTACTCCTGATTTGCTGTGTGACCTTGGGCAAGTCATTCTCTGTGCCCCCTTTCCTTAGCTATCAAAAGATGGGATTGGACCGCTGGATGCTGGGGTCCCTGCAAAGTGTGGCACTGTGGGGCAGCAGAGGGTTTGGACCCAGAAAGAGGACAGACCTCCGGTCTTACCAGCAGTGTGAAGATAGATGAAGGCAGAAAAAGGTCAACCTGACAAAGCCTACATTTGATGTGTGAATATCCCAGCTTCCCTCTCTGGTGGAGGCTGGAAAAATCCCAGACCTATAATAGGATCAGATCCTAGCCTGGGAAGGGCTTTTCTGGGGCCTCCTTCACAGGACAAGACATCTCTGAAGCCACCCACTCCCTCTCTACTATGTCCACATGCCACACACATGGCCCCCGCATGCATCTCCCCAGATCAAGGCCAGATGGAGGAGCAAAGGCAGATCCAGAAGAAGCCCTGAGACCCTGAGACCCCAGGTAGGAAGAGGGGCTCCCGGGACTCAGTCCTGCACAGATAATGGCCTGAAAGACAAGGTAGCCCCACCTGACACCTCCACCCACTGAAAGCCAAGAATAATAATAAGAGCTGCATCTGCTGAGAGATTTGGCTGCATCTGTGCTGACATGTAAAGGGTTTGGATTCCCCTCTTCACATGCTGTGCCCTCCTAACCTTCCCTACGAGGGTAGGGAGCTGGCCTGAGAGAATCTCAGCCGAGGGGAGCCTGTGCCTCTGTTTACTCATCTGTTCCCCCTGCATATAGTAGCTGTTGGAATTATGAGAAGTCTTGCCTGGCTGATGTGGCTAAGTGGTTGAACATCAACCCATGCACCAGGAGATGGTTGAATCTCCATCAGGATATATGCCTGGGTTGCAGGTTCAATCCCCAGCAGGGGGCGTGAGGAGGCAGCTGGTTAATGTTGATACTTCTCTCTCTCTCTCTCTCTCTCTCTCTCTCTCTCTCTCTCTCTCTCTCTCTCTCTCTCAAAAAAAAAAAAGGCACAATATGAGGCACATAGTAGGTGTTCATAGTAACTGGGGTCTGAAGAACTAGGGTTTCCTGATATTGGGCCTCACTCCCCGCCCACAGCAGCAGCTGTGCACCTGGGCCCACTGGCAGGCTTGGTTGATTCCCAGGCCCCGTCCTAGGAAGGAAGCGCCCCTGGGATGTCTATACCTGCCTCCCACCCCTACGGAATGTCTCTATTGGTTTTGGGGGTTTTTTTTGGCCACTCCAGGAGTGCTTCAGACCATCAAAGGTGATCTCCCTCCCGCCCCGGCCCCCTCCAAGGCACCTTCCTCCGGGACCCTCAGAATCCACAGCCTCACAGGTCACAGCCCACAGAGTGAGCCTCTTCTGTCCACCTAGAGTTGAGAGTAACCCTCAACCAGGAGCCCACGGAGCAGCTGAGAACTCAGACCTCCACTTACCCAACTACCCTCTGCCCTGACCCAGGTCCCACCCAGACTCCTTAGGAGAGCTGGCCCAGGGGAAACCACAGCCTTTTCCCCAGAGAGCTCTGACTGGGCTCCCCGAGGCCTCAGCAGTGCCCCTGTCCAGGACACAGTGAGTAGCGAGGTGGTGGGCTACAGAGAGCAGAATCTCTTTAAGGTCGATGGAACTCAGGGCCAATCCCCGGCTCACCACCAATCAGGGACAGAGTCTTAGATCAGGGGCCCAGCCTCAGTGCTCTTATCTCTAAAGTGGGGATAACGACACATACTTCATAGGATTGCTGGCATGATGAAAGTACACCTAGCACATAGTAGGTACCCAATAAAAGGCAGCTATTATGAATAAAAACGACCAAAGCTGCCCCAAGTGGAACCAAGGAGCCATTTCCCTCCTACCCACTGAGGCCTCTGTGTAGACTTGGGGTGCTGAGTCCTCCCCTACCAGCTAGGACCTCCCTTCTGGGCTGCTCTTCTCCCACCTCCTCCCTACTCTGCCTCTCTCTACAGCCCTGCCCAAGCCTGGGAGTGATGGGTGGGTGACCCTACCCTGTTATGTATGACCCTGCCCAAGCACTGCACACATGTCCCAGCCTGGCCCTCTTTGGTTTTCCCTCTTTCTCAGCAAAATAACAACATAAATCAAATAACTCATCTCAACAATCCATTCACCGTGTTTGACTCAGAACTGGGGGGTTGGGGTGAGGATAGGGGGCTGAAGGGACTCAGCACTGTGGGGAATCTTTGGCCCAAAAGGAGGGAGGAGTAGAGCGGTCAACATGAAGAGTTACCTAATCACATCCATGTTTCTGCATTTTTTCAATATGAAGAGCGTGCATTATTTTGATTATTTGCATAACCACACACCAAAGCAGTGGGAGGTTTTCTGGATGCCATTTCCTGCACCCACAAGCCCTCCACCCCACCCAGAACCCAGAGCTCTTGGAGGTAATGTTTTGGGGCAAAGGGGGCTCTGTCCACACACGCTGGGGATTCACAGACACCTTCCCCGCCTCGTGGCCTTCAGCAGGTCGGTTAACCTCCTGAGCCTCAGCGTCCACACCTGCGCTGTGGGCTTAGGGCAGGCCCGGCCTCAGGGCTCCTGTGAGGAGCCAGGGAGACGGGAGGGGTGAGCCCCCTGCACCCACCCGCTCCTGCCAGAAACAGACAGTCCAGGGTGTGCCCCGGGCTTTAGGCCTTCGCTTCTCAACTCCCCTCCTGAAGCCCCTTTGGGAGGAGCTTGGCGGTCCCAGGAGGCTGTGCTAGGGCCCTCCCCTCGCACCCACTCCCTGAGGCGAGCCCCCCACCCACCCGCAGCCGGCGGGGCCTGGGGGAAGGGAAGGGGCAGGCGCCTCCGGCTCACCTTCTGACGGTGAAATGTGGCCATTTACCTTCACGCTCCAGTGCCAGCACCTAAATCACTGTCTCCGCGCCCGCGCTCAAGGTTGCTGGGAGCCAGCCGCCGACAAAGCCGCCCCCGCGCCGCTGCCTGGGACCCCTCCGCCTCTCTCTTTCTGTGCGTTTCTTCCCTGTCCTATTTCCTCTTTTCCCTCCCTCCTTTTTCCTTTATTTGGGGTGGGTCTCAGGACCTATCTCAGGGACCAGGTGGCCATGGGGTCCTCGCCCAAATCACCGGGCGCCTGGGGTTTCGTTTTCTACTCCAGAATGAGGTAGCCCAGCTGTGTGGCTGGAGTGCGGGCCCATGAGCAGGTCTTAATCCAGTAACTACCTGTGAATATCGTTCGCAATGCGTGTTAGGAGTGCTCAGTGGAGGAAGGTAAACACTGAGCCCATCTCTGTGACAAGGCTCCCTCCTTTCACCTCCTTTCCCTTCCGTGATCCTCCTCGTTCGTTTACTTCAGGGACCTCCGCTTGTCACCATCCAGAGGGGAAGAAGGAGACAAAGGGGGGAATACAGGAGAGACCCCAGGTTCTGGCACGCAAAGCATGGGGGCCTCTTTGGAAAGAGGAGGGGGAGGCGAGGGGCTACTGGTGCGGAGAACCAGCCCATAAGGGGCAGAGGGTTCCATCCTCACCCTGGCCTGAGCTCCTGCCCATTGTGGGAGGGGCCAGCCAAGGGGAATGAGGAGGGCATTACCGCGCGTGCACACACACACACACACACACACACACACACACACGCACACAAGCACAAGCACAAGCACAAGCACACACTCTGCTTGGGCCCCTCCCCAATCTGGCCCTGAGGTGCTGGACTTTCCATGGACCCGAGTCCTGCCTCCTCCTCTGAGCACACTATGTGAGGGTCCATTCGCTCTGCCTGGCATCTCATTCATTTGCAGGTAATTTTCTGTTTTTCTCTGTGTGAATTGGTGGTATTAGTGTCTCTCTTCCGTCTGACAGGCTGATCCAGGGCACAAACTGTTTTCCTCATCAGACCAGAGAGCCCCCCCTGGGTAGAGGTTGTATCCCTCCCATCAGACTAGGGACTCCCCAGAATAAGGGCTGTGTCCCCCATTTGCCTGGGAGCTTCCCCTTGGCAGAAGACCTGTCCCCCCATCAGATGGGGGGCTCCCCAGAAGAGAGGCTTCTATCTTCCCCAAGAAACTGAGGACTCCGCCAGGCCAAGGGCTGTGTTTCTCCCCTCTGACCAGCAGCCCTGCCACGACCATTTTGGTGTTTGTTTGTTTGTTTGTTTGTTTGTTTTAATATATTTTGATTTTTTTTTTTTTTTACAGAGAAGAAGAAAGCGGGTTAGAGAATTAGAAATATCGATGAGAGAGAAACATCAATCAGCTGCCTCCTGCACTCTCCCCAATGGGGATGTGCCCACAACCCAAGGTACATGCCCTTGACCCGAATCGAACCCAGGACTCTTCTGTCGGCAGCCTAAGCTCTATCCACTGAGCCAAACTAGTTTCAGCTCAGGACCGTTTTGACCACAGCTGATCCAGTGTCCAAAGCCCAGACTCCTGCCCCACCATCGGGTACTATGATTCTAGGAGCCCTCAGGTCTGGTGCAAATCCAGCATCGTCGAGCTTTAGCTTGTTGACCTTGAACAAGAAACATGATGCATGGCGAGAATCTCCAAGGAGACAGCATTTGGTGAAAGGGCCTCGCAAATAGCAGGTGTTCAATAAATGCCGTCTCATTCTACTCCCTTCACCGGTCCGAGACGTTCAAAGCCCGATCTGCCAGCTCAGGCTGAGAAGACGGAGGGGAATCAGAGTTGCAAAGGAGCACCCACAAAATACACACACAGACACCCTCCCACTAAGTAACTGGGTAGTGGCTCCTTCGTTAGGGGATGGGGCGGTGGCAAGGAGTTAAATGTATTAAGCAATTTACAATTAATATAGAAGTCATTCCAGAGATAGCTACTAGAAAGAGTACAACAGGGCAATTAACCCACTAATACACTAGGCTATTACATCGCTATGTCTCTTATTTTAGCCCGAGGTGATTTGAAACGCATTGGATTAGAGGATATTACAGGAGATAGCATGAAAAATAGCTTAATGTAATGAGCCATCCCGTGATGTCTGCTATTAAAGATGATTTGCAGTTGAAAACTACAACATACAGTAGTTCAGCTATTTGAGGACCGAGGGGGTGGGGGGTGGGGGCTGGGGTGGTGCTGTTAACCCTTCCCTCCTTCCAGCTGCCCCGACCCCCACCAGGCCCTCTGCTTCCTTCATGCCAAGATTATCAAGTGCATCTTATTAGACCACAATGGCTTCATTGGGAGATTGGAGATTGGGGCCTGAGGTTGATAAAGAACCAATAATCTGCTAATAACCTTTAAAAAATAGCTTCCCCCAGGGAGCTGTACTAATGGGCTGACGCTGGGGAGGGAGGTTGACTGGCAACTGGGCAGCTAATGCGGAAAAGGGTGTGGGATTAGGGTGGGTGGGGAGGTCAACATGCCCCCACCCCAGCTCCCCTGAGTGAGAAGTCGGGAAGGTGTTTGGGTTATGGACCGCTGCTTAAGGGTATGCCTAGGTATATGTGTGGGAATAATTACAATACACAAACCTGACTTTTCCCCATTTCGCTGGTCTTTGTATGGTGCATCCCAGCTTTTAAAGGGCCTTTCTCATGCGTTAGTTTTCTGGACTTTACAGGCAGGAATATAATACCTGCCTTCCGTGTACAATAAGCATCTGACCCAGAGAAAGCAAGTAACTTACCCAAGGCTAACTCAGCCAGTTAGTTATGTAATGAAGCAGGAATCAAAGAGAAGTTTTCTGATTTCAAAGCACATGCTTAAAGCTGTGCAACTCCAGCCTACAACTGTGTTCTACCTAAGAAACAGCTTTCTACCCCAAGGTCACAAAGGTCTTATGTTTCTTCTGGAGGTTGTATTGTTTTATGTCTTACATTTAGGTCTATGACCCATTTTGAGTTACCTTCTGTGTATGGTGTGAGGTAAGGGTCAATGCCGATTCCTTTTCGACAATGACTTCATTGGGAGATTGGAGGTTGGGGCCTGAGGTTGATAAAGAACCAACAATCTGCTAATAACCTCTTCAGGTGGACTATGAGTGCATTTGCACACCTGTGTGTGAGTACATGTATATGGAGAAGAGTATACACACACACACACACACACACACACACACACGCACACGTGCCGGCTGCTGTGCAGAAAAAGTGGCTTACTCCAGGGGCACACACAAGGAGGCCATCTAAGGCAGATCCACGTAGAGACACAATGAAGGTCAAGAACATGCATGAGCAATGGGTGTGAGGAGGAAGTGAGTACGTGGGGTGGGTATGTGGATGCAGGCTGGATTTGGTGAGTGTACATGTGTCACATGAGTAGGTGCTGGCATGGGTCTCTATTGCTGTACATGTGCTGGTATACAGTATGTGTGTGCATGTTGGGTGTGTCCCCGGACATGTGTCAGACTATGTGTATGTTCACAGCTTGGGAATCACTGGGCATATATGTGTGTGGTCAGCATTTATAAGCACGTCATTCATTGTTGTATACATGTCACTGTGTGTGTGTCAGGCTGTTATCTGGTTCTGGGTGTTTGTGTCTGCGTCTGTGTGCACGTGTGTTGTTGTGTCTGTGTGTGTGTGTGTCGCTGTGCCCATGTGCTGCTGTGTCTGTGCCTGCCCTGGTGCTGCCACCTCTAACAACTGCAGGGACAGCCAGGGACAGCCCGGCGCCCCCCTCGCTGCTGTCTTTTATCATCATTTGCCACGAAAGGGAGCCCAGGAGGACGGTGATAAATAAGGGCCACTTAAAATACAAGACGACCACTCTGACTTTGGGGAATATTTCTTCTGTGGAGCAGCTGGTGCCGCCTCTGTCCTTGTAGAAAGGGGTCCCAGGGGCCGCCAGCCCCTGCCCAGCTTCCTCAGACTCCCCCGCTCCCACCCTACCAGGTGGGACTTGGAGGCCTTAGGAGGCCTGGGGAGGAGGGCCCACCGGAGGCCACGCAGGCAGGGCACGGGTGGCCCTCAGTCGGCCTTTCTCGGGTGTTCTGTGGGTGACCAGTTATCATCTTCCGTGGAGAAGAGGTCATGGACCAGGAAGAGGCTAAGAGAGGACTGGAAGATACAGGGCCTCAGACTCGGGCAGTTCCCCTGCTAATCTCCGGTCCCCCTTAAATGCGGGTGAGGGAATGAATGGTTGGGGGGCTCCAGAGAGCTGAGAGACACAGAGAGACACAGATGAACACACATAATCTGGCCACACAATTTTGAGCACCTACTGTGTGCCATTCCCTAAGATGGCAATTTTCATCTCATGGCACACAAACTAATTATGGAAATTCTGTGGCGCGCACACACACACAAAATGTATTTTTTGCCAATCTGACAAAAAGTAGGTGTCATTTTGATTCATTCACACTGGCTAGCTATTGTTGTGTCATTTTTTTATTTGACAATCTGAGGGGAAAGAGGTCAGTGTCCCCGACTGAATAGTCAGGTATTGTACATTTTAAAAATTTTTGAGGCACACTGGCTGAAAACCGCTACTCTACAATACAAAGACACACGCGTGGAAGAGATGATAATGTACACGTGCTACACAAAGACACGTGCAGACATGCAAAAGACGTGTGTGTAAGGCTTGTTCTGGGAAGCGGAGGAGAAGGCGGAAGAAGAGAAAGAAGCTGAAGAAGAAGAAGAAAAGGGAGAAATATAAAAACATGGATGCCAAGGATGCCCACCTGCCTCAGGATAGAGGCGGCCCCACGTGGGAGGGGCTGAGAGGGGGAGGACTGCCCCATGTGGGCGTGCAGGCTGCTCACGGCACAAAGGGGAAAGCAAGAGCTAAAGTCCAGCCTTCACTCTACTGCCGAGCCATGCCTTGGTCCGAGGCTGTGTCCACCAGGAGGAAGGATGCCCTTTCTCATTCAGAGAAGAGCCCTCCACCAGCCGCCCTGCACCCACAGTGCTGGGTCCTCTGGGAGGGGCCTCCTCGTCCTGATTCTCACAGAAGCACAGAAGCCAGCCAGGCTCTGAGAGAGCCAATGAGGCATTATTTCCTTAAAAAAGAAAGAAAGGAAAGGATGTAGAAATTGAGACAGAGAAGAAAGACGAGACAGAGAAAGAGGAAAGGTAGGAAAGGGAAGAGAAAGGAGAGGGAGAGGGAGAGGAGGAGTCCAAGGAGGGGCATCAAACCCAGAGGCTTTTCTAATCAAAGCGCTGTCACTGTCACTGCCTGTTGAGGTGCCAGGACTGAGGTGGGTGTGCCAGCATCCCATCATGTTTGGAGGTGAGGGGTGAATAGGGAATAGAAGATCACACACACACACACATATACTTGCACTCACACTCACACCCACACACATACATATGTGCTCCTAGGTGGCCAGAAACCTGTCATGTCTCATTTCCTTCTTCCAGAACTAGTGATGGGAGCTGGCAGAGAGGTGAGGGAAGCCCACCTGAGCTGACTCTTTCTCCTTCAATTTCCCTCCCAAGCTCCTCAGCCATGCGCTGACACCTTCATCTTCCATGACCCCCACACAATACACACATAGCCGTGTCACCCCATCAGGAGCTGCCCCTGGAATGAAGGTGGGGCAGAGCTGGCCTTCGTTCTCATCTACAGCTTTCAAGCCCCAAGCCCCCCTTACAGCCCACCCACAGCCTCTCCCCTTGAGCTCCAGCTCTCTGAGGGCCCCTCCAACATTGTCCACATCCCTGGGGCACCTTTCTGGCTTGTCCACCTTGTGGAAAGGGAAGTGGAGGAGCACTGACCTTGATGGAGCCCCTACTGGGTGCCAGGGACTGTGTAACTTGATGCCCACAAGAATACTTGGAGGTGAGTTTTAACTCAGAATCTTCACTCTATGATGCGGAGAGGCTCAAACCACAGGCAGAAAGCCTCACAGCTTGAAACTAGGACTTCGGAAAACCATGGCAAGGTCTCTTGTCTTCAGGTCCAGCTCCTTCTGCCAGAGCATCAGACTCCTTCCTTCCCATCTCACTCTACCTGGTCCTCTTGGTGTGATCACTGAGGGCATTCCATGTGCCTGGCACTGGGTTGAACCAATAACCACTTTATCTCATTCAACCTCACACTCACCCATGAGGAGGATTCTATTTAGTATTACCATTCCACGGGGGAGGGAATTAAGGCTCAGAGAGGTTGTGTGGCTTGCCCAAGGTTAAACAGTATGGGAGAAGCAGAGGCAGCACTTACACCGGGTCTCCTGCCTCCTAATGAACGCACTTTGCCCAATAGGGTGCTAACACAAATTTTGTCACTGCTCCCTGCAGCCGGCAGCAGGATGCCCAATCCAGGGCCCTCCACTCCCCAGGGCCAGCAGAGAGATTAAAGAGTGGAGGGTGGGGTGCTCTGGTCTCCGCAGACAAAGAGGAAGAAAGTATGGGGGTCGAGTACTGTGCGTCCTCTATCTTTCCAGAAGCCCCGGCCCCATTGTCCCCACAAGTGCCCTCGGATTGTCAGAGCCAGGGCCTCATCTGGCCCTGAGAATATATGGCTGCCACTGAATAATATGCCGGTTGGGGGAGGGGGGTGGAGGCTGGGATGGAGGGGCAAATGAAGAAGGCTCCGCACAGCCCCCAGAAGAAAACTTAATAGTCTGGGGGCTCCCTTGGGTCCTTCTCATTAAAAAAAAAAAATCTCTATTTAAATGCAAATTTGTGCTGAAGCCGGGATGGGTTGGCGGGAGGCAGAGAAGCAACCAGACACTGACACAGACCAGCCATTGGACCCTGTTCCCCAATGTCGTCTTATACCCTGGGGCCCTGTGCCCAGAAACTAGCTCCATGCTCAAATATCGCCCCTCCCCGCCTCCCAGCAAAGCCTTTTCCACTTAGCCCCTCACCACCTCTCTGTCTCTCTCTCTCACACACACACTCCCTCTGAGCTCTAAATAGAAATGTGTCGTGGGGGTGAAGTGGCAAGCTGTAAACCTAGATTACAGTTTTCCTCTTAAATTCGTTAAGAGGGGGAGTCTAACTTGGCACCCCCACACCTTCCTCCAAGGAAAAAACTTCAGTTTGAAGAGGAGCAGAACCTGGAAGGCAGGTAGCCAATTTGGACCCTCCACCTATTTCTCCTATCCCTCCCCAAACTACAAAGCCCTTGAATCAATCTCTCTCTCTCTCTCTCTCTCTCTCTCTCTCTCTCACACACACACACACACACACACACACACACACACACACACACGCACGCACCAGGCTTCAAACTAGACAATAGAAGACAAACCAGGCTCTCAAATCTAATTCCTGTGGGAAAAGCAGACATGGGGTGGGGGTGGGGGGTTGGCACTTACACCTGCCCAGCACCCACATCCTCTCCTCTCATCTACCTTCCACAGAAGAGTAGATCCCTCAGCTCCCCCAGCCTCAACAAACCCCTCACCCTGAGCTCCCTCCCCACCCGCCTCTCTGAGCCCATTACCTCCAGGGATAATTATGTGGGTGATTCGCTGGCCCTGGAGAGCTCTTCAGTAGCATTAACTCGGGATGAGGGAGGGAGAGGAGGGTTGCCCCTGGTTACCACCCTGCTCTCCCCTGTCCTCTGTCCCCACCACTGAGGGTGTTTAATTTTGGGGAGTATAAAGAAGATGCTAAATCGCTGAAACCGGTTTGGCTCAGTGGATAGAGCGTCGGTGTGCAGACTGAAAGGTCCCGGGTTCGATTCCGGTCAAGGGCACGTACCTTGGTTGCAGGCACATCCACAGTGGGGGGTGTGCAAGAGGCAGCTGGTCGATGTATGTATCTCTCTCATCGACGTTTCTAACTCTCTATCCCTCTCAATTCCTCTCTGTGTAAAATCAATAAAATATATTTTAAAAATTAAAATTAAAAAAAAAAGATGCTATATAAATCTCCCTAGGACACCAATACAGTTGCCTGTCCACAAACTTTATTTTATAATTCCATTTCCGGCTTTGTCAGGGGAAACTGAGTCAAGAGTCTCACCCTAAGGGAGGCACAGATGACCTTGGAGTTGAGAATCCCCAACATTCCCCCTCAGTCCCACCTCCTCTGCAGCCACACTCCTCCTCCTTCCTGCCTTCTCCTTCTGCGGCTCCTCCCACCCTTGCTGATCCTGCACTGTTGTGGCTCCAAGCTGGCTAGTATGAGCCATCCATCGTTGCCAGCACACCGTATGGAGATCCATGGGAAAGGAGGTGTAGCACTGGGCTGGGAGCACCCAGGAGACCCCATAAAGCTTCCCAGGCAAACCCAAGTTTGGGGCATGTCTGGACATTGGGAAGAAAGAGCCATGGATAGCTGACCACTGCCTGCTCTCCATGCTTGTGGCCTGCCCTGGGCTCTCCTCTTGGCATTGGGAGGAAGAGTGGTCAGGGGAAGTGTGGGGGCTGTGAGTGCCATGAGACAGAGCCAGGGCTGGAAGTCAGGAAGGGGAGAGACCCCTGGTGCCTCCTTCTGAGAAACCGTAGGTGAGAGAGAAGCAAACCACCAGGAGGAGAGAAGGGAGGGCTCACAGAGAGCTGGGGCTAGTAAATCCTCTACTGGGAGAGAACTGGGCCCAGAGAGGGAAAGGAGTTGCCTTAGATCACACAGAGTCACAGCTGACTTCAATTGGATGGAAAGGGTTTAACGTATGTATATAAATTAGCACACCCATGTGTGCAAGCTATGCCCACCATGTAAAGAGCCTATATGCATTTATTCACACAGTTGAGCTGATGTCTGAATGTGGAGGTTTGTCTACGCGTTGGTGGGTGTGAGGATGTCTGTGCACGTGGGGGTGGGTCATGAGTATGGGTGCGTGTGTGCAGGAGGGCAGGGCACGTGCCACTGCCTGCAGGCTGAGGAGGCCTCCCTGCCCTGCCTGCAGGTGCCCCTGTGTCCAGAGCATCTCCTGGGATCCTCCCCAGGAGCCGGCTGAGCCTGCTGGGCTTGGACAGCCCCCACCCTCCAACCTGCCCCACCCAGCCGGTCAGCAGCTTCCTTCCCGAGGACCCTCTGAGAGGGCGTGCTGCTCTCCGCGCACCTGAAATGATGGCAGAAACAATTAACTGGAAGAGACGGCTAATCCCCAAAGGAAAGCATTCTATATGATATTACAGCCTTCCTCCAAAAGGGGACTTTGCCAGGAGGAAATACAGTTTATTAGAGACACCTTTTCTTTTAATTTAATTATATAATCTTGGGTTTTAAAAGAAAGTGGCATGGGAAGGGGGTAGGGGCTGAGATGTTGAAAGCAGCCCTCTGCATTCCTTGTGTGCCCCCTGACCCACCCCAGCACACCGGTGCAAATCAGAAGGGAACTGTGGACGTCCTGAGAACAGGTCAGGCCCGTATCTATCCACAAGCCCCCACAAAACGCTGTCACAGGGGAGGCAGCTTCGGGAACCCACTGGGCAGTCTCCCGGAAGGGGACGCCACTGGCCAAGTACTGCCACCCTGGGGGACAGCGGGGGCCCGAGCCTACTCACCCCCCATATCAGGCCGTGGCACACTCCTACTGCCCCCTGCCTGACGCACACAGACGCAGAGACTCACACCTCACACACACTCTACTACACAGTCACCTCACACACACATCAGAGTCTCCTTCCACAGCGCACACACACACACAACACAGTCGCCTCACACACTACATACATTCACACTACACAGTCACCTCACACTCACACCACATACAGTCACAACACACAGTCACCTCACACACACACCACAGTCTCCTTACTCACACTCACACCACACACACACCTCACATGCACATCAGAGTCTCCTTACTCTCACAGCGCGCGCACACACACACACACACACACACACACACTCACCAGTCACTTCACACACATACCACATACATTCACACCACAGTCACCTCACACACCACAGTCTCCTTACACTCACACCACACACAGTCACCACACCCACAACACATAGTCACCTTACTCACACACACAGATACTTACATCATGGAGTGGCCAGGCAAGACCAGACAGTCACCCAACAGTCAGACCCCAACCTACAAGTGATCCCCCGGAGAAGAAGGAAATAAGGCTTTTCCTCTTGATCATCAACAGACTGCTTGACTTTGGGAAGTTGCTGACCTCCCCAGACCTCAGTTTCCCCATCGCTCAGGAAGGTGCACTCAATGGCTTCTAACTCTTCCCAGCATTAAGCCCCTGCCTTAAGTCACCAACCCCAGTACTTTCCCCCTCCTCCTGGGCTTTCCCAGGGGATAGGAAGCAGGCCCTGGCACTAGGCAGCCACAAAGCCCAATCCCTCCCATTGCTTGTGACCCAGGGCAAGTGACCATGTCCTTCCGTACCACTGTTTTCCCACCCGTAACTGATATGCCATCAGATACCAGCCAAATGCTCTGCCCCTGTACATATGGAATTCACGGGTTCCACATGTCCATTAGTCCCCGCAGGAGACTGTGAAAGGCCCATGAACCTTCCCCAGAATGAATCCAGAAAATGCCAGCAGAAAGCAGACAATTTAACAGGGGACACCCCCCTCTTTGGGGGACCCCATACCCTTTTTAACCTGCTGCTCAGCTGTGGCCTCATCCATCCTCAACCCATGACCACTGGTCTTTACTCCACGGCCGACTCCAACCACTTCCTGCATCGTCCATCCCCTTGCCCAGGTCTAGAGGGCACAAGGGCAGCCACAGAAACCTAGGTGCCCAAAGTGCCCCATCTGGGCAGCCCCAGGCAGCGGGCAGCTATGGCAGCAGCAAATCTCCCCACTTAGGTACTAATGTAGGAAGTCCTATCAAGACACAGTGAAACGCAGTGTAATTTTTGCAGAAAACAATGCAGGTGATGTATGCCTGAGACTGGCACACAATAAAACTGTAGTGGAGTGCAGAAAAATGCACCCAGTCAATACAATAAAATCAGCACAAATACGCCGTGTAAAGCAAATAAATCTCCCAATCCAAATATTTCACACCGCACACACCGCAAGGTGAAAAGTATGTGTGTGTCTGTGTTGGTCAAGCTTTTCCCAGAAAGCTCCAGGGGAAATAAACAAAATGACCAGTGAGCCCCGCCTACCCGCCCCCCACCCCCGCAAGCAAATAAATAAATAAATAAATAAATAAATAAATAAATAAATATGAAGGAATTGGGGGCTGGTTTGCATTTCTGGCCTCAGACATCCTCCACTGGCGAGGCAACCGGGGGCTGGGGGCCCCCAAATTACCATTCATCTGGCCTTGTTGTGGAAATTTTCAAGGGATTTGCAGTAATTATATGACAAAATGCTTGCAAATCTCACTCATTGCTGAACAGAAACAGGCGGGTCAGGGATTGAACACTTTCAGCTGGGTAATTTGTAAATGTCAATCAGGCAACAGGGCAGAGAGAGAGAGAGAGAGAGAGAGAGAGAGAGAGAGACCAGGAAAATGTAGTAGCAACCTGAGTGTGAGAGGCCTCTTCATCCTTTCAGGGCCCAGAGGCAAGGCAGGAGGGGGCAGAAATGGATGCAGGAGGGGAGGAGGAGGAGAGGACGGGGAGAAGGAGGAAAGGGACGGAGCCCAGAAACACACAGAAAAGAGGATGGGATGAGAGGGGAGGGGAGTTGTGGATGGAGAATGAGGAGAGTGAATCAGGAAAAACAGTTTAAATAAAACCAGGGGAGATCAAATTAACTGATACATACATTCCAAGAGGTGGGTCGAGGGAGCAGCCATAAATACCAGCTCCCTATCTCCCCTGCTCAAGACAGCAAGGAAAGCGGAATAAAATTAAAAGATATAACAATAAAAATTACAAATGCACCTTCAAGGCCCTGTACCGACGTCTGTAATGGAAGCGCTGAGGAGGGCTGGGCACGGCCCTCAGCCAAGCCAGGGGAGCTTCCAGGCGGAAGCCAGAGGACTCTTTCCTTTCCTACAAGGCTGGTCGTTCTGTGTCTCCTGTTTATCCAGCGGACTTGCCGAGTGCCCACTGCAGGCCCGTGAGGATTCCGAAGGTGACCGTTACCACCGTGACAAAGGATTTGACACTTGTCATAAATAAAGGGATGGTCACTACCATCCCTTGAGGGAGCTGGGATTTTATTCCACCCATTTTACAGACAAGGAAACTGAGCTTGGAGAGGCTGTGATTTGGCTCAAGATGACTTGATAGCTAACAGATAGAGCAAAGCCCCCGGACTCCACACCCTTTCCATCGCTGCCCTCAAGGAGCTGGTTCCTGCCAGCTTCAGCTGAGAAACTGAGCACATGCACGTCACACCAGGGCCTTGTCACAGGAGTGGTGGACCTGACAGGTCGTGAACAGAACAAGACAGCATGCCCGGAAGCAGGTGTCCAACTCTTCAGATTCTGAAGATCTTTGTTAGCATGCAAAGTCCCCGCCACCCCACCAACAACACACACTCACGAGCACATAGGTGGGTCTGCTTCTAAACATCTGTAAATTAAGAAAGTGCCTAATGACCCAAAGGTATAAGAAATCCAGGCACACTTGGGCGTGTTTTTCTGTTTGTTTGTTTTTCAATTTTCACCCAAGGATATGTTTTCACTGACCTTAGAAAGACAGGAGAAGAAAGACCTTTTAATGTAAGCGATGACACTGAGCCACAAGCCAGAGCCAGACACATTTTTAAAAAGATTTTAATTTTATTCATCACTATATTCTTGGGGAGAAGACTCTGGTGCAAGAATTCCAGGGCTCCCTCCCCTACCAACAGTCCAGGAGCCTCTGACCGGACAGGCCCTTTGAGGTTATGGCTTGGCAAGATCAGCCCAGGAAGACTCCAAGGGGGCTGAACGAAGAAGGTGTTTCTCTTACAGCTTCTAACTGGAGTCTCCCCGGGCCCTCACACCCTTCACTCAGCGGAGGAGCTGCAGAGACGGCGGCACCTAGACTGTGCCAAGCACTGCCCTCACCCACCGTCATGGAGCTTATTGTACGTTCATCACCTTCTCGGTCTTGAGATGATGTTGTGAGCAGCACAATTATATACACTGTCTTTAGTGAGTTAAAGTGTTAACTGTGGAATGTAAATCAGATGACACGTTTGTAACCCCGTTTGGCATTTCTTCATTTTTATATGTGTTGAGGCCCTCAGGCCCCTAAGAGACTCTGAGCAGGGCAGGGGAAAAGCATGCGATTAAAGCCATCCATCTCCCAAACAGTAGCAGCTGCCCTCCTGGATGCCAGAGGTTCTGAGGGTGACACTGCGGAGGGCACTGGCCCCACCATCCGCTCCACCCGCAGCTGGCCCAAGTCTTCTGCTTCCCCACCTCCTCTCGCAACCAAGATCACAGCTCGGGAATGAAAGCTTATCTTCCAGACTATTTGCTCTTCCCACCCACCTACCACCACCACCACCACCCTTCCCTCCAGAAGATAAAATTACTGGAGAGAGCCGGCACCGGTTTGGTTCAGTGGATAGAGCGTCGGCTTGCGGACTGAGGGGTCCCGGATTCGATTCCAGTCAAGGGCATGTACCTTGGTTGCGGGCACATCCCCAGTAGGGGGTGTGCAAGAGGCAGCTGGTCGATGACTCTCTCTCATCGATGTTTCTAACTCTCTATCCCTCTCTCTTCCTCTCTGTGAAAAATCAATAAAATATATATTTTTTAAAATTACTGGAGAGAGAAAACATCAGGAAATTTTGCAAATAATCCACTTAGCTTTGCAGTAACTGCAAAGTACAAAGGTCTTGAGTCTCTCTGTACCCTCAGCTCTGCCACTTCCTCTACAACCCTGAGCAAATGGTTCAATCTCAGGGTGCTCAGTTGCCACATCTGTAAAATGGAGTTAAACACTAGTAGCTACTCTGGCAGGGCTGTTGTGAAGACAAAAGGACACAAAGCATGTGCCCTGTAAATGTTAACTATTGTGATTATACTCTCCCTCTGAGACTCTTCAGAGGACATAAAAGTGGGGGGCAGGAGGGAAATTGGGGGCAAAGCTAAAGGATACAAAGCTGTTGCTGGAGTCAGCAGAGAGCGGTGGGAAGAGGCCTGCACTCTGGGGAATAAGAAGACATGGGTCTGCTTGTTCCTGCTTCGGGGATGGCCTCTCTGTGAGCCTCAGTTTCCCTATGTGTACAACTGAGGAGATTGGACATTTGGGCTGGATGTGTCTCTGGTTCTAGGAATTTGTGTTGGAAAGAATGAAGGAGGACTCAGGACCAGCACAGGTCAGGCAATGTCCATGACCGAAGGTGGGGTGACTCTGGAGGGGGCCTGCTGGGAAAGAGCGGGGGTCTCTCAGGCAGGTTCTCTTCAGAAACCCCAGGCCCCAGCTGAGAGAACTAATCCATGATCACCTCACAGACCCATCTCCACCACCACCATCATGTCAGTAAAGGCCCAGTGCCTGAGAGGGGCGGGGTTGGGGGGTGGGACCCTACCTGCTGGCCTGCCATCTTGGAATCTGGTACTTACTCCTGTCATTAGTTCCACCCTCAGCTGAATTAAATGAATCTGAGAAAAATTATGAAGTCCCATAAAGCCACAAGTATCATAAAAAGTATAATAAAATTGAGAAAAGCTATTAAGTTATAAATACAACCAATGCATGCAACATCACTCAGTCAGGGAGGAAGTCGCTATAAAATAAAGTCATTCCACAAGTGACTAAATCTCTTAATTCACAGGGCACATGCTCTGCTTTATGGTGCCCAACCCTGTTGTCCCCGCCAGGAGTTTGAATAACAGGAACTTTCCGTGGCAGAGAGCTGTGGGTGGGGAGACAAAAGAGGCCAGAACAAGATGAGAGAGAGAGAGAGAGAAAGAGAGAGAGAGAGAGAGAGAGGCAGACAGACAGACACAGCCAGGAAGACCTCAGTGGAGGCCTGGGAAGTAGGAAGCACTAGGCGTCTGCACTGTGCCATGGGGCCGCCTCTAGATCCCAAACCACTCACTAGATACTCTGCCAGGCAGTCAAGGCGAAAGCAAAGGGAAGAAAAGGAAAACGGGAAGAAACGGCAGAGGAGGGAAATTTGTTCTGGTTTGTGGGCTCTGCAGCACTACCGATGCGGCTGGCTTGTCCCTCCTCTGAGATCAGCGCCCCCTCTCCCACCCACCTCACCCCCACCCCCACCCCCACCCCCACATCTTCTGTTGGTATTCCCAAGCCCGGAGCCACCCCTGCGCTATGAATATTCATAGCTATAATTAAAGAGCCCATTATGGTTATTGTGCGTCCAATAAAAACAAACACGCTAATAAGCTTTAATTTGGGGCGGGGGAGGGGAGGGAGGTTGGGAACCCCAGTGTGTGGCCTGAAAGAGGGAGGGGAAAGAGACTGGGGGGGGAGGCTAGGGAGGAATAGGAGGGATCCCCAAGATGAAGGGGGGGAGAGGGGAAGGAAAGGCGTGGCAAAGGAGACCAAGGGGCAAGGGGGAAAGCCAAGCTCCCATGTGGCAGAGTGCATGGGTGAGGGGGCTGAAGAGGAGGGGTAAGAGGGTGGAGGGCTGGTTCCACACTGGCAGAGAGAATGGGACACACACGTGGGGTGGGAGCCTGGGTGAGTGGAGGTGCCCAGGCCCTGGCCCAGGCTGGGATTCATTTGGTGGTTGGTGCCAATACGCCTAGGACCCGAGGTCACAGCTCCTGGTGTTGAAGGCGGCTCTGGAGGGAGGAGGTAACACTGTGATCCTGGGAGACAAGGCAGGTCAGGTGAAGAGCAGGTGACAAGGCAGGGTGTAGAAACAGAAGGGACTTAAGGTCAACGGAGTGACGTACTAGTGCCCAGAACTACTTCAGTGGAAAAGGTAATGAATGAGGTAGAAGAGCCAGCAGAATCAGCCCACCATCCAGTGCTATCACCTCACTTCACCAGCGGAGAACGCTAAGGCAGCGGTAAGTTAAGGAAATGTCCACAATCTTGCTCCAGAAAGTGCAAGCAGGTTGACAGGGAATGTGAGACTCCACAGGCGCTGGGCCTGCAGGCCTCCTTGTTTACCTGGGGAGCTGTGAAAGGGTAGATTCCCCCCCCAAGTCCGGGAGGCAGAGGGGCTCCTCACTGAGTGACTGCGTGGGGTCTGAGGACCCTCTTTAGGAAGAGGGGAAGGAAGGTGGGAAGCGCCAGTACTGACTTCCTGTTAGCCCAGCATCCACTCTCAACTGAGTCTGGCACACACAGTAAGCATGGCACTAATGCTAGTTCGAAGGATGAAGGAAGGAAGGAAGAAGTGGATGTGGAAAAATGGAAGAGTGAAGGAAAGTTCTAGAAGGGAGATGAGAAGGAGGCCTTGGGCAGTGGGTTCTCTTGTTTTTAGGATGATCAGATTAAAATAGGGATTTCTTAGGTTCATGCCCACAGAATTCTATGTCCATAATTCATAGCATTGCTGTGATAGCCCAAAAATGGAAGCAACTCAAATGTCTATCAAGTGGTGAATGGATAAACAAAATG
Source organism: Pipistrellus kuhlii (assembly GCF_014108245.1). NCBI lineage: Eukaryota > Metazoa > Chordata > Mammalia > Chiroptera > Vespertilionidae > Pipistrellus > Pipistrellus kuhlii. The sequence continues at coordinate 12,136,586 of NW_023425521.1, read as the reverse complement.
TGGTACATGCATACAGGGGAATAAAAAGCACTGGACTACTACTGACACATGCTAACATATGGATGAAGTGTGAAAACATTAAGTGACAGAAGCCAGTCACAAAGGACCACATATTGTATGACTCCATTTACATAAAATGTCCAGAATAGGCAAATCTATTAGAGATAGTCAGTATCTTAGTGATTGCCTAGGATTGAGGGAAAGAATTTGGAGGTGACAGCTAAGGGGTACAGGGTTTGTTTGTTTGGGGGGAGGTGTTAAAATCTACTAAAATTAATTGTAGTAATGGTTGTACAATTCTGTAAATATATTAAAAGCCATCAGATTGTATGCTTTAAGTGGGTGAATTGCATGGTATGAGAATTATAGCTTCATAAAGTTGTAAACAAAACAAAACATGCTAACAGTTCTTTCAAGCCAGACTTAAAAGATCACCCAGAATAGTCTTATCTACAGAGACAGAAAGTAGATTCGTGGTTGCCTAGGGCTAGAGGTGTGCGGGTGAATTAACTGTAAATACCAGGGGTCCTAGTGGGGTGAGAAATGTCCGTAACTGGGTCGTGGTGATGGCTGCACAACTCGATAAATTTACCCTCCCCCCCCCAAAAAAAAAAAGTATGCTTAAAATGGGTGAAATTTATGGAATGTGAATTATCTCAATAAAGTTGTTTTTAAAAAACAAAGATTGCTGGCTCCTGCCCCAGAGTTTCTGATTCGGTAGGTGTAGGATGGCTGCAGGATCTGAATTTCTATTAAGGGCCCAGGTGACACTGGCCAGGGAGAAACACTGGCCTAGGGAAGTGAAAGGCCAAGGACAAAAAGGGGTTGAGGACTTCTTTTATAAAAATAAAAATAAAACTTTGGGCAGCAGCTTTCCACACCGCCCACCACTCCTCCAGTGTCCGGGGCGGGCGGATGACCAGGGGGCTGTGCGGGGCGGCAGGGAGCTGGCTGTTCTCTGAGCCGAGCCCACCTGAGCCCGGCAGACATTCCTCCGCAAGCAGTCAGCATCAGAGTTAATTTCAAGACAGCCTCTCCACCCTCAGCTGAAATTGGCAGGGTAAATAGGGACCGATGTTGATTTGCCACTTACCTCTGTCTTGTTCCGCTTAAATACTGAGGGAAAACCCGAGCCATTAGGGTCAGAAGAAAATTACAAACACACAGCGTCACCGTGGGTGGGTGGGTGGGTGAAAATATTAGAGATTTGGGGTGGGGGACAGCAAAAAAAAATGGATGGAGGGAGAAAGGAGGGAGGGTGGGGAGGAAAAGCTGCCTTGAACCATCAGAGCATGAAATAAATAAAATAATAAAATAAAATAAAATAAAATAAAATAAAATAAAAATCGTTTGGTGGGTGGGGAATCTTTGTCCCAGAAAATCTGGGTGGAGTTTGGGGGGTGGGGGGTGAATTCTGGAGTTGTTTGCAAAGCCAGACCAGGGAGCCTGTAAATTCTAACCTCTGTTTTCTGGCCTGATTTGCATAGTTTGGACTGATCCTCTTTCTCTGAGTCACCAGGAAACAGGTCTGGGGCCCCCATCTCGGGGTATCTCCCCCACTTTTGTGGTCTCGGAGCTTCCCTCTTCCAAGGGACTTCCCACCCAGGAGCCGGCCCGTCTCCCCACCTGCCCCAGCCCCCGGCCGCATTAATTGGAGGCAAAAGGAGCGCCACATTTATTACCTCCCCTCCTGCTCCACACTAAATCTTGTGGCAATGCTTCTAAAAGTCAATAAAACGAGGAGGAAGATGCGATAAAATTAAGGTGGAAAGTGCGATGGGGAGAGGAAATGGGAATCTTCTTTTTAATTTAGGTTTAATTTTAATTTTTTGTCACCTCTCCAAACAGCCTGCGTGCTGTCACAGCATGGGGGCTGGGGTGGGGGGGCTGGCCTGGCCTTTTCAGGACTTGAGGAGCTGCACGCTAGGCCAGACCTTGGGGGGCCACGTCTTGGGAGCATGAGGGGAAGGGGGGGAAGCAGGGTGGGAGGAGGAAGCTTCCTGTTAAAATCCCCCTCACCCAGGAAAAAGCATCCTTTCTTTGTGCTCCCAGAGCACATTGTGTAGCTGACTTTGTACTCCATGAAGCAGGAACTGTGTCTGCCATCTTTTTTAATAGATATAGATATAGATATAGATATAGATATAGATATAGATATAGATATAGATATATTATTGATTTCAGAGGAGAAGGGAGAGAAAAAGAGATAGAAACATCAATGATGAGAGAGGATCATTGATCAGATGCCTCCTGCATACCCCCACACTGGAGATCAAGCCTGCAACCTGGGCGTGGATCGGGCATGCACCCGGACGGAGAATCAAACCGTGAGCAACGCTGGCCTGGCTGTCTACATCATCTTAGCCATCTCTTTATCCACAGTGCCTGACATGTAACAGGAGTAATGGCAGTAATGATGACGACAACGATGACAGCTAATAGTTACTGAGCAACGGCTACGTCCCAGCACACTTTAAATTTACTATCGCCTTGTATTCCTCCCGTCAATACTATGAGACGGGTCATTATAATAGCCCCATTTTACAGTTGAGGACATTGAGGACAGAGAAGGGAAGCACCTTGCCCACGATCACAGAGCTTGTGGGTAAGTGGGGATGGTAAGCATGAAACAGATCACGTGTCATTCTCATTTACCTAGCGGATGAATCAATGAGTGAATGAAAACTACATAAGGACACTGGAGCCCTAACCGGTGTGGCTCAGTGGATAGAGCATCAGCCGGCACACTGAAGGGTCCCGGGTTCCATTTCGGCCAAGGGCATGTACCTCGGCTGCGGGCTCCATTCGGCCCTGGTTGGGGGCGTGCAGGAGGCCACCAATCGATGTGTCTCTCTCACATGGATGTTTCTCTCTCTATGACTCTCCCCATCCCTTCCACCCTCTCTAGCCAATGGGGGCAAAATAACAAAATATATGCATACATATATAAATTTTAAAAATAAATAGAAAGAGCACTGGAGTTTGCTCTCTTTCCAATATTCTCCATCTTCCTGAGTGGGAATATGTCTCAGCACTTGATGGTAGCCCTCCAGGAGGCGGGCAAAAGAGAGGGCTGTTCCCTCTACATACAGATGGGGACACTGAGGCTCAAACGAGTGCAGAATGTCTCCAGAACCATGTGCTAACAGTGACAATGGGCTCTAGTTATGCCCAGTGAAGGATCTGGCTTTTGTTTATCCTCAACTGAATATGGGGGGGAAAGCACAACAACTCTTAGGCGTTTTCAGAAAATATTTTCTCCATGAAGCTCAGGTTCTGAAGCAGCCCCGCCCCTCCTTTGCTGCACTTCCTGTTTCACAGGTGCCCACTGAGTACCCTGCCCCATCCCAGCATTGCCCTCCCTAGTCCTGAAGGTCCCCGGCCTCTCCAAGGAGGAAGCAGAAAAGGAAGGACTTCTTTTTTTTGTGGGCTCTCTCTAGCCCAAAATATTGTTCCCCTCATTAAAAATAATATTCTCAAATATTTAATGGCATAAAGAAGTGTACATGAAGTATTTGTAAGTTTTAATAAAAAGTAAGTTACCAAATACCATGCAGAATATAATCCTAATTATGTTTTTTTAAATATAGTTTATGGCTATGTTTATGTATACACAGAAGACTGGAAGGATATATATCAAAATCTTTATAGTGGTTTTTGTTTCCTTCCTTAATATGTTTTCTTTTTAATGTTTTTTCCTTCCTTAATAAATTTTTTCCAAATTTTCTGCTGGGAAGATGTGTCCTTTAATAGTTGTATAAAAGGAAATTATAAGTGAATTTCAAAATTCTGCCTTATTAGGTTCAATCTTTAAAAATACTGATAACCCTCTAGCTTGCTGGCTCTGTAGTCTCATAAGCAGCAGCCAAGAACAGTTCACACGTGAGTGTAAATGTGTGTGTGTTGGGGGGCCTCAGCTCCCCCACACTCTCCCAGTGACGGCCGTTCATCATAACCGGGACAATTAACCATCCCCTTATTATTCACACGTCATGATTACTAATCACCCTTATTAATATCCATGCTTTGCAAAACCAGGAGGCAGCTTGGCTCAGATGCTTGGAACGCCACAGGAACACAATCCTGACCCCAGGCATGTCCCTTCCTGTTCTGTGTCTTCACCTCCTCCGGATTGGGAAGTCTGTCCCTCATCCCTCTGGTGACCGATGCCCTCTGCTTCCCTCCTTTGTCAGCTCATAAGACACACACACACACACACACACACACACACACACACACACACGAGCCATCTAAGTTCCCAACCGTGTTCACCACCTGAACTACCAACCTCCCTTCCTCTTGAACTGAAATAGGGTCTCTTCCTGTCATTGATCCCTTTTTTCAAATTACCACTTTGTTCATAAAAATGTATGCTTTATCCCAGACACATTATGTATGGCTAAAGACTGAACTTTATGGTTATGCCACTTAACCATGTTCAGTCTTCAAATCTTGTTACCTGCTTTGGGAAATGTATTAGTTTCATGTTAAGCCAGCTGTTGATAACACTGGCCATTTGGATGGTTTGGGAAGAGGGACTCCAGCTTTGAAGACCACTCCGCCCCTCCCCCCGGAGGATTGGCAGCTCACTGAGGACTGGCTGGGCTTTGGAAGTATGGAGTAAGACAGAAACTGTCCACTCACTGCCTGTCCCCCAGAAAGGACCAAAGCCACACTCAGTAACTGGCAGGAGAAATCCTAAACCCAGTCTGAAATGAGAAGGAAAGAAACTCATCCCCACCTGGGCAGCTCACGAGACACACACACACACACACACACACACACAGGAGCCGAAGGAGTCACCTGGGATTGGAGGAGTTTACAGGGATTCCACTCAAGGAGACAGAGGGGGAGGAGACAAAAAGAGGGGATAATAGATGAAAACAAGGAGGGAAAAAGGCCCAAGTTGTCTCCTCTCTGAGCCCCTGCCTGCTGACTGTTAGGAACAGGCTTTGCCAGCCCGCTCCGGGAACAAGAAAATAAAATAAGCAGCTCTATCAATCTAGCTACCTCCTCCTCCTCTCTCTCCTCCTCTCCTCTAGCCCCTTTTCCTCTTCCCTCTCCTTCCATCTCTGCTGGCCAAACACCATCTCCTCCTTTTAGCATCCATTTGAAGAATGCAGAGGGTTGTGAGCCGATTTAATGTAAGTCATTTGACATGCATGTTTCTGGCAGAGAACAAGATCCTCCCCCATGTGTGTCTGCCCTGGGATTCCTCCAACACAGGCCATGCCTCCTTATTACCTGAGGACAGTTGGGGACCACCTGCTCCCCTCCCCCTAGTCTCCCTCCTGCACCACCTTCTTTCTCTGAGGAGTGGGAATGGGGTTAAGGACACAATGTGAAGCTTAGAGATGAGGAGGAAGAAGGGACAGGACATTCTTTGGGGTATATTTTCCTTCATGTTGTTGTTTTTTTAATCCTGTCATTCTGGAGGGGGAGGGAAAAGGAGGTGAGTAGTATAAATCCAGGGATCTGAAAGAAGATTTAAGGAAGTTGCAAATAATTCCACTTCTTCCCAGTGCATTTCACTTTTGACCAATCCAGGAGTTTGGGACAACTCCCTTTCAGTTTTCCCTTTGATCTAGGAAAGCAGCCTATCTGCAGTTTTGTGGATGTGTGCCCAGCCTTCCCCCCTTCAGGCTATGCCAAGGCCATCCCTTCCATCAGCACCCCCTTCCCTGCCCACCTGTCAGCCAGTCAGAGCCACCTGAGAAAACTTGTTTAATAGCACTTCCTCTTTTACGAGGTCTTCTTGGAATCTCCCAGCCAGAAAAGCTCCTTTTTTTTATTTTTTTATTTTTTATCTCTGCTATCCTAGAAAGGAAATAGACTCTGGGATTTTCTGCTCAGCTCACAGCCTACCCCCAACTGAATGGCATCTTGCCTTTCCACCTCCTCAATCAATCAATGAGCTAAGAAAAGCAATTGGGGCAGAAGGATGGGAAGCCACAAAACTGCCCAAATCCCAGTTAACGGACCCATCCACGAAGCTTGGATTCAGAATCTGAGGCACCTCACACAGGGAATCCCATGAAAGTTGCACATCGACCCTACAGCGTAGTTCCTGTTACCATCTGTCTTGCTGGTAGAGAACTGGAACCCAGGCTGGCTGACCCCAACACCCGTGCTCTTTCTACCCTACCACATTGCATCCTTACAGCTCTTTTCCTGGAGGAGAGGAAGCTGATCAACTCAAATCCTCCCGGATGGAAGACATCTCTCCCGGTTCCTTGCCTCTTCAGCCCGTGTCCAAGCTGAGCCCTGGTCGGCTCCACCATCAGGCAGATTGTTGGGCAGGTGGGGGTTGCGGTACCTTTGCCCTAAAGAGGTGCAGACACACAAAATCTCTGGGACAGAGCCCCGCTGTATAAAAATACAGTTTGTTCTGTAGTTAGGAGGCAGGAATTGGGCCTGGAGGGGATGGTTAATGGGGGAGGGAAGGTTCATGGGAGGTGGGAAAGGAAGTTCATAGAGGGAAGAGAGGACCCCTGACCTCAGCAGACAGCCCTGCCCAGTTGATGAAACAGGAATATTTATTTCTTGTCTTCCCAGGCCTTTGGAGAAATGCCACCCTCATCTCCACACCTCCACCACTGCCTAAATTCCAGTCCCAAGGCTCCAGGAATAGACATCCTGGCATGAAAGGCCAGGGTACCGCACGTCCATCTGACAGCTTACCTGAGCTCGGGCCACCTGCCGGATAGATGGAGCACAAATGGTCTTCCACACACGCACTCACGAGTACACAATCTAAATTTACCCTTTCCCACGCATTTTCTTAATTGGTTTGAACCTCACAGCAGGGTCCTATAAGGTGGGCAGGGCAGATGTTGTGAACCCGTTTTGTTAGATGAGGAACCCAAGGAAGGTGAACTATTTACTCAAGGTCACACTCTCCAAAACTAGTGGTCACAATAAGACGAACAAAACCCACAGCAGTTCGTTCATTCAATGCCAGGCCCAGTGCTAAGCACGCCCCATGCATCTACCATTCACAACAGCCCCATGAGGAGACACTATCATCCCATTTTACAGATGATGAAACGGGGACGTGGAGATGTTGGGCGATTTGAGGGAACCACTCTGAGTCAATCCTTCAGCACCCTGACTCCATGGACCCTCCCTCAGGATGGGTACTTTGTCTGTCTGGGTCCCCCGAATCCCCAGCCCCTGTAACAGTGCCTGGCCCCCATACAGTGCTCACTAAACATTTGCACAATGTTTGCTGACTAAGTCTGCCCCCACCGCCCTTGCCCTTGACTTACTCCTCCCAGACTCTTCTTGTCCTTCTCTCTCCTGTCTCCTTGCATGTCTCCAGCCAATGATTTGGCACTTCTCCCCACAAACCAAGTGCAGGTTCCCTAGTTCCCCCAAGGAAGTCATTTGCCACCTACCCCCTACACCTACCAGCATTCAGTTTGAAACCCCAGAATCTGGTTTCTCTCAATGGTTCCCCCTTGCCTCAGTTTCCCCACCTGAACCAGATATAAGGGAAGTAAGCAAGCAGACTGCTAAAAAAGAGGCCCTGTCCCTCTACTTCTTTCCACCCCAAATGGATGCTGGGGTTCTTTTTTCTCTCTAGATCCAACAGAGCCCCAGATATACACAGATATACACAATGCAGGGGGCATTACACACATCTCCCCATTCCCCAGCCTCTTAACTTGTTCTGAGGTCTAAGGGCAGGTAAGTGGGCAAGCCCCACCTGCAGGTGGACCCCGGTTTAGAACCCTGGGCTTTAATGGTCAACGAGAAGACAACCTTCCCACGTCACCTGGCTCAGCATCAGCCACACACTGCTGGGCTACTCTGCCCTCCCCCCTCATCTCCTCCTAACCCAGCACCCCTGTTCTCTCTGTCCCTCCAATGGCTACAGTGTCAGCCCCCGCTGCTTGGGGGCCCATGGATGACCAGGAGTCCTGAGGGGGAAGAACAGTGTTCCTGAGCCCCAGCCTGACTTCTGACATCTCCAGTGCCACCACGCTTAGCCCTAACTACAGGTGTCAGGTCTAGTGAGACTGGCTTCCTCTCAGAGTCACTCCCACCCGACCCTCCACCCCCTGCACATCCTGGTGCTCAGAAGATTGAGCAATATCAGAGCGCCACCTAGCGTGCCCAGCGGGCATGCCAGCCCCTGCCTGACCCTGCTCTGTCACGTCACTTTGTCTGGGGCTGGGGTGAAGGCAAGCTAGGGTCTCTAGCCTGGGCTAATATCTACAAAGGGCCTCTAATCCAGACTGCTGATGTTATGTCTGGATAACACTATTCCTCCCGCCACGGGGAGAGCCCAGAATCCAGTGCGGACAGTACCTCACAATTTGAAAGCTTTGCCCTATCACTACCTGCAGACCCCTGTCTTACATCATTATTTGGGAGGCTTAAAATTAGCTTTCAAATAGCCTACTCGCATTGCATTATTTTTGTGTTCATTGGTAAAAAGTAAATTTCCCAAATTAGCCACAATTTCCCAAAAAAGCCAAGTCTTTTTAGAAATGTTAATTTCAGAGAGAGAAAGGAAGAGGGAGAGAGAAACACAAGTGACAGAGAAACATCATTGGTTGGTTGCCTTCTACATGCCCCCTACTGGGTATCGAGCCTGCAAATCTGGCGTGTGCCTTAACTGGGAATAGAGCCATGACCTCCTAGTTCATAGGTCGACACCAACCACTGAACCACATCGGCAAGCCTTTTTTTTTTTTTTTAATCCTCACCCAAGGGTATTTTTCCATTGATTTTTAGAGAGGGTGGAAAAGAGTGGGAAAGACCGAGAGAAATACTGATGTGAGAGAAACACATCGATTGGTTGTCTCCTGCGTGAGTCCCTACCATGGCCCGGGCCAGGGAGGAGCCTGAAACTGAAGTACATGCCCTTGACCAGAATTGAACCCGGGCTCTATCCACTGGGCCAAACCGGCTAGGACTGGCAAGCCTATTTTTAACAAGAGCCTCGGATAATGAAATGTGGCGAAGGCAGACCTCCAAGAGGCCCACCCTATGTACAGAGCCTGCACTCCTGTTTTGTGGTTTTCTGCCTTCCTTCCTTCCTCTTCGTTCCTCTCTTGTCCATGATCTGAGAGGCTGCCTGATAAGTTCAAACAAGCACTGAGCATGGGCAGGGATGTCTGACAAATCTGGGTTTGAATCCTTTGTCTGTACCAGCTGTAGGACCTTGAAAAACTCACCGAACCTTTCTGAGCCTTCCTTTTCTCAACTGTACATGGGGTTGCAATGAGCATCAGGAGCTAACAAGTGAGACACTCAGCAAGGTGTCAGCCACCTACCAGCGGCTCTGTCACCATCAGGCACATCCTCCTTGTCCCCTCAGAGCTTTATGGTGGGGTCTGCTCCCACAGCACCTCCTGGCAGTCTCCATCATTTTCTTAGTCTCAGAGCACTGGTCACACTGCATCTTGCATGTCCATTTTCTGGCTCTGTGTCCATCTCCTCCCCCAACCTGGGGCTCTGTTCCTCTCCAGAAGCCCAGCCCAGTCCAGTCCCAAGCCAATGGCCAGGGTGTATTGGCCACACCTGTCAGGAGAGCCCATTCTCCAGACCAGAGGCCGGCCCACCCCGAGTCCCTAATCCTGGCAAAGCATGTGTTTTCTCAGGGCCTCAGTCCCCTACTCTGTACAGTGGCACTGAAACTAACTTGCACAGCTGTTACAGGGACTAAAGAGAGGACATTTTCAAAGACACTTATAAAGGGTGTAACACACAGGGTGGTAGGAGGGACTCAATAGAGAATTTATTGTTATGATAGCTCGGGAGGTCCAATGGGTATTTGAATCCATGTGGAAGGAAGACCGGAAGAGCAGTATTATCCCAATTATGCAACTTCAACAAAGACATTGGGGCAGGAAGGCAGAAGGCAAGATGGGGAGGGTGGGAGACAGTTAAAATTGGCAAAAATTAAAACCCAGTCAGGGTCTTAGTCAACAACTTATTTAAGAGTAAGGCTTCCAAGAGGCCAGAGTAATTGGTCCAGGGAACGGCTCTTTCCTCCAGGGTAGGGATGGGGAACAGGCCAAGGGGGTGGGGGATGTAGGAGCAAACAGCCTCTTTATTAACACAATTATTTTATTTGCCAAAAGGTAATCATCCTAAGTGAGGTCAATGCGCTGGCACAAAAGGCCCTGCAGGCGGCCTGCCCAAGTTGCCATGGAGACAGAGCCATCACTTGTAGCAGCAGCAAGGGCTGGAGGCTCCTGAGAAAGGAGACCCCTGATCTCTCTCCTTCCCCCAGAGAAGGGCTGAATGAGGCCCGAGGGTGTTTGTGCTCCCCTTCCCAGCTCACGTGACAAACCAGGAGTCCCTGGGAGATCCCCAGCCCAAGTTCCCAGGGGGTCGGGTCCATTGTAGGTGAGAAGGGTCTCTGCATCCATCACCTCATTTCATCCCATCACAACCCTGCAAAGAAGGGACTAAGCATCTGCTGACCATTCGATGGGAAGCTGTGGCTCAGAGAGGCTAGTGATCTGTCTACAGACACACAGCACTTGAAGATTTGGGGTCTGTGATCTGAAGCCTGAGGCACCATTTGCAGTTACCTCAGAGCCAGGGATCTTGATTCATCAGGAAAACTGCTGTGGAGGAAAATTGCTAACCTAAAGTCAGAGAGGCTTTGAGTCCCAACTTGCCCCCTCCCAGGTCTCGTCACCCTCAGCAAAGTTGCTCCAAACCTCAGTTTATCTGATGCCTCCTGCAACCAGTGACTTGCCAGTCTCTGCAAGACTGTGCAGTGGCCAAGACATGTCTCCATCTGTGAAATGGGCCAACCAGGCCTTGCCTCAGTGTCCAAACATAAGAAGCTAGTTCTGTCATTTTCACCCGAATCTCAAAGGCTGTTAGCTCTGCAAAAAAAGGAACAAAGCACCTCCTGCCCCAAACCTCCAACCTGAAGTCCAGAAGACTGCACAGGAGAGGCAGACCCAAGGGGCGGGGGGTGGGGGATGGGGGTGGGGGGGAGCCAATGTGTGTGTGTGGGGAGGGTCCATTTTGCTGGTGTCCACATCATCTATTGCACTCTGATGGAGGAGTGTGACACACAGCCATAAAGGAAAATTGTGCAACAAGAGGGAATTCAATGGGTGGGGGTGGGACAACAGATGTAACTGGGAACATGGGGTGGGGGGGCTGGGGAGGTGGTGATACTTAAACTGGGTCTCCAGGAAGGTAGATGGACATGGGGAGGGGAGCAGGAGAAAAGGCACTGCAGACCATGGAAACTGCCTCAATAAGAGCCTTCAGACTGTCGGGTGCTGAGGGAGTTGGAGGGGCCCAAAAGGAAGTAGGAACCAGACTAGAGCAGACTGTAGACGGCTTTGACCGGGAAGCTAAGAAGTGTGCACTTTATCCTGGAGGCAGGGGGAGCCAGTGAAGGTTTCAGAGCAGGGGCAGGATATGATTAGATCTGCATTTCAGGCATATTGTTTCAAGAGCAAGCGGAAGCAAGAAAGCTGTCGGAGCCACCTCTTTGCACACACTGTTACTTAAAAATAGCAACACCTCAAGGCTTGGCTGGAGACCCCATAAGCCCGTTTCTTTTCACCACTGCACACCAGGCCTCTAGCTGTGAGCAAAGGCAAGAGATAGCAGGAGACTGCTCAGGATGGGGTCCATGCTCAGGCAACCTCAGGTGTGGATCTATCGGCCAGAACTTTTTTTTTTAATTATATCATCTATTTATTTATTTTTTATTTTAAGTATATTTTTATTGATTTCAGAGAGAAAGGGAGAGGGGGGAGAGAGATAGAAACATCAATGATTAGAAAGAATCATTGATCAGCTGCCTCTTGCACGCCCCCTATTGGGGGTTGAATCCTCAACCCGAAACCCAGTTAGACTGGGAATCGAATCCTGATCTCCTGGTTCATAGATTGACACTCAATCACTGGGCCACTCGGGCCAGGCTAGCCAGGAGAACTTCTGAGGAAAGGATGAGGGTCGAGAGGAGAGTTTAGATCTGCATTTCAGGCATATTGACCCCTCCCAGGTATGCTCCTCAAGGATGACAAGGGCAGCAGATCTGAGGAAGGCTCCCAGGACAGACCCACAGAGGAGGGATGGTTGTGGCTTCACAGCGGGGCCTGGCAAGCAACACCCAGGGTGCTGTCACATTCCAGCCAGGTAATAGTGCCAGCTCAGGCCTAAACTTGAATCAATGGAGGTAAGGCCTGGCCACAGTCAGCAGCAAGGAAGATCACCAGAGGTGGTGCCCGCATTCCCCTTCAGACCAGCCTGTCCAGAGGGATGGACGGACTGGGTCCTATCCCCACCCCCAAGTACTCTGGAGGAGGATGGAAAGGAGGGGACAAACGCTATCAGCTGCCCAGCATAACTTATTAGCATCCAGGCGAGATTAATCAAGCCCAGAAACCTCGAGCAGACCCCTAATTAGTTGCTGCTGATAACTATATTTGTCATGCTCTCCAATTATTCTACTGTAAATTTCAGAGTTTAATTGCACCTTGTTCTTCATTGAAGTGTCACTGTTTGCACACGCTCCCCTAATTCTTTAGCAAATTTGACAAAATTCAGCATTAAATATAGATTATCTTTAGATTTCCATAATTAACACAACCAAACTGTCTCGGGCCTAAATATTTCTCCCAGTGCCATAAATCTGGCCTGTCCCCGGGACCCAGAGAGCTGCTCCCAGCTCCCCAGCAGAGGCTGCGGGGAGAACATGCACTCACACCTGTGAGCCTGTGCGGGGCTGAGGGTGTAGCAGGCGAGGCTTCATTAAGGCCGCCTGCCCAGAGAGCATCCTGCCCTCACATTCGTAGGAGGCCCCATCAAGACTGCTCCCTGGCACCTCCACAGGCGACCCTGTTCCAAAAGGAAGGCTACAGGCAAGTGACCCCACAAAGGCCGAAGGGCCCCTGTTTGTGACTTTTCTCCCCATTAAGGCTGATCTTGATGGTTGACATTACGCTAGGAACACGGCCCAGTCAGACAGGAATGTCCTCTGTGCCTCACCCTCACTGCCCAATCACCTCTCCCAGTGCACTCTGACTCACAGAGGAAGGTAAGTCCATTCAGCCCTAAATACAGCCACCCGGGGCTCTGAGTTCAGACTGGAGGCAGGGGAGGAGTTCATGGCCCCGCACCTCAAATCAGGTTGCAAATCTTTTCCACCCAACAGAATCAGCAAGGTGTCCGCTTTCCACGTGACAAAGGGTTGGCAAAGCGGATGGGAGAGGACAGCGAAGCTATGCTCCTCCAGGGCCCTGCCCAGCCCTTGGCCCTTTGGAACAAAACCGTATCTTGAGTTTATCCCAGATCATGCCCCTTCCAGAGTTCAACTGCCAGCCAAGCACCACCATCTCTCCAAGGATGGTATGTACTGGCCCACAAGCACATGAAAAGAGGCTCAACATGACTAATCACAAGGGAATTGCTTATAAAAAAAATAATAATTAAAAAAAAAAAAAACTACAGTGAGATGTCACCTAACACCCAATAGGATAGTTACTATTTAAAAAACAGAAAACCCGCCGAAACCGGTTTGGCTCAATGGATAGAGTGACGGCTTGGGGACTAAAGGGACCCGGGTTCGATTCCGGTCAAGGGCATGCACCTTGGTTGCGGGTATATCCCCAGTAGGGGGTGTGCAAGAGGCAGCTGATCAATGACTCTCTCTCATTGATGTTTCTAACTCTCTATCTCTCTCCCTTCCTCCCTGTACAAAATCAATAAAATATACTTTTTTTAAAAATAAAAATAAAAATAAAAAATAAATAAAAAACAGAAAACCATAAATGTTGGTGACAATATGGGACAATGAGAACTCTTGTGCACTGCTGGTGAGTTTGTAAAATAGTGCAGCCGCTGTGGCAAACAGTATGGCAGTCCTTCAAAACTTTAAAATATGATCCAGCAATAGCACTTCTGGGTATATACTCAGAATAATTGAAAACAGAATCTCAGAGATATCTGTACACCCATCTTCATTGTAGAATTATTTACAGCAGCCAAGAGATGGAAGCAACCGATAAATGGATAAACAAAATGTTGTATGGACATGCAATGGAATGTTATTCAGCCTTAAGAAGGAAAGAAATCCTGTCACAAGCTACAACATGGATGAACCTGAAGACATACTAAGTGAAGTAAGCCAGTCATAAAAAGACAGCCACCATATGATTCCACTTATATGAGTATCTGAAGTTGTCAAATTAATAGAAACAGAAAATAGAATGGTGGTTGTCAGGGGCTGGGAGAAAGGAATGGACAATTGTTGCTTAGTGGGTGTAGAGTTTCTGGTTTGTAAGATGAAAAAGACCTGTTGCACAACAATGGGAATACACTGAGCTACTGAACTGTACTTAAAAATGGCTAAGACAGTGCTAGGTGGTTTGGCTCAGTGGATAGAGCGTTGGCCTGTGAACTGAAGGGTCCTGGGTTCAATTCTGGTCAGGGGCCCAGGACTGGGTTGTGGGCTCAATTCCCAGTAGGGGGCATGCAGGAGGCACCTGATCAATGATTCTCTCTCATCACTGATGTTTCTGACTCTTTCTCCCTCTCCTTCCTCTCTGAAATCAATAAAAATATATTTAATTTTTTTAAATGGTTAAGAAAGCAGCCAAAATAAAAAAGGAAAAAGCAATCATTTTGGAGTCAGACAAAATTGGGTTTCAGACTTGGGGCACATGCCTCTGAGCCTCAGTCTTCCCAATTCTACCACAGGGTTTTGTTCCACAGGGTAATGACAGAATCTGATTGTCAGGATTGCTGTGAGGATTATCTGATGGATTCTTGTGGACTTGTTCACTGCTGCATCTCCAGCTGATATGTAGTAGGTGTTCAATAAATGCTTGTTAAATGACAGCATGACCTAATAATAATAAACCTTGGCCTTTTGTCCTCAGAAGCCCTCTGGCCCACCCCCCACTTTCACCCCTAGCAGCGTCCACTCTCAGGTCCTGGCAAGGTAAGTCCATTCAGCCCTAAATACAGCCACCCGGGGCTCTGAGTTCAGACTGAGAGAGGGGAGCCCAACTTCCCAAGCAGCAGCCCTAGGTTCCCCAACTGCCGCTCCATCCAGCCTGGGCAGCAATTCAGTCCATCAATAGTGGCCTCCAGCAGCCACACTTGGATGCCCACCCCAATCGATAAGCAGCTGCCGTAATCGATCAGCCCCTGGGGTATCAGAAGCCGGGAGAGGGGCAAGGAGAGGGACAGACAGGGTGTGGAGACACAGCCCCAGAGAGGGAGCAGCAAGAGGGAGCCCCAGAGACCTGGCCACAGCAGGCAGATAGGACAGAGATAATCAGAAAACAGAGGCAGAAGGAAGAGGGAGAGGAGGCACCAGACCCAAGCTAGGAAAGGCAAAGAGATAGCAGACACAGAGGAGGCCCCTGAGGGAGAGAGAAGGAAGAGGCAGGCATGGCCCTGGGAGGAAAAGGGTTTTGGCACCATTTTACAGGAAAGAAACTGAGCTGAGAGATTAAGTAATCTGAGGCTTTAGATATGGGAGCAGAGCCCAGATTTAAACCCAAGTCTGGTGTCTCACAGAGGTGAGACCTTTTGCTACATCCCACAGTAGCTTTGAGCTATCACTTCTGACCTCCCCACCTGGGCATACCACCCACAGCTTAGTGGGGAGCTGGTGAGGTGCCCTCCCCCCAACCCCGACATGGGGTGACCCCATCGAGAGCTAGCCAAGATGCTTTAGGAGTGGGCGATGGAGGTGGGGGTAGGTGCAGGGGTGGGCCTCCCAGCCACTGGACTGGAGGTTCACTTCCTCCACCCCCAGCTCTCCATCCTCCACCTCCCTCCCTCCTCAACCCTTCTGATTGCCACAGTATCCATCACCCTGGGCAAGTTACTCAACCCCTCTGAGCCTCTGTTTCCTATCCCTAAGCCAACGGTAGTAATAGTGCCTACCCCCTCCTAAGCATCAGCCTCCAAGCACACAGCTTCCTCGTCCCCTACCCACCACCAGGCTCTGACTTAAACAAGATCCAGCCGCTTGCAGGGCCTGCCTGGCCCGTGGCTCGTACCTCCATCTGTAGGAGGGGCATCTGTGCAAGGCCTGGATGCAGATGGGCCTCAGCAGGCTGAGGGCTGAGGGGTTCTACAGAGCGGCCTCTCGGCCCTCCATTAGCTCCTTTGTTTCACCGAATCAAGAGCAGCTGTGGCTGGGGGACCATGTGTGTCCTGCCTCCTCGGAAAGCTGAAGGTCAGCGCCAGCAGGAAATGTGCCGAGAGGCTTGTCCCTCCAGCCCACCACGGTGGAGAGGAGCAGGAGGCAATTAGTCTCCAACCCCAGGACCCATTTGCTGAGCTGCTCACTCACCCTTATCAAACCCTCAGGATGTGCCTGGCCCTGTGCTGGGACCTGGGACTAGGCAATGAGTCAAACTAATTCACACGCTGATTGTCTAAAAGAGGGGGATGGGGCTTGGTGTCTGCAGAAGCCTGTAGGCGCCAAGGGGAAGTTGTAGGGGGCAGGGGGCCAGTGAGGCTACTAGCAAGAAGGGACCTAGCCCACCTTCTGACCGCCTCCCTCACCTGCCGACTTCTGCCTTGGTTTCTTTTCTCTAAAGGAAACTGTCCGGATATTTTATTATTATTTTCTGAGTTACAGATAAACCACAGAAGGTGCCACTTTTCAGGGAGTCTCCCCGCTACACCACCAACTTCAGCAAAAAAAGCTGGGGAGCCTGAGGAAGAGAGGGGCGCAGAGGTGGAGGGAGAAAGCAGACGGACCCAAGGTCAGCCAGGGGCCTGGGCCCAGACCCTCCTCCCGGCCCCAGGGCACCTGTGGAAGGGGGTCCTCTGATAGAATATTATGGCAGAGAGAGAGTACGACAAGGTATGTCCATAAGAATCCTTCCTGGAGAGCAGTGGAGAGAAACCTTGTGTAGAAGCAGCCTTCGCAGAGCCCACAGTAGAAAGCTCCGGGTCCTAATCCAACGACCAGCCCCACTCCTTTCCCCAGACTGGGGAAGGAACTGGGGCAATTCAAGGGCAGAGCTCCCGCCCTTTCCTGCTCCTTTGAATGTGGGAATGGTCACGGGACTCTGGCCCTGCTCCCCACCCACCCATTGGTTAAACAAGGTTTTGCGATTTAAAAAGATAATTCTGAGAGCAGCTGTATCTGTAAAACAACAATGGCTGCCTTGACAGAGTTTAGGATTTACCAGGCCCTGTGCTGTGCTGCTTGGGTATGGTATCCCCGTTCAAACAAGGGGCAATGCATGTCCTAGACTCTAGGTAGGACCTAGGCAGGCGTCTTCAAACTGCGGCCTGCGGGGCCCGCAGAGGAGTCTGATCCGGCCCGCCAGGTTTTTTGGGCAGTGAGCGCAGCCGAGGTGTTACAGTAGGAATTAGTAGTTCATATAGTCCGGCCCTCCAGCTCTCTGAGGGACCGTGATCTGGCCCCCACTTTAAAAAGTTTGAGGACCCCTGAAAACCACTTGCCTTAGGACATCCCGCTAGGAAGAGATGGGTCGGGATTAGAACCCAGACCATGCTGTTCATGCTGACTTGAGGGAAAGGAGGCAGTGGCCAGGTTGGGAAACAGTGGGGGTGGGGGGATTAGAACCTCTGGATGACAGAGGTTAAGAGGTGACTCCAGGTGCTGTGCCACCTGATCAAGCTTCCAGAGGGGATTCTGAGGGGAAGGGACGGTGACATTCTCCTGGCCAGAACTGGCCGCTTCTCCCCACATAAAACTCTACGGGCACTCTAGGAGGAGCACTGAGCTCTGGGCTGGAAGGGAGGCAGGGAGAACTTCCTGGAGCACCTCCCCCAGCAGGATGCGCCGAGGACCACCAAGGAGGTGTTAATGAAACAGGGAAGCTGCGAACAGACCAGGAGCGATTCCAATCTGACACCTCTACCCCTGCCCCCACCAGTAATGAGCTGGGACCTGCCCTGCTCCCCAGAGAGGAGGTGCAGGGAGGGAGGGGAAATCCCTGGGCATCTTTGTAGTTTCAGATGCCTCTTTTCATCATGTTCACAGCAAACAACGCACATTTGTTGAGCACCTTCTATGTCCCAGGCACTGTGATGTCATGTCTCCATTTTACAGGTGAAGACACTGAGGCTCAATCAGGTCAAGTGGCCTGAGGAAGAGCTAACATTTGGACCCAGGACTGTCCAACACAGAAGTCTGTGTTAATGCTTTTGCTACTGTGCCTGTGACATGGACCCACCCTGGTCCTCAGCAGAAGGTGGGTGGGGTGGGAACGTTCCCATCTGGGGACAGGTCCAGGAGCCCACCCTGGGGGCACTAGGCGTGGGCCCACACCTCCACCCGGATTGCAGCTGACACGGTGAATAAAGGAAGCACACCCAGCCCACCACGAGTCCTGAACGTTGACCCGGGAAGTGGGGGCAGGATCCTAGCCCTACCATCCTCCTCCCAGGCTCCCTGTGTGCTCTCTTCATCTCCTTCCCAGGTGTGTGCAATGACAGTGGGGCGGGGGCCCTGAGGAAGGGGATGGAGAGGGATGCTGGTTAGAGAAGACTGAAGTAGTAGTGGGGGGCAGAGGCGGGGGGGGGGGGGTGTGTACTAGGAAGACCCCAGCCTCCTGGCCTGGGAGGGAGGGACTGAGCAGCTCTGAGTGGAGCCCCGTGTTTGTAAACATCATTTATCAGGGATTAGCAGATGGGCATGCTAATTGCACCTGTGGAAGACAGAGACCTCAAGGTTGATTACATTTACAAACTGTGAGGCCCCCCTGGCGTCTGTAGGAGTGTGTGTGTGTGAGTGTGTGTGAGTGTGGTATCTAATTTAAGACCCCAGCCTGGAGGCAGAACCTGGCAATTTAGCCTTCTGCCAAAAGAAAAGTCCAGCAGCCCTCGAAGGAAGCAGAGGTGTTGGCCACAGTTCAGCTGCTCTGGAAATTCTGTCGGCCTCCAACCCTTCGGGACCCTCCCCCTCTTGACTGTGGAGCCCAGACAAGGAGGATCCTGCAAATGCCATTTGAGCCCCTCCCCTCTCCAACTCGCTCTGGCAGTTTTCAGAGGTGAATCACTGTGTGTTGCAGCTGAAGGAGACCCTAGAGCCTCTGGGGAAACTGAGGCTGGTTTGGTAGGGGAGAAGAACCTGGCGCCCTGACCTCTGGGTCTGCCCCTGGGTGCTGTGAAGACACCATCCTCCAGGCACCAGCGGAGGTCTTCACATGCATCATCTCAGTTCATCTGCACCAGGCTCCTCGGAAGTAGACACCATGGCTATCCCCATTTTACTGATGAGGGAAATAAGACTTGGAAGAGTTAAGGGACATGTTCACATTTACACCATCAGCAAGGCACAGAGTTGGGACTCAGCAAACTGCATGGCCTCCTGTGGCTTCAGCCCCACCCTGCCCTCCGGGGGATGGACCCACATCCAGCACCTTCATTCCCTGCCACAGCCACCAGAGCTCGTGTATGTATCACAGCTGATGAACAGTGTCATGTGTCAGGCACCAGAGGCCACTCCAAGGAGGAGCAGACCTCATCCTGGGCCTTGGGACCTCAGGTGCTTTCTCTGGCTTGAGAATGCCTGGTTTGCATGACATGACTACATCCTGGCTGTGTATGGCAGGAAATTACAGCCGCAATTCCTTCTGGTCCAAGTGAACTTATCTTTCCAGAGGCCAGCCAGCCTGCTGCCCAGGGGACCCCTGTGGCTGGCTATTAGCCCAGGAGAGTGACCCCTCTAGATGGCCCAGACCACAGGGACCAGAAAGCTGATAAATAGCATACCCCAAGCAGATCAGATTGGGTTCCAGATCCCAGAGGAGTCCATGGGCAGGACTAGGGGCTCTGGACCCTGAATACCCCCAACCCCAACTTCTAGTTTCCATGCTGGGTTTGGGCCCCTACATGGAAGGAATTCCAGGACACCTGAGTTTATTTTCATCAAGTCTGTTAGTCTGGGTTCTCCAGAGAAACAGAACCAATAAGAGACACACACACTTACCTATTTATTGCTAGAGGCCTGGGGCACGAAATTTGCGCATGGGTAGGGTCCCTAGGCCTGGCCGGCAATCAGGGTCTTCCTTCGTTCTGTGCCGCCCTCTGGTAGTCAGCACACATGATAGCGAGCGGTCCAACTCCCGATCGACCTCCCGAGGGGTCAATTTGCATATTAACCTTTTATTATATAAGATAGAGAATTGGCTCATGTAATCATGGGAGCTGGCACCCCACGTTCTACAGGGTGAGTCTCATACTGGAGGCCAATGATGTCATTCCCATCTGAAGGCCAGCAGGCTCAAGACTCCAGAAGAGCCCATGTTTTCAGTTCCAAAAAAAAAACACAAAAAACAAAAAACAGGAAGAGTTCTCTTACTCGTGGGAGGGTCAGGCTTTTTGTTCTATTTAGGCCTTCAATTGATTGGATCAGGTGCATCCACATTAGGAAAAGCAATCTGCTTTACTCAGTCTACCAATTTAAATGTTAGTCTCACCCAAAACCATCCTCACGGACACACCCAGAACGTTTGACAAATGGCCCAGGCAAGTTGACATATAAGGTGAACCATCACAACAGGTTTGTTGTTGTGTGCCAGTCCTGGGTGCATAGTTCTTTAGTTTACAGAGCACTTTTTTTGTTGTTAACCCTTACCCTAAGATATTTTTCCCGTTGCTTTTCAGAGAGAGTGAAAGGGAGGGGAGGGGGAGAAAGAGAAACACTGGTGTGAGAGAGACATGTTGACTGGTTGCCTCCTGCACGTGCCCTAACCAGGGGTGGGGAGCAAACCCACAACCCAGGTACGTGCCCTGAAACCCTTGAGTGAGCAGGCCAACACTCTAATCACTGATCAACGCTGGCCAAAAACATGTTTTACTGACACGCTCTCATCTTATTTTACATCTCTGCTGCGGAGGGGGCAGCTGGAGCAGGTGTGGATGGTGTCATTCCCGTTTTACAGGGGTGGAGACTGAGAAGCCATCTAGGTAGGAAGTCATGGAGCCAGGGCTAGAACCAGAATCTTCTAAAGAACCTCAGGGACAGATGAAAGGTTGCCTGGTGTGTGCTTCCAGACATGCTCTCCAAAGCATGGTGTGATTTGGCAGAGGTTTCTTGGATACGAGCAGGTGGCTGGAGGAACAGTGATTCTCAAACCTGGCTGCACGCTAGCAGGGGAGCTGTAAGAAATGCATGTACCTGGCTTGCTCCTCAGAGATTCTGATTTCATCAGTCTGGTGCCTCTGGGCATCCGGAGTATTAAAAGTTATTCCCCTTCCCCGATCCCATGACTCTACAGTGCAGCCAAGGTACAAAGCCACAGGAGGCTCTTGGCCAGGAGCACAGCAGGGAGGAAGGAAACAGGTAGTATGCCCAAGGTTGACGTGTGCCAGCAGAGGTCAGAGCCTGTGTGCCAGATGGGGACAGACAGTTCAAGGGAGGAGGGAGAGTGCCAATAAAGTGGTGATCTGTGGGGTTTAGGAAGGGGTTTCTTCCTTTCTTGAGAGGATCAGCTTTGACCATAAAGCAATCTTAGGCCCTTTTTAAACAAATTCAAATGTCTTTCTAAATTGGCATTACCATAAAATTCCAAGGTAAATGCAGTCCACAGAGAAAGGGCAGTACTATTTACTGAGCACCTACTATACGTGAGGCACCGAGTTCCTAGTGTCCTCTGAATCCTCCTAGCAATCCAGAAAGGGGAGGAGACGGAGGCCCGGGCAAATAAAGAACGTGCCCAAGGTCAACAGCCATCACGGTTTGAATTTAGGGTTGCTGTCCTCTAGATCCACACTCCAGAGCAGTGGTTCTCAACTAGGTGGCTCCCCCATCTTACCCTCCAGGGAAATATGGCAATGTCTAGAGAGATTTTTGGTCGTCACAACTGGAGGAAGGGGGCTGCTACTGGCATCTGGTAGGTAGAGGCCAGTGGTGCTGCTAAACATCCTACAATGCACAGGACAGTCCCCACAACAGAGAATCATCCAGCCCAGAATGTTAACAGCACTGAGACTGACAAACGCTGCTCCAGGTTCTCAGCCTGGGCTGCACAGAACACCTGTGGTGGGCGGAGGGGGAGGCTTTACAAATCCTGATGCCCCGCTGCACCGACCAACTACATCAGACTGTAGGGATCTCCCAGTGTCAGTTGATTCTTAAAGCTTGCCACGTGGTTCCAATGTGCAGCCCAGACAATTCTAAACTACTTACACCTGTGGCCTCTGTTCCATCTGTGGGACTCTGAGGGACAAGTACCGATCGGTCCCAATATAACCACCAGCAACCCTATCCTTGCCACCTCCCAGAATCAGAGGCCAGCCTTCATTGGTTCCCTCTGTGTAAGTGGACTACCTGCGGACTCACCAGGCAGGGGGACTTGAGGGCCAGTGGGGTGGGAAGCGATTGCTAACCTTTCCCTTGCCTCTTGGGGGCCTCGGCCAGGAATCCGCCCCCCAGATGACTGCAAGAGCTTCCCGAAATGACTGTGGGCTGAAGAGCAAGGCTGCCACCTAATGGACGAATCCAACAGAATGGCCCACCAGTGGAGGTTTTATTTGAGCCTCACATCAGCCCTGGCCCTAAGAGGGAGGTGCCCACAGGGGCCCTGAGGCATATAAAGATGAAGTCCCTGCTCAAGGCCCCGCAGGGTGTGAGCCTGGATTCCAACCTGTCTAGTCCACACAAAGAGCCTCTGGCTCCCTCTCCCTTCTCACACTGGTTCGAAGGAACAGAATCCCTGGACTGTGCTGCCCAACTCCCTGCTGATGTCCAGGCAGGACCTGGGAGGAGACAGACCCTCTCAACGAGCACATCCTAGAAATTAACAGGCTACCATCTCCAACCGCAAGTGCAAACTCAACACAGGGAACTGAACTTCTGGTCTCCACCGAAAACTTCCCTGCTTCCCGAGACAGTGATTACTAAACAGAGCCTGGTGCACACCAGGTAACAGATTCCAACACATTTCGCCATGTGGATGTGTGGGCACCTGTCCCCTGCCCTCCAGCACATACACATCTTCTACAGTTCAGGTCAGCCCCCGTCTTGCCTCTCTCTTTCTGATCCCGAGGGCAGTCCTGGGTGCTGAGGCAATCTGGGCCCGTCAGCCGTGGCTGAGGGTTCTCGGAGGTCTTTGGAGATGCTGCCCTCTCTTCCCCTCTTCAGGAAAACCCTTCCTCTGGCTGCAAATGGAGTGAAGAAGAATTCCTGCAAAGACAGACAGAATGACATGGGGAAGACAACTGAGAAGAGGAAGGGCCAAACGCCAGGCACCCCCTCATTTCATTCTCAAAAGGATGTGTTTTCTGCATTTGGCACAGAAAGCAATGGGGACACAGAATGATTGAGGAACTCGTTTAGGATGAAACAGCTCCACGTGTGTGATCAGAGGAAGAGAAGTAAGACTCACCTGCAGCCACGGAGACATTCAAGGACTCCAGGCCAGGAGGCAGCTGCCGGCCAGGCAGGATGGTGAGGAGGAGCTGGCAGGAGGCTTGCACCTCTGGGGACAGGCCAGAGCCCTCATTCCCTGCAGAGCACGGGAGGGGTGGAAGGGCAGAGGATTAGGGATGCCACAGCTGGACAGGCAGGCACTCAGGAAATGAATGGCTGAGCACAGAAAAGCAGGAACATCTACCTACCCAGCACTAGGAGAGTAGGCTGGTCCCAGAGGAACTCCAAGCAACTAGTGATGGGGATCTCAGAGGGTCCGGGGATCTCAGGCCCGGGGCAGCCCACCGTGCCAGCCACGAGCCAGCCCTGCTGGGCTTTGGCCTGCAAGGGGAAAGAAATCATATTCTAGCTCACCAAACCTTCATCGGAGCCCCAACCTTGCCTATATACATGTGGGGCAAAAATAGGTTTACAATTGCAAGTACTTTAGTTTATTCTTGTATTAACATTCAATTATTTCCCATGCAAACAATTATAAGCCTACTTTTGCCCCACCTTGTATGCATTACCTCGCTGAGCCATGCAGTTCAGTCAATAGTTATTAAGCACCCAGAACGGGCAGACTCTGTTCTAGGCACTGGAGATAGGGCAGCGAACGGCGGCCAAAATCCCAGCTTCATGGAAGGGAGAGCCTCACTGAAATGACTTCTGAGTGAAGATCTGAAGGAGATGAGGAAGCACGGTGTAGACGTCAGGGGGAAGAATATTCTAGGCAGTGATCAGTAAATGTGAAGGCTGAGAGGTGGCTGCCTACCTGGTTTGTGTGGCCAGTGGGAAGGGAGCCATTGAGACAGAAGAGGGAACAAAGGGCTACATAAGATAGAACCTCAAAGGCCACTGGAAGGATTTTGGCTCTATTATGAAAAATGCAAAGGGTGTGAAAAACTCTGAACAGAAAAGTAGCATGGTCTGACTTACGTTGCAACAGGATCTCTCTGCCTGTTGGGTTGACAGCCAATAGCAGAAGCAAGACCAGGTAGGGGGTTTCACAATAATACAGGCAAGAGCCAGGCTGGCGTGGCTAATGAACCAGGCTGAGTGTTGGCTTATGAACCAGGAGGTCAGGGTTCGATCCAGTCAAGGCACACGCCCGGGCTGTGTGCTCGATCCGCTGTGTGGGGCCTACAGGAGGCAGCCGATCAATGATTCTCTCTCATCACTGATGTTTCTCTCTCTCTCCTTTTCCCTTCCTCTCTAAAATTAAGAATAAAAGTAGACTTAAAAAATAATAATACATAATATAAAAAAATAATAATAATAATAATAATAACAATACAGCCAAAACCGGTTTGGCTCAGTGGTAGAGCGGACTGAAGGATCCCAGGTTCGATTCCGGTCAAGGGCATGTGCGTTGGTTGCGGGCACATCCCCAGTAGGGGGTGTGCAAGAGGCAGCTGGTCGATGTTTCTCTCTCATCGACATTTCTAGCTCTCTATCCCTCTCCCTTCCTCTCTGTAAGAAAATCAATAAAATACATTTAAAAAATAATAATAATAATAAGGCAAGAGACGATGATGGCTTGGACCAGAGTGGGAGCAATGGAGAGAGCAAGAAGAGGTGAGAATGTGCAAATAACTTTATGGTAAAACCAAAAGGATGCACTGACAAATAGGAATGGGTGTGAGAGCAGAGAAAAATCAAGCATAGTGCTAAGGTTTGTCCTAACCAACTGAGAGGATGGAGCTGCCATCGATTGAGCTGGGTCTGCAGAAGGAACAGGGGCTCGACTATGGAACTGTTCAATTTGAAATGCCGATTACACAGCAAAAGAAAGCTGTTTTGTTTTATAACCCCTTTGAGATGCTTTTATTTATTTATATTGGAGTTATTCTGGGGTGAGGACATTGAGCAGCTTTCTAAAATCCCATCAACTATTATTTACCTTGCTTTTCTGAAACCAATATTGCTAGCTGTTTGAAAACAGAGCTATTGAGTAGGTAACTAGATCTGTGAATCTGGGATTTAGGAGCAAGATCCAGGTTAGGCTATACATTTGGGGCGCATTCAAATATAGATGTTACTTAAAGCCCTGACAGTGAATGAGGCAAAAAAGAAAAAAAAAAAGAAAAAAAGACTACATATAGGGGAATGAGATCCAAGAAGTACCGAGACATGGGAGAGACTTGGAGATGGTCAGAGAAATTGCAGGGCAATACTGCCCCCTTGTGTCCAGCAGGAAAACAGCAGACGGCTTCTTTGACAGGTTTGCTACCCAAATTTGGGGCGGGGCGGGGGGGGGGTTGTTAGTGACGGTTGTTTTGTGTGTATGAAAGGGAAGAGGAGAAAGGCATAGACTAGTCTTTACTCAAAGAGCCTTTCAAGCGGGCTAGAAGGAGTCAGGGGGCGGGGGGGTTGACATATGTAATGCCTTCAACAATAAATTTTTTTTTTTTAAGTTCCTATGGAGGAACTCGGGACACATTTACTGAAGACTCCTTAGCAGGTACTGAGGCACTGTGGTAGACGTGCAGCAGGGCAAAAAGGGATGCCTGAGGAAGTGCAGTAAAGGGAATGAGGCTAGGACGTCTCCAACTGCAGAATCTGTTCTACTCATGGTTAAAAAAAAACCAAAAAACTGGGATCCTTCTCTCTTCCCAAAGGGATTTAAAGAAGCATAGGGAATGTTGCCAACATGCTCTCTTCTCCCCCTTCCTCCATCAGTTGCTAGGTTAAGTGCCCTGAGAGGCTGAGCTTGGCTCATTTCTGCTCCTCCCCGCCACCCCAGCCCCCTAGGCCCTTACCTGCAAAAAACCGCCCAGGTCATCGGTGAAGAATATGTCCATCACCTCCATGGCCCCCGCGCTGGCCTTGCTGACTACCGGAGTGAGCGGGCAGCTGCAAAGTTACCCCATGCCCCGTGTAAGGCTGTGCAATCTCAAGGCCGGGGCTCTCCCCCGAACCCCTCCCCTCCCTCAGCCCCCAGGGGTTAAAGATGAAAATTCTGGCGCTAGGGAGACCTGACTAGGGGATCACCAAAGGGGCAAGGTGCTGAGGGACTCGGCTGCCCCCTGAAGTTGGGACACGTGGGAAATAACGAATGTCCGTGCCTGTTTCTGCGGCTGGTGACGACCTTATCCACTCCGAGGAAGTGAGCGGAGCGCAGCACGGCCCCGAGGTTCCGGGGGTCCTGGAGCCTCTCGAGGACGAGCCACAGCTGCTGGGGGCCATCGCCTGGCCTCGCCTCCCCGGCCTCAGTCCAGGGCCGGGGCCGCAGCGGGCTCACCTCCATGCAGACGCCCTGGTGGACCTGGTGGCGGCACAGGGCGTCCAGCTTCTGCCGCCGGGGCCGCAGAACCGGGATGTCCCGCGCCTCGGCCGCCCGGAGCAGCTCGGCGCGCTCTCCCTGCACCCCCGCCCGGCCGGCCTGGAGCAGCAGCCGGGCCACGCGGCGGCGGGCGGCCCGCAGCGCCAGGAGGCACGGGGACAGGCCGAACAGGAGCTCCAGGGAGCGCGGGGCCGGCGCCAGGTCGTCCAGGAGCAGGCGGCTCAGCTCCTCCCCACCAGGCCGCTCCCCGCGCGCCGCCGAGTGTGAGGACCGGCACCCGCGTCCACAGGGGAAACGCCGGGTCGCGCCCCTGAGGGCCCACAGCAGCGCCATGGTCGTTGCCCTCAGCTACGTCCTCAAGAGCTGTCGCTGCGGACGGAGCCTGCTGCACTCATCCCGCCTCCTCAGACAGAAACGAATAGTCCGGCCTCCCAGCGGCGGGAAGACTCCCTAAAGGCAGGTGGCCGGACCCGCGACCGCCTCCTCCGACCCCGCGCGGGTGCCCCGCTTCCGAGTTCGCGCACGAGTCGGCTTCCTGCGCGGCGCCGCACTGCACATGCGCACCACTAGGCCGTCCCCACAGCGCCGCCTGCGGGGCGGGCTGAGCAACGACCTCCGCCGCCAGGCAGCCGGCGGCCGGCGGGAGGCAGTGGTCAGCGCTGAGCTGACCCTGATCCCGGCTTGAGGTCCCAGGAAGCTGGAGGCTTGCCTTCACCCAGGAACCAGCAAAGGACACGTTATGGAGATGTGTTCAACTAGGTCAGTCGTGGTGCTTCCCTTCCTATTAGATACTGGTGATTGTGCTCAGCAGCTTCTCCTGCATCCAGCCCCTCCCTGCTCTTCTACTGCCTTTTCAAACCCTCAGCACCGGTTAGCAGGACTGAGCAGTAACTTCCTACCGTGTGGCATGTGGCGGTGATTCTCTAAGCCGCCGCTCGGTGCCTGTCCGGCACCAGCTGAAAAGCCAACTGATGCCCTTGGCCCGAAGGTAATGGCCAGACTCCTTGCTCAGCACTCGGAGCTCCAGGGATTCAGGCTTTTCAGCCCCATCTCACTCCTGCCCTAAGTTCTGTGCTGTTTCCACAGCATTGCATGCTCTTTCTGGCCTCTGAGCCTTGCACATCTTGTCTTCTTTTCTGGCTGGCAAATTCTACCAATTTTCAAGACCCAACGCAAAAGCACACCTGCTACCTAAGGTAGTCTACACTCCAGAAGTGAGGCTCTAAGTTCACCTACTTTCTACTCACCTGGGAGAAATTCTGAGAAACAACCACCCCTAACCACAAAGAAAGGAGAAGAACCGAAAGACAACCACGAAGCCAAGGTCGGTAGTTGAAATTTTTCTTTAATTAGCACACTGAAATCCACTTGGGAGGAAGGCCCTGGTATTTTGCTGCCAGTCAGAGTCGAGTGATGACCCCCACTGGACTGGAGAACTACGTGGGGAAGGGGAGGGGAGAGAAGGGCTGGTGAGGGCATTGGGGCCGGAAGAGGAGGAAGCTGGAGCCCTCCATAACCACTCAGAGAAAAGGTGAGGAGGTCCCCCTGCCACCTTATCCCTGAGCAACAGAGGGTGGAGTGTAAGAAGACAGGGGGAAGCCACTCTTCTGGCCAAGGTCCTGCCCCAAGTCAAAGGGAAGAGACCAAGGACAGCAAACAAAGGCCAAGGAGCCCAAGAAGGGGACCAAGAGTGAGTTAACAGGTAAAAGAATCAGGGACACCACCTCCTCTCCCCAGCCCACTTTTCACATTTGTGGTGGAAACAATTTGTTAGATAAAGAAAGACCTCAAACATTTTCAAACCCCTGGGAGGGGTAGAGAGAGGAAGCAGAGTCCAGGAGTCCAGAGATTAACACCTACAACCCCACGGCCAGCACCAAGCCCTGCAGATTCAGAGAGGAGGAGGAGCTCCCCACAGGAAACTAGGTCATCTGCTCCGTGGGCCTCATCTGGATGTCTCCGATCTGCAGAAGGCACAAAGGCTTGAGGCAGTCAGGACACTCTGCCACCCCCTTTAAGGCCTCTCTGCTTTCCTCCTCTGGGGATCGTTGGGCTTCTCCATGGGGTGGACAGCCAATGCCAGACCTACCTGGACGTGTGGGGGGGTGCTGAGGACATAGATGACCGCCTGGGCCACATCTTCAGGTTTCAGACACTGAGCACCAGGGGAAAAGGGGATTAAGATGAGGACGGAATGGATCCGAGTTCCCTCCCACCACTGAAGTCCTCTCCACCATCCACATCCCACCCCAACCCTCTAGGAGGGGTAACAGCCTGGCTAGAAGGACAGGTTCCCTCCCCTCTGCCTTCACTTAGCATGAGTGGCCTTGCCAAGCCCAGAGGGAGGCCCCACCTTTATGTGTCCATAGGTGGCAGCTGCCTTCTCAGGGTCCTTGTCATGAAGTTTGAAGGCGAACTGTGTCTCCACCAATCCTGGAGAGATGCACTGGGCCGACAGAGAGGGCCTGCTCAGGAGCTGAGCTCTGCCCAACTCCAACCCCATTCAGAGGCCAGGCTTTGAGTAGGTTGGAGAGAAAGGACGGACGCCACAGGGATGGCTGTCCCATGTCCAGCACCTGCCTCCTGGCTCCAAGGCTGCCACTGGTGATTATCACAATATCTACCACTTACAGAGCCCTTACTAAAGCCAGGTAAATATTTAACAAAATGTTCTCTCTTTAAAAACCTCATAACCTGATAGATTATCATCTCTGTTGTATAAATGCGAAGACTGAGGCTTGGAGAGGTTGAGTTAAGTTGCCCAAGGTCGTTCAAGGGAAGAGCCCAGAGTCCTGATTTCCTGGCACTGTGCACCTGGTTTCCCACAATCCCTTGCTTTCCCTCAGCCTCACCCCGCCATGTTCCAGTCAGGCCAATCCCCTCCTACCTCGAAGTCAGTGAACCGGGACACTCAGGTACTGAGCAGGGGGGCCCTGCGAGCAGCCCCGGAGCCCGGGAGCTCCGTGCCCAATCTGCTCGCAGGGGTTCTAACGCAGCACACCCTGGACGTGGGCTCCCTGGGCAGCATGAGTGGGTGGAGAAGGCCTGTGCCTATCCCATCCCCACCAGGGCCAGGCCACACCCTCACCGTGGCTCGGATGTGGGTCTGGGCCTCCAGAAGCTCTTGCCTCAGTCCCTCTGTCAGTGCAGTGACGGCATACTTGGTAGCACTATAGAAATGGGTCACAGACTGGGGTGCCACTCGGTGGCCAGACATGCTGGGTAGAGGGAGGGAAGGGGAAAGAAGACAGTGACGCTCCCGAGAGCAGCAGTGCCCCCTGCTGTACCAGTCAACCCCCCCACCTCGATGCTGCAGGGGACGTCTGGAGGCCATCCTTGTGGCCCACTAATCTAGCTGTTGTTCAAGCAGCTCCTGAAAACCCTATTCCAGATGTCTTCCCTACTCGGACATTGGTCATGCAGGCTGTCAAAAATCTCTTCATTTCATCTGCGCATTCACTGATGCGGTTCTACTGGGAGATCTCTGAGGGCAGAGGCCATGGCTCCCCGCTAGAGTGGGGGCTCCCAATGACACTGTGTAGTCTTTCTTTGTGCCACAAGGTGGGGTTCATTCCGGGGCCTGAGGAATGGAGAACCTCAGGGCCAGGAGAGCCCCTAGGCTTCCACTGCAAAGACAAGGGCTGAGCCACCCATTCCAGCCAACGAGGGGCTGGCACTTGACATACACTGTTCTTCCCCTCCCCACAATCATGCCACTGGGTGTTAACGGAGTATTAAATCCCTACTTTTACCAAAGAAACAGTTCCAAAGAGATCAAATGAGCTGCAGCAGATCACCCAGCTTGGAGGGCGAGTGGTGATCTGCGCGCTAGCCCTGGGCCACGGTCTCACCTGTTGATGTTAATGATGTGCCCGTCGTCCACATTCCGCTCCTTCATGGACTGGTAGGCTTCCCGTGTGCAGATGCTGAGGGCCAGCACATTCACCTGCAGGCCAGGGAGGGCAATGGGGTGTCTCTAGCTCGGGCCCATCGGAGCAGGTGATGGAGCCACAGAGAACCCTGGGAAGCATTCCAAACAGTGCATAGGTCCCAGCAGAGACCAACAACAGGCCCAGGGCACTGTGCCTTAGAAGTACCCCCCCGCCAAAGCTGACAGCCCCAGCTGACAGCAGAGGCAGCTTCTCTCCCTGGGTGACCCCCAAGTTCCTGCAAACAGGAATAGAAACCCCCCAAACCCCACACACAACCCAGAACCCTCTGTATCTTGGCTGTTTCCTCTCTAAATAGTAGAATCTCTGCCTCAGGGAACCATTTTCTTTTCTTCTCCAAATACCCTCTTCTCTGGGACAGTGCCCCTGATCCTGCTCTCTCCTAAACAGCCTCAAATCCTTCCTAAAGTGGCTTTAAAAATCTCTCCCCTCAAACACCCCTTCGCCTCTC
Organism: Pipistrellus kuhlii; assembly: GCF_014108245.1. Lineage (NCBI taxonomy): Eukaryota > Metazoa > Chordata > Mammalia > Chiroptera > Vespertilionidae > Pipistrellus > Pipistrellus kuhlii. The sequence continues at coordinate 12,105,552 of NW_023425521.1, read as the reverse complement.
CCCACCTTACCCAGCCATTCTCTGCTCCTTTCCTGTCCCCTCCCTTGAGACTACTAGTAGAAAAGGTCTGCTCCTCCTTCCTCTAACCTCTGTTCCATCTACAGAACTAGGCAGAGACTCTTAAGAGGGTGGGGTAACTTGTCCTGGAAGGCAGGACCTCCCAAGGGGCTTCCCGCCTTCCTTGGCCCCTTTCTGCCCTCTCCTACTCGCTCTGGCAGAGGTGACACTAAATCCCCACCCTTCAAGGTACGTAGGCCTGAAGAAATGTCTCTGCTCTAAAGCTCCTGCCCAGCCCCACCCCTAGCTTTACCCAGGAGGACAAGCAGAGATAAAGCTTTCAGCAGGGCCTCATGTCTCGCCTCTCCAGAAGAGACGGGGCCAGCCGGGAAATTAGATGTTTGTCCTTATCAGGCGTCAGAGCCAGGCATCGGGACAGAACACCCTGAGCGTGAACCTGCCTCAGCAACCACAGCAGAAGGGCCAGGGGCTCTCAGCCCGGTTTCTGGTCCTCTTAGCAGTACGGGCTTGTGAGGTCCTCTTAGCAGTACGGGCTTGGAGCTCCTACCCAGCTCCTGAGGACAGAAGGAGTAGGAGAAACAGATCCCTGGATGTCAGGGAAGTGGATTCCTAGGTCAGTGGTCGGCAAACTCATTAGCTAACAGAACGGCAAGGCGCAGTTTGCTGACCACTGTCTTAGGCCCAGGGGTTAGGGATGGGAGTGGAGAAGGTGCCTCATAGGATGATCCTAACAGAATTACATAATGCTCAAGGTGGAAGGGGCCTTAGGGATTTAACGTAAGCCCCTCACTTTATAGATGGCAAGTTGAGATTCAAGCTGAGAGACCCACCTGTGAAGGTGAGGGCCACAACTCAGATTTCCCAGAAGGCTCTCTGTGAGGGCAAGGAGGGTGCTTCACTTTCACTGTTCATTGTTTCAATAGTCATTGTTCATTTCCTGGCCCAAACACCTGTTAGGTGCTAAAGCTACGTGAGCAGACAGGAAAAGAATTGTGGGGGCCCGGTGTGGCTCAGTGGTTGAACATCGACCCATGAACCAAAAGGTCACAGTTTGATTCGTGGTCAGGGCACACGCCCAGGTTGTGAGCTCGATCCCCAGTGGGTAGCATGCAGGAAGCAGCCAGCAATGGTTCTCTCTCCTTCTCCCTTCCTCTCTCTGAAATCAATAAAAATATATATATATATATTTTAAAAAGAATTGTGAGGGGAAAGACACATTGCATTCACACACTGCTTTCAACTTCTCAGAATAATTTCATACCCAATGTTGCCCCATAAAACAGTCCAGAAGTTGAAAACCCGTGGCCGTGTTTGGACCATACTTAGTTTTAAAAGCATTTTAAATTTATTTCCAACATGTATTAGAAGATTTCATTCATTAAAAAAGTATCTATTGATTGTTTCCAAGCTGAGGCTGTAAGAGAATAAAACACACAAAAATCCTTGCCCTCGTGGAAGTGAGTGTCACAGAAAAACCCAGGCTCCAAATAAACCAGGAGAAAAACAACAACAACGACAAAAAAACAAAACCCCAGGCTCCCCTCTCCTCTCAAAGAAATCGTAAGATTTGGCCACACTGGGCCACACTGCCCTACAGCGGGGACACTGGACTTTAGAGTGGTTGCCCCCGTACATGGCCGTGTGCTCTGTCACTTACTGCCCACCCCACCTGGCCTGCCTCACCCTCTTATTACCCTCCTAGGTCACAGGGGACATTAGAGTTAGTGGCCCCAGACACTGATGGTATGAGTGTGTTCATCCCAATTAAATGCGGCAAGACGGAAGCTCAGAAAGGGCAAGTACCTGCCTGAAGCCACATAGTTGCTGGCAGGGCTGGTTAAGAACATTGTCTCCTGTCTCTCCGATCCTTTCCTTCCCATAAGACCATGTTCCCAAGCACCCATAGTGCTGACATATGGGGACATTCAGTCAACAGCAGCTCTCTCCCCTACCGAGCCTTCTTCCAATGGAAGGAATCAGCCTGGACTTTAAGAACTATGCCCAGGGCCTCAAAGGAAAAAAGACAGGGCCATCCATCCACTCACGATCCCTCTGGTAGGGAAAGAAGAAAGGGTGCCCAGGAAGGAACCCAAAGCGCCTTCTTGCTATTGTCCCATCCCGAGCAGTGCTCCGGCTCACCAACTCTGAGCTCCCCACCGTCCTCCCAGCCCCCCACTCCCGGTCTGCAGCCCTTACATTGAACATGTCCTTCCAGCCGCTGGTGCTGCCGGAGAGCAGGGTGTCGGGCCGGGCCAGGCCAGCATTGTTGATGCAGATGTCCACACCGCGGTGCTGAGAGCGGATAGCCGAGAACATAGACAGGATGTCCTCTTCGTTTGACAGGTCACATCTGTAGGGGATCAAAGTCCCGGGGTAGCCTGCACTCCTACATTCGGCAGCCAGCTCCTATGAAACCCAACAGGGATCTAACTGGGGTGAGCTGCTCACTCCCACGCCTCCCCTGCCGGAGACCTCCCTCTGCTGTCACCGCCTACAGAGCTCTCTCCTTCCGCGGCCACCTTTTGGCCACACGGATATTGGGGCTAAGCTTGTCGTCTTTGGTCTGAGTCCAGGGGGTGAGAGTGCACCCTGAGTGAGGGAGGGGAAGGCTGAGATTACCAATGGAGTAACCTCACGGATAAACTGGAGACTTCAATTCTAAGAAAGGGGCCAGGGGCTGGTGCTGGAGTGATTTCTCTTTTCTTCCTCTCCCTCAATAGAACCTTCTCTGCTCCTACGTAAGATGCACCTCTCCCCACTCCATACTCCCACCGGTTCCAAGAGCCACTGAGCTGGTGGTGCCAGCGCTTCCATCCCTTCTGTCCCATCACCTCATCCAGAAGGGCTTGTATCTGAACTATCCCCCCCTCTCTCCACAAATTGCAGCCAGTGGCTCAGAGTTCTCACACGTGTTTTTTCGATAGAGCCCATTTGCCAATCTCCCTTCGCCCTGAATACAGGAAGGGTCAGGAAATTAGGACAAATTCTTCCTCTGTCCCACGGTGCCTAGTTTTCTCTGGAAACTCTGAGGCAAGTCAGGTGACAGGTGACACTGCCCCCCCCTCCCCCCCCCCCCCCCCCCCCCCCCCCCCCCCCCCCGTGCACTGCCAGGGCCCTCAACACTCTGAAGAGCCCGGAGGAAGGGAAAGACCCAAGAAAGCAGAGCCACCGAGATCCCTGGGAGGAAGGCTGACATTCAGAAACCGGGAGAAACAAGCCACGTGGCCTTGGAGGCCAGCGACGGGGCACCTGAGACTCCTGAAGGTGACTGTGCACAGTACATGGGGGGGAGGGAGAAGGCCAGGGGGAACGGGTGCCCTAGAGGAAAGCCGGCTTAGCCAACTGCCTCGGCCTGCAGCCTCCCTGCCCCCCAAACCAAGCTGGGGATAAATGGCTGGATCAAGTGACCTAGGAAATTCTTTTCTGCTTTAACTTTCCAAGTGTAAAAGGCATAGAAGCCCTTCACCCAGTTTTACCTACTCACAACCACCTCAGGAAACAGGGTTTCTCTCTGTTTTACTATCAACCAAGCCATCAATAAAAGCAGACTGTGGGCAAGCTAACCTAGAATTCTCCCCACCTGGCAGGCAACTTTTCGCTTCCTCCTCCCGACTCAAAAGCTCTCTCAGGAAAGCCAGAATAGAGGGACTGAGAGTATATTTCTCCCTGCCCCTGCCCTCTCATTGCCCCACCAGTCCTCAGGGGGCTAAGTGATCCGCTTGGAGATTCCCTTGGGGCTCAGGGACTCCCTTTCCTGGTTAGTTTGGGGCAGGGCATTAGGAAGAGAAGGCAGGAGTAGCTTCAGACGTAGGGAATATCCCTGGCCTAACCCTCTAGGTTCTGAGGCTCCTGAGCTCCAGAACGGGAGGGGCAGAGTAGGGCAGTGTTGTAACCAGGTGACCTTGGGACTATCTAGGAGGCTATAAAATATACCTTTGGGCGGCAGCAGGGGAGGGGACAGCCCTCCTTCCTGTACACCTTCTCCCCCTGCCCCCACCCAAGGCTTCCTTACCTTTCGCGGCCCAGGGACCCTGAGCAAAGGTGGAGATAATGCCCTGCAGCTAAGCACTAGCGTGACACGCACACACGCGCACACACACCCCGAGAGTGATCTTGCTGGGCAAATCCAGTGAACATGATGGAAATGCCTCTCCTTCCCCCATGCTCCAACGATGGAAATGCCTCTCCTTCCCCCATGCTCCAACATGGCCAACTTCATTTGTCTCTGAGCTCCTGCTGCTGCTCACCACTCTGCTCCCAACCCCACTTTCAGAGGAAGCCAGAGTTCCATCTCCAGTGCTTTGTCCCCCTCGGGGCTCCTGTCACCTCCTCAGTCCCGCCTAGTCAAATTGGACAAGGGTCTGTCACTCCTTTAAGCCCCTTGGGAAGGACGTTAGCCCTCAGATTTGGGGTTGGGGGAGGGAGGAGGCTAGACTGTTTTTGTTTGTTTGTTTGTTTGTTTTTTTGTTTGTTTTCAGAAAAACCACTCCCACTTCAATCCCAACCTCAGACCTGGGTTAAAAAGAAAAAAAATCATCATAACCTCTAGCTTCTGCTCATCTGGCTGACCAGCCACTTTCCTTGGCTTTGTGGGCTAAGTGTGGGGACCAGAGAAAGCAATCCGGGAAGCTTTTTCTTTCTCTCCCTGGCTGCCTCGCTAAGCCGGGCATCTCCGGTTCCCCTTTCCTCAGCCTACCCGCGCAGGCAGGTAGGAGAGAGGGAGGAAGAGGCCAGGGACAGACTTGGTACAATGGGGTGGGGGGGAATTGTTCCTTAAAAGAGGGCATTCCAGAGGCCTGCCCTCCTAGGCACCAGCCTGCCCCTAATCCCGCGGGTGGCGGGCCAGGGAGGGCGGCGTCACAGCCCGCCCCCGGCCGCTCCCCCGCCCCCGCCAGGACCCGAACCCGGCGAAAACGACCCTCCCGGGCACCCCGCCCCCCAGCCAGGCCTCACCTCTATGTTGCCCACGGTGCGGGCGCAACCCACCACCTTCACTCCCTGCTGGACGAGGGCCCGGGCCACGGCCGCGCCGATGCCCCCCGAGGCGCCCGTCACCAGGGCGAGGCGGTCGCGCCACCGCTCCATGCTGCCCCGGGCCACCTCACGGCGCGGGCTGGGCGACGGGGCGGCGGAGCTCTGCGCCAGGCCGCAGGGGCTCGACCGTTCCCTACCGGCACGGCCGCCGCCGCCGCCCGGCCCCCGTCCGGCCGCGCCTGGGACCGCCTCCGCCCGGGCTGGCGGCGGCCGGGACTCCGCCCTCCTCCCCTCCACCGCCGGCCACACCCGCCAGAGGGCGCAGCAGCCCGGACGTCCCGCCCCCCGCGCCGCCGCGCCCCGCCCCTTCCGGTCCCGCCTCGCCCCCCGCGAGGGAACCGGCCTTCCTATGGGTGGGGGCCTGCGCAGGAGGGGCGTGGGGCCTTGGGGTCCGGCTTCCCAGGTGAGCTCTTCCCCTTGGGCAGGGAAACAGATGTGTGGCAGTTTGCCCCAGGCCGGAGGATGCCCTTCCTTTTCCTGACCCAAGGCCAGGAAGAGAAATTAAGGTCACTTAAGGTGACTCCAACGCCCTACTAAACCAGCCGGTGGCTGATGGGAAGAATTCAGCCCAGGAAGACTGGGTAGTCTCAGTCATCAATACTAGGCGACCTTGGGAGGGACTGTCAATCTTACTAACCAAGAAGTGATGGTTAAAAATGGAAACACCTCTAAATAGTATTGGGGGATTCTATCCCAATGGACTGCTTCCAACTGCCCTAGACCTAGACCTTCTCACTCATTGCTGCAAATATATAAAAGATGAAATCAATAGCTAACATTTATTGGACATTTACGGTGTGACATGCCCTTTTAAGCACTTTAAATATATTAATATACAGAATAGCCCTAAGAGTACTTACTAATACCTTCATTTTTTAGATAACTAAACTTAGTTAAGACAGGAAGGGGTAAAACATGGTTTGAACCACAGAGGATGTGCTCCTAAAATGCCCTCACTCCGTTCTCCCTTTTGTCTCTTCCTAGGTTGTTGGTTTTGCTACTTAGAATATATCTCATCAAAGCACTGATAGCTGCCTCACTTCTGCATTTTAATATAAATATATAATTTTTTTTAAATTGATATCAGAGAGGAAGGAAAACATCAATGCTGAATCATTGATGGGCTGCCTTCTTCACACCCCCCACTGAGGATCAAGCCCACAATGCAGGCATGTGTCCTTGATTGGACTTGAACCAGGACCCTTCACTCCACAGGCTATCCACTGAGCCAAATCAGCTAGGGCCACTTCTGCATCCTTAATATATTGTAGCTATCCTTCCAAAGAAAAGATCTATCCATATGACTACTGGAATCCCTCTAATGCAAGCAATGGAATAAGCAGTGATTGTGGCTAGCTTACTCATTCAACAAGCACTCATATATCTGGCCAGAAGGGCAAAGATTAACACAAAACCAGCTCTTGCTTTTAGGGATCTCAAGAGGAAACTTGACTGCAACAGGTGGTAAAGGACTGGGACCAAAGCCAAGGGCTGTGGGAGGCCCTTGGTCAATCTTTATGGATTCCAAGGTAAAAGCAACAGGGTCAGAGAGGAATCATCACTTATTTTACCTCTGCCCCAATCCCTATACAACACTAAGATTTGAAAAGACAGCTCAAGAGGTGGATCAAAGAAATGCCACCAACTACAAAAATCAAATCTCATTAGGCTTCTGATGTTGCCCACTGAAATCTGATTAGAAATCTGATTAATCAGTAGAAAGCCCATAAAATTCACTCCATCCCATTGCACAGAAGTATTGACAGTCGCGACACCTGTCTGCTGCCCACCAAGTATTATCAACATGCAGACAACAAAGCTCTAAGCATATGTGTTTACTGAACTATTGATTCAACTTTTTAAATGGCAGCCAAATGCTACTCCTAGGGGAATCTCTCCTTCAGTATTCAGTTTGTGAAAGCAGTAAACTAAAATGCCACAGTAACTTCATTGTTGAAAACCATGTAAGAACATGCACTTACAAAGACCACAATGTGGTTAGCTCTCAGTACAGCCTTCTGACCCAATTTTACCCACTGAATAATTACTTAATCGGGCAATCCATGCGTGAAATTCTGCCAAATTTTGTTTTCATTCTTCTAATTCAATATGAACCTCTGAATTTAAGGTGCTTTGTGCTTATAAGGGGACTTTCAATAATGGCTATTAAGTCTTATGAGAAAGTTAGATGCTGGCCAGTGTTAAAAGGTAAATATATAAAAACTAAAGACTGGAAACTGCTTTTCTCAACTATCAATTCTAAAGTAAGAATTTTCTCTTCAACAATCTGTCTCTCTCATTTGCTCTTCATCCTTTCTAACATCAACACTGGCCAAGTACCAAGTCCAAAAGTGGCAAATATTACAATAGTGCCACACATTAAGCAGAAACATGTACACCAAATTTTACTGTGCGTATTAATAAATACTCTTTATTTAAATTTTGCACATTGCGCTTTAACAGTACATCCAAACATTTCGCAAGTGGATGTCTACTTTGTAAAACCATATATTCAGCTCATTGTCATTTCTGTACAGAAGTATAAGTACAACATTACTTTTGCCACTAAGTTGCTTTAGTAAGTCTCACAGGAAGAGAAACATTTAAGGAAAGAGATGGCTTAAATCATATGGCAGGCCTGTGCAGCCACTAAAGACACAAGCCTAAAGAAAGAACAAACTAATGAGGTTACCTCCACCATCTCCCAAAACAAGAATCACATTGATTTAAGATAAAATTTTGCTGTAAGTCACTAAATTAAGAGGTTTTTTGAAAGAGAAGGCGCAGTAGTCATCTTGAGTGTTTCATTGAAAGACAGAGCTATTTTATTTATTTAATTTGCTCCAGCCGTTGTCAACCAGCCACTACAAATGGGCCTCTTGTGATCATTTAAGCGGCAGTATTTATTAAATTTCTCCTTCAGATGCTGTCGGTATTGTTCTCTATTGCTGTAGAAAGACTGGTTATTAGCCATAAATGACTGTATTTCATCTTGTGAGATAAAGATTTCCTCATCTGAAGTACATTCAGACTCATCCTGCAAATTAAAGGAATAATTAAGACTATGATTTAAATTAAAGAATGCAAAGTGTTATACTGATGGAGGATAACTAAATATTAAAGCAGTCTAGCTTTTCAGTTTCAATTCAGTAAAATAAACCCTTTAATTGAATGTTTACAGAATAAGCATAATGTTGTTCTGTCTTAGAAAGTACTAAATGAGAACAAAATTCAACTCAATTTGATTGTTTGAAACTCTGGATCTATCATTTTTCCTAGAAGCCTATAATGAGCCTAGCTAATACCAACATATCTTCTTTCTGCCTTAAAAAAATGACTAATTAGAGATGGTTACTAGTTACCAAATTTTAAATAACCAGACTTATCACCAGTTGATCTTAAGCTGAAACTTTTCTCTCTACAATTTAAGTAAAATTATAACCTTTATTAACTTGTAAGTTACACAGCAAAAAAAGAACTATCTAGTATTCTATAAAGGATTTGATTCCAGTAAGATCCCAACTACTATAGAAAAGACACCACCCTTCTCCTTCCTCCTCCTCCTCTAAGACCCCACACAAGCTATACACTAGATCACTTGGAATCAGGTATGTATACTTCATCTCAAGTATCAAGAATTAGAATCAATTATAAAAGGTTTTCCATGTTCAGTTATGCTTTTATCATACATGACACCAAAAGGAAGTAACCTAAAAACCTGGGTTGTAGTCAGATTCTGCTCTGGAAGAGTGGCTACTATATAAAATTGTCACTCAGAAAGACAATTTGCTTACATAACCTTCCTCTTGAAGGAGGCAGATTCCTAGACATAATGCTAACTCTACCCTCATCTCCCAACTAGTTTCTTCTACCTTTGAGAGAAAGGAGAATAGGAAAATGTACTTCTGAGTAGCTGTATAAACCACAAGTGAAAGAAGAAATGAGGTCACCAAAAAAAACAATGAATTGATGCTCTTAATTTCCCCCACTTCCAACTTTAAACCCTCAAAAATTCTGTCCACTCCCACATCTAGCCATGGGCAATCATCCACAATAAGACATCATGGTTTACTTACAAGGAGTTCAACTAAGCTCTTGGCACCTTTTCCAGAATCAGGACCAAATGAAATTTCTGTAGGTTCTGCAAACTGTGGTACATTTTTTCTATGCTCAAACCAAGGCAGTGGCTGTCCACCCTTCTCAGAGCTACAGCAGCTTTCAGGATGTGCATCTTTGGTCTTGTCACGGTGGAACACTGTGTGCACGGTATTTCCTGAGGTCTCTCGATTTCCTGGATCTGTAATACAACTTCCAAGCTTTTGGATCTGAAACCATAGCAAAGGATTTCCCAGGTAAGAAGGCAGTGATTAATAGCAATTATTCTTTAAAGAAAAAAATAAAAATGAAAAAGCCCGATAGTGTATTAAATTTTTAAAAAGAATACTGAATAAAAGCAGCAGCTGAAATTTATTAAACACTGCATACCAGGCACTATGCTAACCCATCAATATAATCTCATTTTATCTTCACACTTAGAGGCCCAAAGCACAGAATTTGTGCCAGGGCCTCGGCCCTTGCAGCCCTGGCTTCGTCCGGAAGGTCATCCAGAAGGTCGTTTGGCTGTCCAGTCTAATTAGCATATTATGATTTTATTAGAGAAGAAGATAACTTAATCTGAGAGGGACCTTTTCCTCCATTTTACAGATGGTAAAAGTATGATCAAGCAAACTTTCAAAGTAATATGAAAAGAATGAATTGGATTTATAACTCTCATGGGTTGTTGAACCACATCGGATACACATCCAAATCACAAGATAAGCAACCAATGGAACTGCATAAAATACTCATTCTTAAAGCAATAATAGCCAAAACCGGTTTGGCTCAGTGGATAGACTGTCAGCCTGAGGGCTGAAAGGTCCCGGGTTGATTCCAGTTAAGGGCATGTACCTTGGTTACGAGCACATCCCCAGTAGGAGGTGTGCAGGAGGCAGCTGATTGATGTTTCTCTTTCATCGATGTTTCTAGCTCTCAATCTCTCTGTAAAAATTTTTTTTTAAAAAAGCAATAATAAATCCTAGCAGCTAAATCGCACGCTTGCCACTCCAAGGAAAAGAGGTTGTCTCCCATCAACTGCAAAGGCTTCAGAATTGCAAGTTATGACACTTACATGTTCATCACATTTCAACATCTTGCTTTTCTTTTTCTTCTTTTTATTTTTTCCTTTGGTGTTATTCTCTTCGGAATTTGCCCAACATTCAACACAACTATCACCATCATCCTCTTTGTCTTCACAGTGATGAACACAGGCGTCATCACCTGCAGAAATCAATAATCTCTTACTTATGTGCTTAAATCAGCCACGTAGCAGAAATAATTGGGAAGCTTAATCTGAACCTACCGTGTTCATCATGATTACAAATGCCTTCAGTGCAAGCAACATCTGAACCCTCCCGGGAACCTGTTTCACTCCCTTCCATGCTAGATGAATATCCACAATCACTACCATTACAGTGTGGAGATAAGCCTGAGAATTAATTAGGTGACAGTTATAATTAACATACCAATAAATATGTTAAAACAAAATGTGAACTATCTAAAGACCATAGAAAATTTTCAAAATTAATGGTTTATTAAAAGTAGCAAGTAAATTAAATAATTAAAACATGAATAGGGATTTACAATTTTTTGTTTTTATCAAATACTAACAAATCAAACACCATAAAGAAAAAAGAAATATTAAGTGTCTGACCAAAGGATACTCTTGGTAGTATAAAGCAATTCTTGAATTCTAGCTTACAGCATTTCTAAAAGCTTACATTTAAAAGGAAAAAATAAACTTAAGAGTTAATTTTAAAAAGAAACTGTATTTACTTACCTTTCTTTATTTTAGGGGACCCCAAAAGATTGCCACTGCTAGGACAGGTACATGATGTATTTTCGTTGGTAACAATTACTTCTACACAACTATTACCATCTTCAGTGCTGCCACAGGCTTTACAGCTGTTTTCTATGAAGTCTGTTTCCTTTAAGGATCAGCATTAAGAGATAGTTTTAAAAAGCTTCATCTCCATAATGGCTACACTCACATTAACTAATAAGTTATGAGGTTAACAATAAAAAAACTACTTTCACAAAAAAATATTAATTCACTTCAAGACATTGACCCAACTAAAAGCAAGTGGAGCCCTAACTGGTTTAGCTCAGTGGACAGAGCGTTGGCCTGCGGACTCAAGGGTCCCAGGTTAGATTGCGGTCAGGGGCATATACTTTGGTTGCGGGAACATCCCCTGTGGGGGTGGGGTGGAGGCAGCCAATCGATGTTTCTCATCGATGTTTCTAACAGCCCTGATGGTCTGGGACCCAGATATAGGTCTGTGCCCCAGATGGAGGTCTGGTCACTAGGGGGCGCTATAGGTCCATATGGGAGGTTGGGTCAAGGGCAGGACCCTAAGATGATGAAATGGTGGTCTGGACTAGCCTGGATATTTAAGACTCCAATAAAGGAATAAGCAATGGGCTCTTGTCTGGGTCTCCGGAATGGCATTCTGGTCCTCGCCATAAAGGTCTGGGGCCCAGCCGAAACTGGTTTTGACTCAGTGAATATAGTGTTGGCCTGCAGACTGAAAGGTCCCAGGTTCCATTCCAGTCAAGGGCATGTATCTTGGTTGTGGGCACATCCCCAGTAGGAGGTGTGCAGGAGGCAGCTGATCGATGTTTGTCTCTCTCCCACTCCCTTCCTCCCTGTAAAAAAAAATAAATAAATTAAATATATTCTTTTAAAAGATAAAAGCAAGTTGAGCTAATGGTTCCTTAGGTCAAAACTATTTTCATCATAATACTAAGATGTAATCTGCTCTTTCACTGTTTTGACACTTACACTGATGATACAAACACAACAGTGGGGAAAATTCCTTGACTTCAGCAACACAAATCAAGGCAGTCGAAACTAAAGTGTACTACTAGTCACTATATTCTTCACTTGTCAAGCACTCTCAGGAGACAGATATTTAACTTCTAAATGTCTCTGAAGCAATAAAAATATTAATTTTATTAAATATAAACCCATCAGTAAATGTCTTTTTAAGAGCCTGAGTGACAAATGGGAAGTACGGTTGAAGCACTTTTGTGTACACCAAAATACAATTACTATCTCACGGAAAGTACTTGTGCAACTGTTTCAATTGCAAGCTAAATTAGTTATTTTTCCTGAATCATCAATTTACTTGAAAGAAAGAATGAAGACAAACTAAGGTTATTCAAACCTTGGATATTAAAAAGACATTTTCTTAAAAATGAAGTTAGCCGAAACTGGTTTGACTCAGTGGATAGAGTGTCGGCCTACAGACTGAAAGGTCCCCAGTTCGATTCCTGTCAAGGGCATGTACCTTGGTTGTGGGCACATCCCCAGTAGGGGGTGTGCAAGAGGCAGCTGATCAATGTTTCTCTTTCATGGATGTTTCTAACTCTATCCCTCTCCCTTCCTCTCTTTAAAAAATCAATAATATATATATTTTTAAAAATGAAGTTAAAAAAACAAACAAAAATGAAGTCAGCCCATCACTTCAAAGTATTTGTTGTCAATGATAAAATTCACCAAACTTTCAAACTCAACCAGAATTCTGAAACATGCATATGACAAGCACAATGAGCTTAAAGCTTCCCAATACTTAAAAAACCTTTCTGATGAGATTAGTAGTGGTTTTAATGTGATTATCTGGTATTATATAATGAAATGTCAATATACTGGGAAGATACTCAGTATCTTTCTTTTTAAAAAATATATATTTTTATTGATTTCAAAGAAAGATAGAAATATCAATGATGAGAATCATTGATCAGCTGCCTCCTGAATGCCCCCTACTGGGAATGGAGGCATGTGCAGTGTGGGAATGGAACCATTACCTCCTGATGCTTAAGTTGAAGCTTAACCACTGAGCCACACTAACTGGGCTGAACCCATATCTTCCTTTTTTCTTTTTAAATATATTTTATTGATTTTTTACAGAGAGGAAGAGAAAGGAGGATACAGTTAGAAACATCCATGAAAGAGAAACATTGATCAGCTGCCTCTTGCACACCCCCTACTGGGATGTGCCCACAACCAAGGTACATGCCCTTGACCGGAATTGAACCTGGGACCTTTCAGTCCGTAGGTCGACGCTCTATCCATTGAGCCAAACTGGTTTCGGCACAACCCATATCTTTCAAAAAACCTTGCATTCTGTTGCAAATCATGCAAAAATAATTTTTTTTATTATTTTTTATTTTATTTATTTATTTTTTTACAGAAAGGGAGAGGGATAGATTTAGAAACAACAAGAGAGAAACATCGATCAGCTGCCTCCTGCACACACCCCACTGGGGATGTGCACGCAACCAAGGTACATGCCCGAGACCGAAATCGAACCTGGGACCCTTGAGTCCACAGGCCAACACTCTATCCACTGAGCCAAACCGGCTAGGGCAAAAGATCTATTCTAAGTGCAAGACTTTCTTCATATGTTTCAACCAGCAACAGAGAAAAACAGACTGCAGAAGCAGGTATGAGAATCCATCTGATTGGTTCCTTTAAGCCAAATATTAAGAGATTTGCAAAAATATAAAATGCCACCCTTCTCACTTTTTCTTTTGAAAATAGTTAAATTTCAAAAAATGTTATTCATCCCTGGCCAAGTGGCTCAGCTGATTAAGTGTCGATCTATACACCAAAGGGTAACAGGTTCAATTCCCAGTCAGGGTACACACCTAGGTTGTGGGTTTGATCCCAAGTCACAGAGCATACGAGAGGCAACCAATAGAGGTTTCTCTCCCCACTCCTCTCCTTCTAAAATCAATAAATACATCCTCAGGTGAGGATTAAAAAAAAAAAAAAAAAAAAAAAAAAGTTATTTATGTAAACACAGTGAAATTATTTTTTAAAAGAACCAATAATTTAGAATTTTTTAATTTCTAATACAGGAATATTGACAGATATAATTTTTTTAAACATATTCTTTTTTTTTTAATATATATTTTATTGATTTTTTACAGAGAGGAAGGGAGAGAGAGAGAGCCAGAAACGTCAATGAGAGAGAAACATCGATCAGCCGCCTCCTGCACACCCCCCACCGGGGATGTGCCCACAACCAATGTACATGCCCTTGACCGGAATCGAACCCAGGACCTTTCAGTCAGCAGACCGACGCTCTACCACTGAGCCAAACCGGTTTCAGCTTGACAGATATAATTTACATAAACAAATAATGGGCACCTTAATTTTTAAGAATGCAAACAGGTCATAAGAGCAAAAAGTGAGAACTGCTCTAGGTCATGTTTGGAGTTAACTTTTTTTTTTTATATATATATTTTTATTGATTTCAGAAAGGAAGAAAGAGATAGAAACATCAATGATGGAAAAGAATCATTGGTAGCTACCTCCATATACCCCAAAATGGAGATTAAGCCTGCAATCCAGGCATATGCCCTGGCTGAGAATCGAACCATCACCTCCTGGAGTTAACTTTGACCTAACAATATACCAAGGTCAGGGAAAAGATAGCCAGTTTGACTCTGTTGATAGAGCCTCGGCCTGCAGACCAAAGGGTCCTAGGTTTGATTCCGGTCAAGGGCATGTACCTTGGTTGCGGGCACATCCCTGGTGGGGGGTGTGCAGATGGCAGCTGATCAGTGTTTCTCTCTCATTGATGTTTCTAACTATCTCTCTCCTTCCTCTCTGTAAAAAATCAATAAAATATATATATTTTTAAAAATCAATGGAAAAATATTCTCAGATGAAGATTTTAAAAAAAGATAACCATCTTTATAAAACAAACACCTGACTAGAAAATTTGGATTTTAATAGGAAAAATCCAGTTTATAATAGGAAAAAAGGCTGGTACTCACATTCTGGAAAAGGGATGGTAAAAAATGCCAAAATCTAGCAAAAAGCAATATTAAGTATTCATGAGTCAATATTAAGAAATCCTACCTTCTCTTGGCTTACTTCCTTCTCCTCTGCTGTTTGGAGGGGAGTAGGAATGTCACACACACATTTATTTTTTCGTCTATTCTTCCGCTTTTGACGTTTCTTTTCTTGCTTGAGTTCTCTTACTCGTTCCTCCTCTGAAAATTCTTCACAAAGTTGTTCCAATCGGCTAATACCTTGTACTTTTTCCACAGTCATCTATTACAAAAACAAAAGTTGAAAATGAATAATTGTGCTCAAAACTTCCTTTATTTTTCATGAACATTCTCATTTGTTAACTTTAAATGATACCACAAACACAGAAGCTGATTATTTCACGTTGCAATTCTGTCACATAATCCCCACAAAGAATTTCAAATATTAATACCTTAAGTGATTACAGACGTAAAATCTACACAGAAAGTGAATATACAACTAATCCGTATGGGAAAGGCAGACTTATACACACCAGCATATTCTAATTTCAAAATTTTTCTCCTAATTTCAAAATTTTAACACAGCAAAGCATTCATTTCGTCACATAATGAGAAAACTATTTAACCCCATTAAATGATCTAGTTATTGAAGACACGAACATACAGGGAGAAAAAGGGTAAGAACTCTGTTCAGCAAGAACTAGTACAAATCTCCTCAGACCGCCTAGAACAGCGCACGATAGGCTTCTGAAAAAGGGGTGTGTAGCTTCATACCCTTTTCAGAAGGGACTGGTGAACCAAATAAAGGATTATAACCATGTCCTACACTATAACAAAATATTCACTAGCCAAAAATTTATGTTCTATAGTGTTTAACTGAAAAAAACACAAGCACTTAACCCAATACCAACATTATAAAGAGCTGCCAGTGTACTTCTAAGAAGTAGTTCTTACATCACGGCATTTTGACAGCATTTACTTCATATTATTGGGCATCAGCAAGCATACTAGGACTCATTAAAGGTTTCTAAATTTGTTTATTTTTTAGCTGCTTTTGACTTTTCATTAGTTATGCTTCATGGCAGCATCTTGTTAAATAATAACAAACTTCAGTTTTCTACTCTGAGAAAGTCTACAAAGCCAAGGCAGACAAAACAAAGAAAAACCCACAAACTTCTTCTAAATTCCACTTACCCAGAAAACTTCTTCCCTAACCCCCCAAAAGACACAACACTGGACTGCAGCGCTCTGAGGCAAGGTGAGCCTGGTGGCTTACACTAAGAGTCAGTCCAATAAGCAATTTTGGACACTGAAGCAGCCCATTGTTCTTACCTCAAAACTTTTACGTAGAGCATCAACACCAAGATAGAAAAGCATCTGCCACGTCTGCTCTTCTGCTCGTAGTTTTTGCCAGATCCGATGCAGTCTTTCATAAAGATGAATTCCCAAGCAAGTCAGAACTTCTTCTTGAGCTATATCTATTGTCTTAGCATGCCGTTCTCTCCGCCTATAAAGGAGAGCAAATTATACATAACTCCTTTAATTGGAACAGTAAAAGGTGAATAACACACCTGCAAGTTCAGATTTTAAACACAATCTTCCTATTAACCTAGTAACAAGGTAGTTATACATTCAAATTCAATTAATGCATAAACACACAAGTACACATGTATTTTAAAAATGAGAAATATACATGCAGATAGAGCTAAGTCCTAATATTACTAAAAATAAGGTAATTCAGGAACTGGCCCTAAATAGATGGTTTGGGGGCAAAGAGAAGTCACATAAAAGTGTCCAGCTCGTGGTAGACATGACAGTTTCTCTAACCTTCCAATTATAGCAGATGTCTGTTTGGGTTTTGTTTCTTTTTTGAGGTGAATGGAGAAAGGCAATGCTGAAATGACTCAATCAGGGGCAAAAGCCCCCTAAGCCAATCTTCAGAAGTGTTCACAGAACCTCAGTGGTAAAAGAGCATTTGTATTCTAAATGCCTGACAGAACCTGGCACTCAAATGAAAGCTGCTACACAAAAGACAAAGGGAAATGGGTTCCATTTATCCTATAAACACCTTTCCCTGATATTATTTTCACAACAAAGCCACAGACAAAATTTTAAGTTCCTATGTAACTTAATAGTAATATACACAGTTCATGAGTTACATTAATAAAGTACTTTATAACCCCCTATTGCAAAGGCCTGACTTCCAATGCAGAAACCATCATTATAAACAACATTTAAATATGAAAATGCATGGATGAAGGAGGAAAACTATCCCTTCTAATCATTTTCAAATGAAAATGATCATCTATAATAATGTAAGCCAAAAAAAAAGTCTGCCTACTTCAAGCAACAAGGAGCAGAGAACTGAATCCAACACCACAAAACACGTTCTCCCTATTTTCACTTAGTCAATTGAGAAATGCACATTTTAAAGAAAGCAAAATTTTACAGACACACTTTATAGACATTATATGTACTGATGAAAAAAGGTGATGAAAATAAACTTTCAGTAATAAAATGAAGCAAAGCGCTAGATAGCCCATTCTAGCAAATTACATACTCATACCCTCCTGCGAACTCTGGCTCAGCACGACCCAGAAGATGTGCAATGAAGTCCGTTTCACAGCAAACATGAATGTGTCGTTCATGTGGACAGCACCGCAGACCCTCATACAGTGCAGCGCAGTAGCCCTTCTCTTTGCTGCAATCGAGTTCACCAATAAGGATATTGTATGCTCGGAGGACTTTATTTTTGCAATCAGTGCAAAACCTGTTGAAGAGGAAAAAAACCTCAAAATTAAGAACTGGCTGTGTAATTATTTCATGAGGGATATAACAGTGTACTAGACAATGACACAGTCCTAACAGTATTTTTTTTTAAATATATTTTATTGATTTTGTACAGAGAGGAAGGGAGAGAGATAGAGAGTCAGAAACATCGATGAGAGAGAGTCATCGATCAGCTGCCTCCTGCACACCCCCCACTGGGGATATGCCCGCAACCAAGGCACATGCCCTTGACCGGAATCGAACCCGGAACCCTTCAGTCCCCAAGCCGACGCTCTATCCATTGAGCCAAACCGGTCCCGGCCTAACAGTATTTTTTTTTTTAATTAATCCTCACCTGAGAATTTTTCCCCCATTGATTTTTAGAGTGGAAGGGAGGGGGAGAGACAAAGAGAGAGAAACATCGATGTGAAAGATACTAATCAATTGGTGTGGCACCTCAACCAGGGCCAGAGATTGAGCCTGCAACTGAGATACATGCCCTTGACTGGAATTGAACCTGTGATCTTTCAGTCCGCAGGCTCATGCTCTAATCACTGAGTAACCAGGCAAAGGCTGCATGGCATTTTTTAAAAGCTTCCTTACACAAAGGATAACACATACATGTAAGGTAAATACAACTTTAGATATTACATGAGGTATAACTAGAGCTCCATTTGTCTAAATCAAGTCCTTCCTGAAGAAGCCTTTTGTGCCCTGTCAGTGTGGCTCAGTTGGTTGAGTCGTCCCATGCACCAAAAGGTTGCTGGTTTGACTATGGGTCAGAGCATATGCCTAGGTTACGGGCTCCCAGTGGGGAGCGTGCAACATTTCGCTATCAATTTTTCTCTCTCTCTCCCTTCCTCTTTAAAAATCATCAAATATATATATGTATGTACGTGTAAAAAGAAACCTTTTGCAATTCCTATAACTAGAATTCAAACTTCCTGTGTTCCTCTGATTTGATTTACACTTCTTACTATAGTATTTACCCTTATGCTGCCATGCATTAGTTTGATACACACATCTTTCTGGCCCTATAGAAATAACTGTTTCCTGAAATGAATACAGGTTAAAATAGAAGCTCTAAGCCCACTTGGTAAACAGAGGTATTGTAGTAATGACAAGTAAAACTAAAAAGTTAACTGGAAATGGGTTAAAGACCTAAACATTAAAACCTGAAACTATAAAACTCCTAGAAGAAAACAAAGGAGAGAAAAATATCAGACACTAGAAGAGGTGATAATTTTATAATAGATACTGGAGGCCCAGTGCATGAATACTATCATTGGCTCAGGGCCAGTCCTATAGGAAGGAGATGGCAGGAGATGGCAGGAGATGGCAGGAGGCTGGTCCACCACCCCACCCCAAATGGGCCAGATATGGGCCAGGCCTGCTGGGGGCGGACTGTAGGAAAGGGCCGCAGGCCAATCAGGGTGGTGGGGGCTGATCAGGGGTGGGGCTAGCCATGAGAGGCTGTGGGCCATGGGCTCGCAGGCCCCGCCCCTGAAGGGGGCAGCAGCCTGGGGGAGGAGCCATGAGTGATTGGCCAGCTGGCCTCACCCGATTGGTGTGGTAGGAGGGGGGTCAATTGGGGGCGGAGCTGACTGGGGGGAGGGGCTGAGGGCCAGTCAGGATGGTTGGGGGTCCATCAGGGGTGGGGCAGGTTGGGTGGGAGGGACTTCAGGCTGGCTGCCCCAACCTCAATCAGGATCGGAGAGGCTGATCAGGGGCCGCAGGAGTTTGGCCGCTGGCCCCACCCCTCAACTGGTTCGCTGGCCACAGTGGGTATCCTTACAGCATAAATGTCCCTGGTTTTTTATATATATAGATGACATCAAGTCCCCGTAAGAGCGCCATCTCTAAATAGCTCCCTCACCAGTTTCCTTTCCTACTGCACTCTCCACTCCCTACAAATTTTCAAATGTTAATGACACTTAAGTAGCATTCTAAAAAATCTGTACTTTTATAGTACATGAAGCACAGAAATTCCAACTCCATTTTTGTTTTGACAAAAAATTTATAGAATATTACTATATAGAAGAAAATATAGAAAAGGTTCAAAACATTACTAATTTAACTTTAATTTTGAAAATGTTATGAAACGCTTGTCATAAAAAGAAAGAGTAGAATTTCTAAATTAAGTACACTACTCAATCATTTTGTTTCTTGAAAGGCTGACATGGAACTAAGATAAAAATTACCCCCAAAAAAGGAGATGGTGGCTAAACACGAAAGCTAACACAGATTCATACCATAAAAGAATTGTCTACCTTAACGTTAAGCTCTGCCTGGGGCCAGGTATTAATGGAAAGCCTGGAGTACTATTATATGGAGGTCAGTGACAGGTTACTCTGGATGACAAACAGCTAAGGCACCTTCCAACTATATGGTGATGACCTTGACACTTACCTGTGTTTTCGAAGATATGTTTCTAGTGTTTCTAAAAGACAACTAGAGTCAATTAAAACTACTTCATCTCTGCATTCTTGGGACATTAGTTCCCATACGTCCATCCAACAACCTCTGCAGACAGAAAAAAATATTAGTAAGAAGGAGAAATAATATAATAGTAAAAGAAAAAAAAAGCAGAGTAAAGTATTGCTTGATTTTACCTGGCTGTTCCCTGGGAAGGTCCATAATGCAAAATGATCCTACACTTGCTGTCCTTCCTGTGGTCTTCACTACTTCTCTTATCTGTACTTAACTTCTCTGAACTGACACTGCTACTGCTCCCTTCACTGTAGTACAGTATAGTACAAAGCTTAGTGACACTGAGATTATCTGAAGTTATAATTTCTATAGTCTATTAAAATCATGAAATTTTTAATACATTAAAATATTAAATGAGTTTGAAAATTTTTATATATAATTATATATTCCTTTTAACCATATTAAAATGTTGTTTAAACATGTGCTTATATCTTTATATAAAAACTCCTGCTCAACTATTAAGTTTACCTGATACAATTTAACATTTATATTTATCAAGGTAGCAACTGGTTAATATACTAAGCATTTTATGAGTAAATGTACTTGGAATGTTTTAAAGTGAAAAGGGCTGAAAAAATTTGTATTTTCACCTATAAACATAGATCAATATTCCACATATTAAAAATTAAAACAAGTTTTGATCTACTCAATGTAATTTTGTAGCTAGTCCATGCAACAAAATGTTTATCTATCTTCACATTTAAGCTGGGAAAGTCACAGATTAATCTAATTAGTAAATAAATTCTTATAGTTACTAAAATAAAAATCGCATACTAAAATACTTTACACAGCCTAAATTAGTAATAAGTACTATACAAATAATTTTTTAAAACTTAAGACTCTCCTCCAAGGGTTTCAATGTGGTGCTGTCATGCATTTTGCTTAACTGCATTGTGCATTTCAAAAGAAATGTATGTGTATATTCCATTCAATTATATTCTTCTTAATTTTTCATAATTCTGAATAACTAGCTCCCTGTTCTTCTGCAGGTCTCACTACAGTCCTTTCTTTGGATGCTTGAGATTAAAAAAACCTCAGAATCTTTACTTATCCTACTCTATATAGCTAAGTAAGTATTTTTCAACCACCTGCCCGCCATGTAAGGCCATATATGTAATTCAGCTCCCTACTCCCTCTCATAAGGGCTCAGAGGTCAAGGTTCAGTGCTCCTTATTTTTTAAACATAACCTCAACTCCTGCTCTGCCTCCCATATGACATCCTTCTTCTCTCAACTCCCATATTTCCTTTTTCTAATTGTGCTTGAGTGATCCATAATCTCCTGAAACTAAATAACTTTTAAACTCAAGTTCTCATAATTAAGGAAGACGTTCATGAAATTAGTGCTGTAGAATGACTATTCTACAGAGATGTAAAAGTATTCTTAAAAAAAACTTTTTAAAAAGATTACACAGCTCAAATATTTTATCCATAATCTCTGTAGACCAAATGTTTTTATATCAATCCTTCCTTACAAGATGAAACTTTTTGAAAGTCTTCCACTTCCTTGTTCTACTCCCATACTTTCCATTCACAGCTTAATCCCTTACAACTTTACAATGTATTCACTTTTCTACCCATTCCAATCTGAATTCTGCTTCCCCTCAGTCACAGAACTGCTCATCAAGATCACCAATGTCCCAATCTGAATTCTGCTTCCCCTCAGTCACAGAACTGCTCATCAAGATCACCAATGTCGTCAGCTTACCTCTCTGGCCATACTTTCTCAAGTTTCCTTACTGACTTCTTTTCTACTACTATATTGAATCCTCAGCATTCTTTTGTCTTAGTCTACTCTTCCTCTTGGTGATTTTATCTCATTCTCTAAAGTAGCCTCTGATCATCAGCTGTAGGCCTATAACTCTGGCCTAGACCTTTCTTCCTTTCAAATCTCAAACTTACGCCCAGACAAAAAAAAACCACTTGGTTTTACTTGCATGGTTATGAGAAAACTCTCAGGAAGACTAAACTGGATTGTTGCAATTAAGTTAGGCTGAAACCTAATAGAATGGATTATACTTTCCCTGGATAAAGTCTAAACAGAAAAGGGGGGAAAGTAAAAATATATAAATGGAGAATCATATATATATAAAAGCCTAAGCGACAGGAACCACTGGAATGACCAGTCGCTATGACATGCACTGATCATCAGGGGGCAAACGCTCAATGCAGGAGCTGCCCCCTGGTGGTCAGTGTGCTCCCACAGCCAACCTCCCCCCACTTACCAATCTCCTACAGTCCCTCCCCGTAGCCAGTATACCCCAATGGGGGAGAGGGGGCCGGCCCCTGGGCTGGGATGGGGAACTGGAGGTGGGTGACAGGGGATGTGGTCCCTTTCCCAGGGTTGTCAAGGGCCAGCTCCCTCCTTGGGGCTGGCGGCAAACGGTCTGTGCTCTGTCCCTCCCCGCAACCGGCAGACGCCAATCGGCCTGCCACCCAGCTGCAGCAGTAAGAGAAGGGGGGAGGGAGGAGGCAGGGAATCACACAGAAACAACAATGGCAGTGTCCTGTGTCAGTTCCTTCCACGCCCACCTGGCAACCATAATCTCCTCTCCAGCCTGGCCCTGATTGGCCTGGCCCCGATTGGCCCTGATCAAGGGTCAGGCCTAGGGACCAACCCATGCACAAATTTTTTGTACTGGGCCTCTAGAAGTATTCAAGACCATCCAGTGACCATCCAAAGTAGAAGAGAGGGAATCTTGGCTAAGCAGACTATACTCCCCGGTCTGCTTTTCATATATCATGTGGGAATATCTGAAGCTATTTTAGGAGACACTGCTTAAGATCAACTAACTCCATTCATACTATTCCATAACTCAGCAAACAACCTAAACACTTGGCATTCGATGTGATGGGGATATAAACTCTGTGGAAGTTTGTTTTATCTTAAACTAAACAGAAAAACAGAACTGTGAGTCAACTTAATAAAAATAGGTAAATAATAATACAAAGTAATTGAAAACACGAGAGATGGAATTCAGAGCAAACTGGTGTTTGAAGGAAGGTGGCAATGAACACAGATATACAAGGTGTCGGGATACCTGTTGCTTTTTAGTACCTTAATGAATATGCACAACAAAACAGAAGGCGGGCTTTTTATTATATAATTCTATTTTATAGCTTTAGCCAAAAGGTCAGTAAAGGTTACTGACTAATGAGAAAATCAGACTGAATTCTGGATTCACAAAGTCAGGAATTCTCTAAGATATTGTTAAATCAGGTATGTGAAATAACAGTTATTCTTAGATAACCACTTTAGGTTATTTACTGGACTCAGTACTCTCACATATAGACATGTAATTATGATTTTTGTTTGGAATCTGATGCTAGCAAATCAAAGTAAAAAGACATTTTTTGAGACATGTAAAATATTTGATTATAAACTGAGTATTGGATTATTACAATTCATTTTGTTAGCTGTTATAATGGCACTATCGGTATGAAAGAAAATATCCTTATATTTAGAGATACATGTGGAAATGTGCAAGAGTAAAACAACATGATATCTGGCTTGTTTTTAAGTGCTTCAGCAAAGAAAAAGGTAGATAAGAAAAACAAATGTGGCAAATATTGATAACTACTACTGAATCTGGGAAAAGGTATTTGGGGGGAAAGCTCATGTTCTATTTTTCTATGTGTTTGACAGTTTTCATAACATTAAAAAAAATGTTTCTGATTACAGAAAGTCTTGTTAATATATTATTAACACCACTTTGTCATTCAAGTCTTTTTATCAAGGGAGGAAAATGTCTATACAACAGTGATGTCAATACTACTGAGGAAATATTCAAAGCTAATTTTTTAAATTCAGAAGTATAGTTTTTTCATTATCCAATTCTTTCAAAAACTAAAGTTACATTATACAAACTCTCTTCAAAATCCATGGCTTCTCCTTAACACCTAAAACCCCAATTAGTTACATAAATATTGTTATAAGTGATTCAAGCCTTTTTTTAATCCTTATAAATTATTCTGATAAGATAAATAATTTATATATTATGAATATTAAATAAATCAAAGAATAACACTACTTTAAAAAACTTAATATTGGCTACATCAATTTCCACAAACATCTCCACTTCTTTCCTCTAAAACATTTACATAGGCAAACTTTTTTAAAAAATCAAATCTATATTGAGAGCCTATAAAAGTATCAAAAAGGCCTACATAAATAGGAGACATATTTTGACTTTTGTTATCAATTAAAGAAATAAAACTTTGTTTTCTTTTTATTAAACATAATCAACATTTATAATCTTAACAATGACAAAGTATCTTGATATTCAATTCTACTTACCCCAAAGGTTTTGGTTTGTGCGTATCTAAGGAGTGCAACTGACATCTCTTGTTCTTTTTACTTTTTGGAATAGCATCTATCATGTCATTTAGTTTGGACCTAATTAAAAATAAACCATTAAAGGTTTGATTAATATTTATTTTTCTTGCCCTGCCCAGGTAGCTCAGTTAGAGCATCGTCCCAATACTCCAAGGTTGTGGGTTTGATCCCTAGTCAGGGCACATACAAGAATCAATAAATGCATAAATAAATGAAACAACAAATCAATGTTCCTCTCTCCCCCTTCTCTCCTTATAAAATAAAAGTTGTATAAATATATTTATTTTTCTTTAAAATTTCCAAATATTTATTTACCACCTTTTACTATATTTAAATTATTATAGACACATCACTTAGAAAATTTCTTATCAAACCAATTCTAATCTGTACACCAGCCTTCCATTCCATTCTGTCAAAATGTTATTCAACATACTCTTTCTCCCAGATTGCATGTCACATTCATCCCCTGCATTATCTAAATATATACTAACCATCTTTGATGAGAAATCATCAACAGAAATTTTATACAAATACACAATATCTATAGCTAACGTCCACACCTTATATCCAACTAATCAAGAAAGCCTATAAATTCTTAACTTTATATTCAAAATCAAATCACTTCTCATCACCTCCATCACCACCACCATCCTGGCCCAACTTCTCTTTCTCTAGGTTAGACAATGGCAACAGCTGGCCTCCCAAATGGTCTTTTTGCCTTTACATTCTAAGGCTTCACACTTAGCAGCTAGAATGATCTTTTCTTTTCTTTTTAATATATTTTATTGATTTTTTACAGAGGAAGGGAGAGGGATAGAGAGTCAGAAACATCGATGAGAGAGAGACATCTATTCAGCCGCCTCCTGCACACCCCCCACTGGGGATGTGCCTGCAACCAAGGTACATGCCCCCGACTGGAATCGAACCCAGGAGCCTTCAGTCCGCAGGCCAACACTCTATACACGGTTTTAGCAGGAATAATCTTTTCAAAACAACAATCATATTATGTTATTCTCTGTTCAAAAACCATCCAAAGCTTTTCTCAGACAGAATAAAAATCCAGTCTCTACCAACACCTCTAAACAAGAAAGCCCCAGACCTTTTCTCTTTTCCTATTTATATACCCTTTAATGATCAAATCTCTTATCATTGTCTTAAATTTTATATGTATGAGTCTGTGTTTAATATACTATATGTAATATATACTATAATTTAAATATTAGTTATATTTTAAATACACACACACACACACACACACACATCTTTCAGTCAGAGCTCTCTGAACTCAACTTGGATGCCAAATTGGTATCTCAAACTTAACACACCAGCCCTGTCCACGTAGCTTCGGTTAGAGCAGTGGTCGGCAAACGGCGGCTCATGAGCCACATGCGGCTCTTTGGCCCCTTGAGTGTGGCTCTTCCACAAAATACCACAAGGGGCGCACACGTACAGTGCAATTGAAACTTCTGACCCATGTGCAAAAGTTGATTTTTGGCCTGGGAGAGTCTATTTTGAAGAAGTGGCATTAGAACACTCAAGGGGCCAAAGAGCCACATATGGCTCCCGAGCCGCGGCTTGCCGACCACTGGGTTAAAACATCGTCCTCATATGCCAACATTGTGGGTTCAATCCAGTCAGAGCACATACCAGAATCAACCAATGAATGCACAAATAAGTGGAACAACAAATCAACGTTTCTCTCTTTCTCTCTCTCAAATCAATAATTTTTTTTAAACGCTCATGCCTAACCACTTCTTTGGGACCTTATTTCCTTATGAAGGCCCCCTTATCATGTAAAACTTTCATCAAATTTAACATGTCCAAAAGTGAGCTCTGTAAAATTGTTCCTTCGACTCTTATCCATCTCAGAAAATGGAAACTATTTGTTCTGAGAATCATCCCTGATACCTTCCTCCACATCCAATCTATCCAAATCTCATGGTGGTTCATTCCTCAAAAATACTACTACCAGGATTCAACCATTTTATTACCTGTTATCTCTCACATTGATTATTAAACAGCCCGTTTATCTGCCTTTTCTCCATCTTTCCATTTATTCTCAACACAGAAGTCAAAGTAACGCAAACTTCAAATCAAAACCCTCCCAAATCTTCCCATCTCACTCAAGCCGAAACCAGTTTTTCTCAATGGATAGAGCGTCGGCTTGGGGACTGAAGGGTCCCGGGTTCGATTCCGGTCAAGGGCATGTGCCTTGGTTGCGGGCATATCCCCAGTAGGGGGCGTGCAAGAGGCAGCTGATCAATGACTCACTCTCTCATTGATGTTTCTAACTATCTCTCTCCCTTCCTCTCTGTACAAAATCAATAAAATATATATTTTTTTTTAAAAAGGCCTCAAGATGGCACTACATAATTGGGCCTTTATTACTCCTCTGACCTCAACTTTTATTACTATTCCCTTCATTCATCTGGCTCCAGCTGTTCAATGGCTTTCTTGCTGTTCTTCAAACACGTCAGGAGACCTCCAACTTCTGAACCTTTACACTTGCAGCTCCTTCTCTTCCCCCAGATATCTACATGGTTCACTCACCTCATTCAAGTCTATATTCAATGTTATTTTATAGGAGGCCTTCCCTAACCATCCTCTTTATTAATTCTACCCACTCATCCTCTATCTTCCTTACTGATTTTTCTCTGCAATATCATACCTGACAAATTATTAGTTTATGGCCTGCTTCTCCCCACATGAAAACAGAAATTTTATTGTCACTGGCACATATAAGTTACTCAATAAAATTACTGATTTGGAATCAAGCTTTGCTCCAACCAAATTTAGAATAAAAACTAACACTGTCACCAAGTTAAAAAATTTAACAAATCCATTTTTTCCTATTTTATTATACTTACCCATGTACATAAAATAATGTATAAAGTTTCTTTGCATCAGTCATACAGCTTCGAGTTACAGACAAGACTCCCTTGGGCCCTATTGTCAGGGGTTCAAGGGCAGGATTTCCAGACTCTACAAGCTGGGAAAAGAGGCGCTCCACACTGCGACGACAACCAACACATGGGACAAGCTGAGAAAGTGCACTCAAGACTTCACGTGATGTCACCACCATGGCAATGCTTAGATCTTGTTGTTTAAGCATACTATGTCGCTGAAAGAAAAATGAAGAATCCTTAAGAAACACA
The DNA here is from genome assembly GCF_014108245.1 of Pipistrellus kuhlii. Taxonomy (NCBI): domain Eukaryota; kingdom Metazoa; phylum Chordata; class Mammalia; order Chiroptera; family Vespertilionidae; genus Pipistrellus; species Pipistrellus kuhlii. The sequence continues at coordinate 12,077,873 of NW_023425521.1, read as the reverse complement.
TAAAATTACTCTTTCACTACTACTTCTTGTTCCTATCCTTGTGCTCTAAGTACAACTTGGGCAAAGCTTGACATCTCTATCCACAAAAAAGCAAAGTAGCCTGGCCAGTGTGGCTCAATGGTTGAGCATCCACCCATGAATTAGGAGGTCGCGGTTTAATTTTGGGTCAGAGCACATGTCTAGGTTTCGAGCTCAATCCCCAATAGGGTACATGCAGGATGCAGCCAAGCAATAATTCTCCCTCACCACTGATGCTTCTGTCCCTCTCTCCTTCTTCCTAAAATCAATAAAAACATATTTTTTTAAAAGGCAAGGTGGTCAGCTTTGTCCATACAATACTGAGTTTGCTGCATAAACTGCCTTTCTAGAAACTAGGTTATAAAAAGCTCTGCTTAGGATATGCCCCAGCTAGCAAAAAGAAGCCCTGCATTTGAAAATTTAGTGTTTATTTAAATATTACGTTTAGTACTCTTGCTTTAAATGGAAAAAAAAAGGGAAAGACAATGCAGCTTTACAATGTCTTCTCAACTTTTAAAAACATACTATGTTTAGCTATAGGAGTCAAGTTAGGGTGATCATGTAGAACAGCAATTCTTAACCTGGAGGTATGGACAGGTGTGTTATGGATTAGTGGGCGAGAACAATGCCTATCGTACCTATATAGGAGCCTGCAATGAGTAACTAAAATGCTGATGCACATGAATGTTACCTGTTGGCTATGACAAGGTTGAAAAATGACTTAAGAACCACAACTGTATAGAAACGGGCAAAATTCTAGTACCTAACTTCTACCTGGATGGAGTCATAGTTACATAACTATACTTTACTAAAACCTATACTTTACTTCCAGCTTTACTAAAACCAGATGAAACAGTTTATACCTAAAATGAATTTTTCTCACATTTACTATTAACCATTCATTTAAAGTTTACTCCAAAAGTAGAAACAGAATTCTGAAATAAAGTAACAATTTATCCTCCATTATCTTAATTATATATAGTGTATTATAAAGTATCATACTGCGTAAGAATTAAATAATCAAAAAGCTCGCAAAACAGGATTAACTTTTTTTTACTTGAATAAAAATTACCATAAAAGAATATCAACAAGTTCTCAATGAAAAATTGTATACCTTATCTTTAAAACCCAGGAAAAATGACTTGGTGAAATTAAAGCCTTACAGACATGTAAAATGTTAATACCAAAATCTAATCTCTTTCATGTGAAAAGTACATAAATATATTCACAGTAGCAATAATAAAAGAAAGCAACTTCAATGTAATCTAAGACCTAGAGAGCCCTAGGTAAAAAAAATTAATACTTACGGCTAAAATTTTCTATGACTCTTTAAAACACACACACACACACACACACACACACACACACACACACACTTTAAAAGATTGGTTTTTAAAACTATTACCTGAATGAACTGCTTTAGTTGTGCACCATTATTTTGATGGCCATCAAGATTTAAAACATTGTCAGGAAATTCCATCACCATCTTAATATGCAAAAGAATAAAAATCAATTATTTTCTCTTCTTTGAACACTTTACAGATTCTTAGGACAGAAATAGACACCCCCCACAAGCCAGATTCCCTCACCTTCCATCCTGCCCTCTGCCAAAAAAGGTATTTTTTGTTTGTTTTTAAAAATCCAAGTTATACAAGTTTCTAAAGCCAGAAAGAGTTAAAGCCATTAGGCACAGAAACACTGAAGTCAGGCAGATATGTGTTCAAACCCCAGTTCTGTTGCTTACAATCTATGTCATAACTCTGGGCAAGTTACTTATCCTGTCTTATTTTCAGCTTCCTCTTTTGTAAAATGAGATTACATAATATATTTTAATATCTTTCACATAGTGAGTTGTGAGGATTAAATTATATCTTAAAGTGTTTGTTGTGGTGGCCTATGATAGCATTTAACCTTATATTTTACATTAAATACCTTGACATTTTTAGTTATCCCTCTTAACTATGAAATTCAATAAATCTCATAATGAAATGATCATATATATATATGATACATATGTCACATATGAATGAGAAAGACTCAGATCAGTACTTGGCACATAGTAAATGTTTGCTCTAATTATGAACAAAAAGGATACACTGAGGTATTTATTCAATTATCAAAATTCATTACCAGAGGAAGAGAAATATAAAAAAGTTTACGGATATTTCAGAATATCAGATAATGGGGAATTAGTAATTAACACATTTCAATGATCCGTAATAGCACTGATATTAAGAAGTACCATAGTGCCAAAACCGGTTTGGCTCAGTGGATAAGAGCGTCAGCCTGCGGACTGAAAGGTCCCAGGTTTGATTCTGGTCAAGTGCATGTACCTTGGTTGTGGGCACATCCCCAGTAGGGGGTGTGCAGGAGGCAGCTGATCGATGTTTCTCTCTCATCGATGTTTCTAACTCTCTATCTCTTTCCCTTCTATCTGTAAAAAATCAATAAAACATATTAAAAAAAAGAAAAAGAGGTACCATGGTTAGGAGTCATTAGAACTAGGATATCAACAAATGAAAGAAGCAACCCAATTTCAGAGATGTTAAAAATATGGAAAAAAATTTTGCCTTCAAGACAATGAAATAAAGTAACACATTTATATCTTAATTAAAACATTGTAAAAGGTATTGAACATACTGTGCTAGAACAAACTTCTATTTCCAGATGACAAGGGCACAAACTCCTACACACCCAAAGAGTGAAATCAGGTTTAAAAGAGACCCATTTGAGGCAAAAACAAAACACTAAAAATCCCCACCCAATTGAATGTGATCTTAAAAAGATTCCTCCCTCCAACCAGCAACACAAAGACCTGCTTCTTTAATGGAAGTAACCATTTTTTCCCCCCATATTAGAAATGAGAGCCTTAAAAGATGCTTGTTCTAACAATAAACTAAGAACTGAACAACTTAATGGAAGTAACCATTTTTTCCCCCCATATTAGAAATGAGAGCCTTAAAAGATGCTTGTTCTAACAATAAACTAAGAACTGAACAACTAAATATAAACAGTATGTAAAACCTTTTTGTCTTTTTAAATATATTTTTGTTGATCTCAGAAAGGAAGGGATAGGAGAGTGATCAGTGATTCTCTCTCATCAATAATGAGAGAGAATCACTGATCAGCTGCCACTGGGGATCAAGCCCACAACCCAAGGATGTGCCCTGACTGGGAATTAAATCATGACCTCACCGGTCAATGCAGAACCACTGCACCACACTAGTTGGGCAAACACAAATAAATTTAACTGTCAAATCACAAAAGTATAAGATAAACTTGTAAAGCCACTTAACCAAACACTGCCAACCACTCCAAATCTACCATTTAAGCAACTTACACCTTTGTTTGCATTTTCTCTTTGCTTGATACAAATGTATACCATTTTACCATATATTAATTGCTGCCATACAAAAATATTTTTTAAAAATTACCTACAGTCCTAGCCAGTTTGGTTCAATGGGTGGAACGTCAGCCTGTGGCCTCAAGGTCCTGAGTTCAATTCCGGTCAAGGGCACGTACCTCGGCTCCAGGTTCCCCAGCCTTGCTCGGGTTGTGTGCATGAGGCAACCAATTGGTGTCTCTCTCAAACATCGATGTTTCTGTTTCTCCCTCTCCCTTCCACTCTTTCTAAAATTCAATGGAAAAATATCCTAGGGCTATATCCCAAGAAACCAGAAACACCAATCAGAAAGGATATATGCACCCTTATGTTCATAGCTGTATAATTTACAACAGCTAAAATTTGGAAACAACCTAAGTGCCCATCAGCAGATTAGTGAATTAAAAAACTGTTTGCTAGAACAAACTTCTATTTCCAGATGACAAGGGCACAAACTCCTACACACCCAAAGAGTGAAATCAGGAATGGAATACACAATGGAATACTATGCTGCTATAAAATAAGAAGGAACTTTTACCTGCAACAGCATGATTGTAACTGGCGAGTATTACGATAAGCAAAATAAGCCAATTGGAGAAAAAATAAGTATCACATGATCTCATTCATATGTGGAATGATGAACATAATTTGATGAACAAAAATAGATCCAGAGACAAATGACAGGGGAGGTTGGGGTGGAGGGGAGTTAGAGAGCAACCAAAAGACTTGTATGTATGCATGTTAGCATAACCAATGGACACAAGACACTGGGGCGATGGGGGCTTGCCCGGGGTGGGAATGGCTGGGAGGTGGGGGAAAAAGGAGACATATGTAAAACTTTAAACAAAAAAAATTAAATTAAAAATTTTTTAAAAGAAGAAAAATATCCTCAGGTGAATATTAACCAAAGAGAGGGAAGGAGGGAGGGGAAAGAGGAGAAGGGAGGAAAAGGAGGGAGAGAGGGAGTGAGGGAGAGAGGAAGAAAGGAAATTACCTACACTATTTTAAGATCAAAGCTATCAATTTAAGAAATATTCAAAGTGCCCTGACCAGGAATTGAACTGGCACAGAACAATGATCAACCAACTGAGAAGCTCAGGCAGAGCAAATAGACCTGATTACCATATATCTTCTAGGTTTCATTGGCACGTATATTATTAAATTTTCTCTTGTATAATACTTACTCTGCATTCACAATAAATACCCTGTCCTTGCTTTTCAAACATTTAGGAGAATGGATATTTTACCTTGCAGTTTTCTAGCCAATCGCTATATGCTTAACATTGAAAAATAATAGTAAGAAAAAGGGGGAAAGGGACACAAAGAGGATAGATGCACATTCTCCCCCATTCTTTAAAGCCACTTCAGATTCACTTAATCTTCAGATGCTAGCTTACCTAAAGACTGTCACACAAAGTATTTTAAGCATGGCTTCAAAGAGGAATCATTAGTGTTTTGCTTCACCGTGAGGCTGCCGATCCCTGCCTAGCCAAAAATAGAAAGAGTCATGGTCCTGAAATTATTGCTTTATAAAGTTTATTGGATCCATTACGCACTTTCACTCGTAAGTATCTGTCCTGGTTTCCACTTGACCACAAATCTGGTTTTTAGAGCATTCTCATAAATTCTCATCAACAATGTTGTTTGTGTTTATTAAAAACTAGAGGCCTGGTGCACACGGGTAGGGTCCCTAGGCCTGGCTGGCAATCAGGGCCGGCCTGCCGCCTGCCTTCCTTCCCCAGCTGCCGGCTGGGGCCTTCCTTGGTTCCACGCTGCCCCTAGTTGTCAGCGCATGTCATAGGGAGCTAAGGAAGTCGAACTCCCAAGGGGACATTTACATACCAGCCTTTTATATACAGAAGATCACTGCTGCCCAGCCAGAGTGGCTCAGTTGGTTGAGTGACATCTCATGCACTGAAAGGTTGTCAGTTTCATTCCTGGCACATATTTGGGTTGTGGGTTTGATCTCCAGATGGGAAACATACAGGTTCAGTGAATAGAGCGTCGGCCTGCAGACTGAAAGGTCCTAGGTTCGATTCTGGTCAAGGGCATGTGCCTTGGTTGTGGGCGCATCCCCTGTGGGGGGTGTGCAGGAGGCAGCTGGTCGATGTTCCTCTCTCATTGGTGTTTCTAGATCTCTATCCCTCTTCCTTCCTCTCTGTAGAGTCAATAAAATATTTTTTTTAAGTAAAAAATAATATAGATCTTCTATCTATCTGCTATTTTAAATTCTAGTAGCACTGAACAGCATTTTGGCCACAAAGCATGCCACTTTCTCAAATATTCCAACAGCTTACTTACTTGGGATTTTCCCAAATACACCTACATCAGCACAGTACTCAAGTTTTCAAACCCATAAATCTTTTAATATATGTGTGTGTGTTTTACTGACTTCAGAGAGGAAGGGAGAGGAAGGTATAAAAACATGCCTGAAACCAGGCATGTGCCCTGAACCAGAACCGAACAATGACCTGCTGGTACATGGATCAATGCTCAACCACTAGGCAACACTGGCTGAGCTTCCACATGGCTCTTTTACATGTGGATACAACATCTATATTAATAAAAGGGTAATATGCTAATTAGACCTGGAGACCTTCTGGACATCCTTCCGGACAAAGCCCTGGTGGTGAGGCCAAGCCAGAGGCGGTTAGAGGTGATCAAGCCAGGAGGGAAGGGCAGTTGGGGGTGATCAGGCTGGGCAACGGGGGCAATCAGACCAGCAGGGGGTGGGGCAGTTAGGGGTGAGCAGGCTGGGGGGGCGGGGGGGGGGGCGCGCCACACAGCTGGAGGCAATCAGAGGGTGAGAAGGCAGGGGTCTGCAGTTAGGGGCAAGCAGGTCAGCAGGCAGAGTGGTTAAGGGCAATCTGGCAGGCAGGTGGGTGAGGGGTTAGGAGCCAGTGGTCCTGGATTGCAAGAGTGATGTCCGGCTGCCAGTTGAGGCCAGATCCCTGTGATAACCAAGTCATCCCCCAAGGCCAATAGTGCATAATAAAAGCATAATATGCAAATCGACCGAATGGCAGAACAGTGAACGAACAGTGGAACGATGCTATGATACCCTCAGGTGCAAGGCCAGCCAAGACGGTGCAATGTGATTGGTTGGGGGTCCAGCCAGCACCCCATGATCACCCCACAGAGGGAGGCCCGGGCCACTGACCTGCAGGCTGCGGCGGGTAGGCGGGGCCTCCCTCTGCGAGGAAAGGCCAGGTCCTGGGTGCCGGAGGCCAGAAGGAAGCCCAGGTCCAGGGTGCCAGCAACTCGAGGGAAGGAAGGCCTACTCTTGCACAAATTTCGTGGATCGGGACTCTAGTATCACATAAAAGAGGAGGCTACTTCCTCACATACAAACCTAGTTTCATTTTACAAATATAATTTAAAATAGCCAGTTTAACTAAGGCTAGAGATTGTAGCATCTGTTAAAATGATAAACACATTTGTAACTGACTACCTGGATTTAACATCTAGGAGCTAACAAGATTCTAAAACTACTAGAAATAAAATAACACAATGTTTTCTCCTGCCTTACCTATGGATCCTAAAAACAAATACCAAACCAAATGTTAACTACAGGAATACACTGACACTGCTGTCAAACTATCAATAGACCTCTGCTCTACCTTGCCTCTTCCCCAACAGGTGTTTGTCTAAGTAGTATTGGTAGAATAGTTCTGAAAGAAATTTGTTTCCCTAAATATAATGTGTTGACAAGAATTTTCACTAACCAGCATTCAATGTCTGTGCAGAAGTTCAATACAAAAGCAATCAATAGTCCCACTCATTCCCTAGTGACAAAAACCCTTCTAAAACAAAGAAAGTTGCACCTTTTCCTAAATAAAATGCTATTTTGAGATATTTAAATTAAGTAAACCTAAGCTGTAGTTGCCTCGGTCAGAAGCTCACAATGCAATAAAAGCAAAATTCAAGTTCAGTTGAATACATTTCTCTGGAGAAATAAGTACAATAATACTTCATATTGCAAGGTTTTTCTATGGAAATTAGTATCATTGTACAGAGTATAAAAACACGCTCAAAGTTGTCTATTTTAATGTGCTATATATCAGATATATCAATGCTTCATTAAAGGTGGTTATGTGGTCATAAAGGAAAGAAATCAGTCTCTCAAATTTACGTTGATTTCCTCTACACTATGATATTATACACTCAATAGTAATCTATGTCCAAACCCACAAGATATTTTTTAAATTTCAAAGGCATTCTGGAATAAACATAAAAGATTGATACTAAACTATGTGCTCCAGAAAAGTGTTGGAGGGGGAGTAAAGAAGAAAATTATTGACAAATGAATTCTTAGTAGGTGTTTTCACAGAGTGCTAATTTTTTAAGCTGTTTATAATAAAAGTCCAATGTACTTTTAATGCAAAAAGTGCAAAAATCATAACCAAGGCATTCAAGTATTTTCTAATGCATCAACACAAATTCTATTTAAATCATAGCAGGCCAAATCATCTACCTTTTCCCAAGAAAACAAAATTTATCTCAGGTAATTATAGATGCTTTCACTTAAAAAGTTCAAACAGCTTGAAACCTATATGATCCTGTTAACCAATGTCACCCCAATAAATTTAATTTTTTTTAAAGTTCTAACAAATTAAGTCATTCAATAGCTCTTCTAATCCTTTTTAAAATACCGCAGCTCATTCAAGTCTTAATTGAGACTGGCCAACAGAAAGGCATAGAGTGGCATCTCTACAATGACTTGCACTTTATACAAAATTTGGAAAAAAGACATTAAAAAAAAATCAGGAACAAAACAGATCAACTGATTTTGAAAAACAAAAAAGCCCTAGGAGAAAAATGAAGAGACTAGTTACACATTATAAAAATAGGCAAGTAGGTTTCAGCATAATCAAAATAGATTTCAGAAGACATTGTGAATAGATTCATTTCATTTCTTAGGAAATAGTGGCAAGCAACTGCACTCATTTCCTGTTCAGGTTCAACTCAAATTTCTGCCATTTCCTTTTAAAGGAAATACTACAGCAACACAGGGGAGAGGGTCTGTAATTCTGTACTACCACCAAATCTAAAAAAGATTTTTTTAGATTTACCCAGAACTAGGTTTTGACATTCAAGATGAACAATCTGTTTTTTTATTGAGTTTTTACATCTTCAATAATGTTTGCTTCCTTAAAAAAAAATAACACACTAAAGACTAATGCCAAAAAAAGCCCATTTTGAAGAGTCATGGCCTAGCAGTAAAAATCATTTCTAAGAGTTTTAATGTAGAAGACAATACAATATTACTTACAGCGAAATCAGATCACTTAAGTGGAATTTTTACTGTGCAAGAGCATGTCACTGTGCCCTCAGTAATTATACTTACGCAGTGAGAGCTGTTGTATGAAGATAGACAGTATATAGGTACCAGTGTGGCTGTGACATTTCCAGATAATTAAGCCTCCCCGAGGGTAGGTGGTTTCTGTAAGGCATAGTAGGCCCTAAACGCCCAAGATCCTTCAACCCCTCTCCGAGGCGCGTGCTTTGGCAAAAGCAGCGTCTCCGAAAGAGACAGGGCAGAGGAAAACGGTTCAAAAAAAGAAAGGAGAGCCTGGGGGAAAGGGGCTCAAAGTGGGTACAGAGCGCTAGGGGCCTGCAGAGGTTACCGAGGGACCCACTGCAAAGGCTAGTTGGTGGGGCCTGCCGGAGAAAAGGCCTCGCCTAGGAGTTGCAACACACTCTTTTCTCCAGTGCGCAGCGCTCGGCCTGGGGGAGGGGGAGGAGGGAAACAGCTGCCAGACAGCGGAGAGCCCAGAGCCCGACCCAGCCCGCTCACCGTGAGGGTGTCGTCTATGTAGAGGGGAATCTGCCTCCTCTCGAAGGGGAACTCCTCTTCCCCGTCCCTGCACACTGCCACCAGTCGCGCCATCGTCCCTGACGCTGCCGTTGCCACCGTCACCACCTCCTCCCAGCTGCCGCCGCCGCCGCTGCTGCTCCTGCTGCCGCCGCCGCCGCCTCCTCCCAGCTCCTGCCTGCAACAGCCAAAAGCCGCGAGCTTCAGCACCCGCCGCCGCGCAGCACATTCGCCACGGGGGGGGGGGGGAAGGAGAAAAGCCGGAGGGGACTGGAGAGTCAAGCTGCGTTTCCCAACACCCGATTCCACACACGCTCGTCCAATCAGCGCCGAGCGCGGGCAGGACCCGCCCCCTCGCGCCGCGGGCCCTCCCAGCCCCTCCCCCCTCCCCCTCCCCACCGCGGCCGGCCTCCAGTCAGGGTCCAAAGGAGAGGCGGAAGGGACTCTGCGGCCTCGGGGCCTCTCCCGGCCCGCCACCGGGGCCCTGGCTCCAGGACCATCCCGCCCAGCGCCCGCTCCCCGCCGCCGGGGAGCCCATAGCTGACCCCGATCTCCCCCTTTCTTGGCGCGCCCCGCCCAGCCAGCCAGTCCCCTGGGCTGCAGTTGCCCAGCGCGACCCCGCCCCTGGGAGGGGTAGACCCCGCCTCGGCTCTGCGGAGGCCGAGGAAGCAGGTTCAGAGACCCTTTCCTCACTGTTCTCGGAAAAGGCCTCTGGGCTCTGACCTTCACCGTTTTCGTGGTCGCCTCCCTGACCCCCACCTTGGCTCCCCGTTACCGGCTGACGAGGCCCGCGTCAGGACCAGCCTGGGCGGGGGCGCGGCGCCGAATGCCGTTTCCCCTCCGGTCTCAGCCGCTCGCTCGCGCCGCGGGGAGTGGGGGAGGGAGGGCCGGGGGGGACTGGAGGAGGGTGGGGCCGGGAGAGACGGAGAACGCCGGGCGGGGCGCCTCCTCCTCCTCCTCCTCTCGCGAGACTGGACACCGGCGCCGCCGGCTCTGCGATTTCAAAACCCTGGTGGCGGGGCCGGGGTGCCCCGCAGGCAGCCTGGAGCCGGGTGCCCGCCACCCTCCCTCCCCGCTGGTCTAGCTGCTCAAATAAAATCGGAAACGGGACCGCGGGGAGTGAGTGAGCGGCCCTCAGCCCCTGGCCCCTGCCGAGCGAGCTGGGAGCCGCTCTCCCGAGAACCGAGGGGCGGAGGGAGCTGAGCGGAGCTGACTCAGGGCCCACCCGAGGGGACGGGCCGCGTGAGGACCTGGGTACGTGGGGGAGGAGCTGAGGCTTCCGAAACCCAAAAGGCGGGAACCAGGGAAGGAGAGGCGAGCGTCTGCGGGCTCAGGGACACACTCACACACACTCTGGGCTGGGCTTCCAGGTGCTGGACGTCGCTTCCCGCCAGGCGCCCCGATTAACCGGGAGCCAGCCGCGTCCCCGCTCCCCAAAGGCTGTGCTGAGATCCCGCCCAGCAGGCCGCCGGTTCTTAAGCGCCGAGTGAGGCAAATAGACTATTGTGAGAGTGGCTTGTGTCCTGGCCATTGGAACTTCTTGGGTTGGGTTAATATTAACTCGGGGACCCTGACCGTTCACCAGTTCCCTTGGGCAAAGTACCGGGACCGGCCGAAGGCGCTCCCTTCTTGCCCTCCCCTGAGCAGCGGAGCTGCAGGAAGGACAGTTCCTCTACACTCACCGAGTAGTCACTTCCTACCCTGAAGGCTTTGAAGGCCTGTTACAAAAAGCCAAAGTAATCGCTGGGAAGGAAGTATTTTGCCTAGGGAAAAGTCCTGAGGATTTTAAGATTAAATCTACCTGCTGGTTTTACAGATAACCCTGTAGGCTAGAGCTGTGATACTGACCTTTAAAAAATATCTCGGTCATTCCATGCAGCCTTAGAGATTCACAACAAAACCCCATAGTGCATCCTTAGCCATGTTGACTTAGGACATTGTGTGGTCACTGTTAGTGCAGGTGACATAATAAACCGGAAGAACCATTGTTCAGTCCCAAAAGTGTGCTTTTTCCATTAATTATGTCTTTTGGCCATGTCAGGAGAGCAAAAACAGTGTGGTTTGTTAGCTTAAGTTCAGTAGGTAACTAGGATATGCATGCAGCTTCTGATAGGTTAGAACATATAGCCAAAATTAGGGCATTTTTTAGAGAATCTTCTGTTTTATGTAAAAACAATCCTAAGGAAAAAAGAATACCGTGGCTTTTCAGATCTAAGGGTGCTCCTATAAAATCAATTCACATAAGATCTGTATATCTTTTAAACTTTCTTTGAATTATGGTTAGTAAAGAACATTGAAAATAAGCTCAAGATAATAGATGCTACTTTTAATAACTTTTGTAACTGAGTACACACTGGTAACTAACAAAGAACAGAATTTAAATGGGGATTTAAATATAAGAAAAGGATTTAAAATCCAAATATAAAACATAAGGAAACCACAAGACTCTCTCCATCTGAGATTACCTGGTTTGGATTTGTCTTTTGATTGTCATGTAGGTCTACTAAGCACATGCTTACTACCTTTGGACAATGTTTCACATACTATACATACTCAATACTTATAAGGCTAAAAAGGTGGATAATTTTCTACCTAAGTTGCTTTCTTAAAGAAGTAAGGAAATAGCCTGGGTACTATAAATGTCAAAATCATATTATAAATTCGTATTGAAGGAAAATGTTTAGAAAGTTATTTCATTGCAAAACAACTTCTAGGAGTTTTAACTATGTATCTTAGTTTTAGAGTGGGCACTCATTTTTATTTTCAGTTAGTCTATCTTCAGCAAATATTTCGTGACTTAAGTATCTGCCTCTAATTGGCAAAATAAGTGATTACTATATTTTTAAAAAAGCCTATCACTGCCTACTTTTAAATTTCAGTATTGGCATTGTGAAGGGCAAGGTAGGATTTGAAATACCAAGGAGAAAGCAATCAACAATTATTGCTGGTACCTAATAACACTTAGAAGAGATGTGATTATCAGCAAAATGCCATTCTTTTTCTTCTTAGGTCCCCAATGTGTGAGAGCCAGCTATAAAAATCAGGCATAGCCGAAACAAGTTTGGCTCAGCAGTAGAGCGTCGGTCTGTGGACTGAAAGGTCCCAGGTTTGATTCCAGTCAAGGACATATACGTTGGTTGCGGGCACATCCCCGGTAGGGGGTGTCCAAGAGGCAGCTGGTCGATGTTTCTCTCTCATCGACGGTTCTATTGTAGCTCCCTATCTCTCTCCCTTCCTCACTGTGAAAAATCAATAAAAATATTGGGGGCGGAAATCAGGCATAAATGAGATATGACTGTTCTCCAAGCTACCTGGGTTTAAAAGACTACAGATTTATTCCTTATTATTTACCTCCATAAACTAAAGAGCAAAGTATTTTTTTGTATGATGTACACAACATGCACAACATTGATATTCAATAAAAATAAAACTGTTGCCGGGACCGGTTTGGCTCAATGGATAGAGCGTCGGTTTGGGGACTGAAGGGACCCGGGTTCGATTCCGGTCAGGGGGCATGTACCTTGGTTGCGGGCATGTCCCCAGTGGGGGGTGTGCAAGAGGCAGCTGATCGATGGCTCTCTCTCATCGATGTTTCTAACTCTCTATCTCCCTTCCTCTCTGTACAAAATCAATAAAATATATTTAAAAAAAAAATAAAAAAATAAAATAAAACTGTCACCTCCTAAACACAAAGCTACTGATATATGATATATATGTCCTCTTTATAATTGTGTAAAATTAAAGTCATGGGAATGACTCACTTTCTGAAATCTTAGACCAGATTTTATGCTTTTTTTCCTTTCCCTCTTCCTTCTCTAGCCTCAAATATTGATAGTTGAAAAGAAAATTGAGTTAATCATAATTGTCACTATATTAACCATGTTTTATGTGGTAAAATCAATAGCAGAATGTTATTAAATTACCATGGTTTTCCAAATCTGTAAAGTGGGTTTTCTTTTTAATGAAATTAAATTCTGTTGTCTGTCAAAAGTAAGAGACATACTATTTTCCCTACTTACATTTTTTTAAAGGGAAAATGTCCACAAGTTAATACCCTTATTGTAATACCCTTGAAGGCAGGGACTATGTCTTATTTTCTGTTCTTTCCTGGCACTTACCTGTACCCGTTACTTAGGAGCTCAATAAATTTTTGTTGAACAGTCTTTTGCTCTCTCTTCTGTAAAGTCAGAATTGTCATTTTTTTACAAAATCTTGTTATGAATGCTATTTCATTCGTTTTTTCTTACATGAATATCATAATTGGAGGTGGAAAACACACACCGTACACTTTGTAGTTTTAAGTTATGATTCAGTATCTGTAATTGTGAAAGTTATTTACGACCTAGAAAAGGGTGAAGGGGCAGTTACAAGCAGCAACAGACCAGTTAGACCACATGCTCATTAAGTCATCAAATAACATAAATTACTGTGTGTGTGTGTGTGTGTGTGTGTGTGTGTATTCTGAGAGAGAAGGGAAAGGAATAGAGAAAAACATCATAGATCAACTGCCTCCTGCATGTCCCCTACTGAGGATCGAGCCTACCACCTGGGCATATGCCCTATCTGAAAATCGAATCGGCAACCTCTTGATTCCTGGGTTAACTGACAACGTCTGAGCCACACCAGCCAGGTATTAAATTACCCTTTTTTAAAGGAGAGAATTCGGAGGGCCTCTCAGCCCTCTTCTGAAGGCTTTCAACATATAAATTGTGGGGGATTAGTCCTGTGACTGACATAGCAGGAAAACCAAACACCTTTCCCAGTCATGCTGAGTTTATACTGTAATATTTCAAGTCTTTTTCTTTGAAAATAAAGTCTAATTTTTGTTTTTATAGCTATTTAATCAACATACTGATTTGAGGGGGAAAGTCCTTTCAGTAATAGATTACCTCCAAATATAATGTATTATAGTTACCAAATGTTAAATGGCACACAAATACTAAATTAGCCATCAGCAATGTAACGTATTAATTAGTATAGTAGTCATAGCTAACAAATCATGCAATAAAATTAATTTTGAACTAATTTAGAATTGAAAAGTGATTTTTTTAAAAAAAAAATCTTAGATTTCAAACAGCAACTTCAAAGGTCTGCTTCAAGTTTTTAAAAGAAGCTCTCACCCTGGCTGGTGTGGTGCAGTGGTTAGAATATCCTCCCTTGCACGGAAGGGTCAAAGGTTCAATTCCTTTGACCCTTCCGTGCATTCCTTCCACCTACTCCATAAGGGCACATACCCACGTTGCAGGTTCCATCTGCAGTCTGTGCTAATTACAGCAAACAATTCTGTATATTCTTAGGAGCATTTAATTGCTTTCTGACTTTATAGTATACTAGAGGCCCGGTGCATGGGTAGGGTCCCTAGGCCTGGCTGGTGATCAGAGCCAATCCGGGCCTTCCTTCCCTGGCTGCCAGCTGCTGGCCGGGTCCTTCCTGTGTTCCATACCACCCTCTGGTGGTCACATCATAGCGAGTGATCCAACTCCTGGTCAAACTCCTGAGGGAACAATTTGCATGTTAGCCTTTTATATATATAGAGGTCTGATGCACGAAATTCGTACAAGAGTAGGTCTTCCTTCTCCTGGCTGCCTGCTGGTACCCGGGACCCAGGCTTCCCTTGCAATCCCAGCTTTGTCTGGAAGGTCGTCCAGAAAGATGTTCAGTCTAATTAGCATATTATGCTATTATTTATTAGTATCCCTGCACACAAATCCATGCACCAGTAGCTCTCTACAGGGCCTGGCCGCTCCAGAGGCCCATCCATGGCTGGACACAGAATGCTTGCCTTGTCACCAGGGCAATGTCGCAAGCTTTCCTCCCCCTCCCTGGCCGCTCTGTGCCTGCTGCCCAGAGGCCCTCTGTGGCTGGGGTGGAATGCTTGCCTCATCGCAATGAAACGCGCATTCCACCTGGCTGCTTGCACTGCCCGCTCAGCAGCTCCTCCCCACACCCACCCTCCTAGGGGCTGAGGAACTCCTGCGGGGCTGAGAGGACTGGGCATCACCATATTTGTGATGGAGTGACAGTTAATTTGCATATCACCCTTTTATTAAATTAGTACAGTATTTGATCTTAAACACTTGCTTTCTCATATTTAGGCTTTTATAAAAGACTAGTGACCCAATGCACAGATTCATGCACATTGAAAGGAAATTAATTAAAAGAAATATTTTAATATCGCTACTCACATCTTGCTAATGAAAATAGGATTCTGCCAAGTCTCCTATTTACCTATTCCAGAACTTCTGTGAGGATCAAATAAGATGAGGCACAGGAAAACGCTTAACATTTGGTTAAACTATAAAATGTTTGCACCTGGCTATAAAGCAAGTCGTATTCCTGGGCTGAAGAAACTCCACAGATGCTAGTCACTAGGGAGAAGCAAGGTGTTGCTACATGATGTCATTAGGTAGTACCCACAGCCACTGTTTTGGGCCTGGGTGTGGGCCGCATTTTGCACCATGGGGTCCTGGCAGCTTTGGCTGTCGTTCCTGAGGTAGTGGCGAGGTCTGTGTCCCACTTGGGGGAAGCCGAGTGTTGGTTCGTCAGCGACAGGTCCGCGGTGCTGTTTATTTTTAAACTAGAGGCCTGGTGCACAAATTTGTGCACACTAAAAAGAAATTAATTAGAAGAAATATTTTAGAGGCCGGGGAGGGACCACGAGAGGTTGGCTCCAGGGTATGTCTGGACCATCTTGCCCAGTCCCAATCAGCCAGATCCCAGCAGCAAGCTAACTTACTGGTTGGAGCATCTACCCCCTGGGAGCCAGTCACATCATAGCTACCAGTCAAACAGATGGACACTTAGCCTTTTATATATATAAAAACTGAGCAGTAAAGAATGTTGACAATTCCACAGTTCACACTATGTTTTAATGTAAAGATTACAAAATACAATAAAAAAATACAGATGATATAAGGTGATACAAACTAAAATAAAAACCTTCCTCCCCATCCTCCAATATTCCAGTGTCACTACTATAAATACAATAGTTTCTTTAAAATACTGAAATTTAGTATTCTAATGAGTCATAAGGCTTCGTTTCTTCTCCACTGACTTATTTTACATAGTATAGAAATACAGTAAAGTATTAAGCTTCACTATTCTTATAGAGGACTGAAACTCTTAATTTTACAATAAAATATAGTTAACACTGGATTGCCAAAAGCTCTTTTTCTCCACATTTACTATTTATTCCTCATTAATTCCTCATCAAACACACACATCCAACCTCTATCGATCACCAAAATTTTATAGTCTTATCTTGCAAGTGTAGCATATATATAATTAAACAGTTGGTAAACATATAAAGATTGAGCAGAAAGAAGGCCCACAGGGTACTGCTGTGCAATGTATCTACCATCAGGTTGATTAGGCCAGTGGTGATATTTGAGAGCAAGAAAAAAATCAACTGGTTTCTGTTGATAGCTGTGATTAAACAAAGACTGGGTTTCTTTCCTTCAGCTTCAGACACTAGAGATTCTGAACGCTTTTTACTTGTAGCAGGAGACTGGACAAGTTTCCAAGAACATGGTACCAGAGCCCCTTGAATTAGAAATTTTGTAAAACTCAAAATTATATCACCTAGTAATAAGCAACTCAGTAAGATCAAGCTAGAAGCCACTATCCAAATACAAAAGGCTAAATTAGCCATTCTTCTAGATACTGCTTCTACATATACCTGAACTATGTAAAGAGATACAAAGAGGCTAATAGCTAACAATAGAATACCATATGCTACTTTAATCCAGTCTTTGATATGTGACCTTTTTTTAAGCACATATGACCCTGTTTGCACACCAGCCATGTGTATTACCACATACCCCAAGGTAGACATTATTCCTTCTCGGTTGGCATTTAATAAACCAACTCTTGTGCCACTGCCATCAGTGCCATACAAAATCAATCTTTTCAATGGGGTCAAGTCAAGGGCTAGCTGGTATAATACAGCAGTGCCAATGGCCACAATCCAGGACTTATTGGGGGGGAAAAACATCAAAAGCAGCGATGTTACCAATTTCACAACTATTAAGGTGAAGAAAAAGTTCCAGTGAACTCCATACTCAGTTATATGTTCCTGATAGCCTATGGATTTTATGATGATTAATCGTCCTGCTCCTAGAAGGACCAATGGCCAAACAGAGTACAATGACTTTGTGAAACGATCACATCTGGACCCTGCCATATATTTTCTCCTAATCTCTGGACAAACCATAGCCATTCCAAAAACAAAGCCTCCTGCTCCAAAATCCATTGCTCCTGTCCCATAGAGCTCAGTTTTGGCATATCTTCGGGGGAAAAGTGGGAAGTCCACAGCCAAAATGGCAACAGCTGTAAACGCACTGGTAATTACACGGAAACAGGAGATGGCTGGAATGTATTCTGATTCTAAACTAATTTTTAAGAATTTTTCAAGGATTTTCTGGCCAGGCATTTTGGCATAGCAAGTTCTCCGGCAGTATATTTGATAGAACAGCCCTGCTCCAAAGAGAATTGCAGTGAGGTACTCAAGGTATTGAAAGGAAGACAAAATGGTCAGAGTGGTCACCAGGGGAACTATCAGGAAAACAAAGTCAATGAAGAATCGAGTTCTCCAGGTGTGTGAAGACCACAAGTGCTGTGAGAGAACGATCAGGAGTCCTCTGCACAGGATGCAGAGCGCAGGGAAGCAGAAGCCCTGGGTAAATTCCAGCACGCTGGATCCATTGAGGTTACTAACAAAAGCTTCCTTCATCTGCTTTTGAGACATTTTTTCTTCTTCCTGTTTTCACAAAGAGCAAAGGAATGCATTTGTGGAAAGCGGTGTTCTTGTGGAATTGGCATATATATATGTACCTGACCTGCTCTTATCTTCAATTCCAGAGTAGAACCTAACTAAGTCTTGTGACCTCCTCCTTCCAAGGATTCCTCTTCCAAGAAGTCTAACACTAACCCATTAGGATACGAATGTTACCCTAATAGCATGAAATTATTGGTTAAAAAGCTTTAGCTATTTTCAGTATAAGGCAAACTCACAAAAAAAGTACATTTGGGATATAAAAGAACTCACAGTTGGATGTAAGTTCCTATTACAAAACATATATGTCATGAAGATTATTAATGAAAACTGAGTATGTGATACCATAATCAATAAAAAAATAAAAATTAAGAACAATCTTTTTTTAATAGAGTACACACAACTAAAGGCTATAAGTTAGATCAGATGGCATGGAAGGACAGGAGCAGAGAAGGCATTCCAGTACACTTGGGAGCTGGGGCCTTGGTTTTTGTTCAGAACCTCTCTGACAGTGTTGCCTCCAGGACACACACCTGGATCCTCCAGTGGCCTCCTGAGCCCCAGACTGCTCCCTACAGTTACGGAGTGCCAAATTGCACTTTAGGTATTAGGTTAGGTAGAATGGATGCTAATGGAGGGAGAAGGGGTAGTAATAGCACATACCAGGGTTGTTTTATCAAACGCCTTTCAGCCACACATCAATGTCTGAAAAGTGGCACACACGAATACCTTTGTTGGCCAAACAAGAACGATGTAGAATAAATGAATTCATGATCGCCTAAGCCGGTAACAAACCGATTGGCTGGCTTGAAAATAAAAGTCCTGCCCTGACCGGTTTGGCTCAGTGGATAGAGTATCGGCCTGCGGATTGAAGGGTCCCAGGTTCCATTCAGGTCAAGGGCATGTACCTTGGTTGCGGGCACATCCCCAGTGGGGGGTGTGCAGGAGGCAGCTGATCGATGTTTCTAACTTTCTATCCCTCTCCCTTCCTCTCTTGTGAAAAATCAATAAAATGTATTTTTAAAAGATAAAAAGAAAAGTCCTTTTCCACCACCGCGTCGAGCCCGTCTACCTTCCGTGCTCCGGTTGGTCTCGGGGCTCCCCGGACGGAGGCCGTCTACGTGGGTCAGGCCGCCCGCTTCCTCGGGCCCCGCGGGCCTACGCGGCTGAGCGGGCAGCTTCCGCCTCCCGAGGCGCGCTTCCGGCCGACGGGGGGGCGGGAGGGTCTGCGCTTCCGGGCCGGCGAATTCCGCGCGCATCCGGCCGTGGGCGGCGCTGGTTTCCTCGCCTGCTGCGGCACGGGGTGCCCGGCCCAGCGGTGCCGGGGCGTGGCCGTAGCCGGCCCGTCGGAGGAGCCGGAGCGGGAAAGGCGCTCCAGGGCCGCACCACCGCTCAGGCCGCGGCGAGGCCGGTCAGGGTGACGGGTCGGAGCCCCGGCGAACCTAAATTAGGCCGTGGCGTCCCCTCCCAGCCCCGCGAGGGCCCCGAGACCAGGACGCCCTGCCTCCCGCGCCGCTCCCGCCAGGCCCCGAGCCTCCCTGCCACTCCCGCCTTACCCCAGACTCTCAAAACGTGCGGTCCCAGGTGGAGCCCCCAACTCCGGGTCCCCGCACCGCCGGCGGGCCACGTGCGCCCCGCGCCGCGTGTGCGCGCCCCGCCCCGGGGGCGGGGCCAGCCGGCCGGCCGGCCACTTAGCGGAGCGGCGGCGGCGACGGGTGCGGGCCGGTCTCGCCCTTCTCCCAGCTTCACCCCCGCCCCTCCTCTTCCCTCCGCTCCTCGGGCTCTTCCCGCCGCCCCACCCGGCCCGCCCGCTTTTCCAGCCGGGCCGGCGGGGCCGCACGCTCAGGCCGTGGGATCGGTGAGTGCCACCCCAGCCCCGGTCTGAAGCCCTCCCGTGGCCCCTAAGGGGCGGGGAGGCCGGTTTGCCCCTGGAGCGCGGAGGAGGAGGTGAACAACTCCCCTTTCCAACGCGCCTTTTCCCTGCCCTTTCCTTTTTTCCCTTTTGACCCCTCTCGTATCCCAAGGGAAGGTAGCCTGGATCTGGCCCTTACCAGGAACTTTTAGGAACCAGGACATTTCATGGACCCTTTCCACCTGGCCAGCAGCGGGCGACCCTCGATAGGGGGTGGGGGAGGTCCGGGTTGGCAGGCTGGGTCCCCGCCCCTGCTCCTCTCCAGAGGGACCTGGGAGGGGGCGCTGGCCCCGGGAGGCGTCAGAGCACCCGCGCCCTTGGCTGGGGTCACGTCCACCTTCCCGGGAAGGACACGCTCTCCCCGTGCCAGGTGCTTAAGGAGCGGCATCCCAGCCCTGGGCCCGCAGGCTCTTTGCCAGGATCGGGAGCCCCCGGTTCCCACTGAGAACCTCAGGGCGGGGCTGGCGGGCCTGGCGAGGCTACCAGGACCCTCACCCGGCTTTTCTGTTCTGTTCTCTGAGCCGAGGAGAACCTGAGGCTGGGGAGGAGGAAGAGCTGGTGATCAGGTTGCCGCTTGCCTTGCTTAGACTTGGTGTTTCATCTATTCATTACCGGCTCCCTCCTGCCCACAGTGGTCACACCCTTTCCAGAACTACTCGGCTGGTAACCACGAAGCCGAGTGGGAGCAAGAGCAGGGAGGACTGGAGAAAACCGCTCTAACCTGACTTAACTCTGGCTGAAAGCTGACACTGCACATACTAACCAACATTTGCAAAGAGCTCTCACGGCTTCCACTAGCCCATTTGATCCTGAACTCTCTACACTGTGAGGTCTGGGTGTTAGTATTCCTTTTTGCAAATGACAGGAGTTAAGGGTGGGGCTGCAAGTCTGGGTCAGTGTGATGTGGAGAGTGAAGCCATTTGGAGACAGACGTCTCCTGCTCTACCCTCTCCACTAGACAGAAATATCCTCTTTTAGCAAGGCCAGTAATTGGTGGGGTGGGAGGCTAAAGTCAACCAGATACTCCAGGAAGAGAAATCAGCCCAGTAATTCACTGGTAAGTCACAGCACCTTCCTGGGCCACTGTGATTCCTCATCTTGCAAATGGAGATAGTAAAATCTACCGCACAAGGAGTGATTGTGGAGGAAATAAAGCTCAGCTCTAGTGATCTGCATCTGATTATAACCCCACAACCTCTTGTGCTCCGCCTCTGGTCCTCTAAGATGAACTTACAATTGAGGGAGTTTTGTTCTCCTTGAGTTTCTTGGAGCCCTCTGCATAGCTGTCCTTCGGATGGGATCAGTCAGTGTGGAGTGTGCCTAACAGGCCTGTTGCTCTTCTCTGCCTGAACTGTTCATTTCCCAGTTCCCAGGGAAGTTCCTATTCCTGTTCTTTCAAAGGCCAGATGTATTCAGAGCCTTAAGAAAGTCTCCACCCAATTAAAAAAAAACAAGAAAGAAAAAAAAAAGTCTCCCCCTCCTGGCGGACATGGCTCAGTAGTTGAGCATCAACCTATGAACCAAGAGGTCACGGTTCAATTCCTGGTCAGGGCACATGCCCGGATTGGGTTGTGGGCTCCATTCCCATGGTGGCACATGTAAGAGGCAGCCAATCGATGGTTCTCTCATGATGTTTCTATCGCTCTCTCCTTCTCCCTTCCTCTCTGAAATCAATTTTTTTCTTTAAAAAAAAAAAGTCTCCACCAAGGTGAATCCATTTCAGACACCCCTCATCCACTGCCTCGCTTTGCTGGGGCAGTGTGTAGCCTGGGAAATTCTGAGTCTGAGGGTCACTTTCAGTTTTACAGAAATTGGCCTAAGCCCAATCTCACAACACCCTTCTCTCAGGTGGGTTCCCATCCTCTGAAATTCTCATTTTAAAGTTGATACTGGAGTATTCCACCTGATTAGTGCCCCCAAATATTGTTAATTGTACTAACAATATCTCCCCTCGGAGTGCATATTCAGATTTGTGTTTTGTGGGGTGCTTTCAATCCATGACCTCATTGACCTTCACAACTACTCCTGTGAGGTAGATTTTACTATCTCCATTTGCAAGATGAGGAATCAGTGGACCAGGAAGGTGCTGTGACTTACCAGTGAATGACTGGGCTCTGATTTCTCTTCCATGGAGTATCTGGTTGACTTTAGCCTCCCACCCCACCAACTACTGGCTCTGCTAACAGAGGATATTTCTGCTGAAGCCGGTTTGGCTCAGTGGTAGAGCGTCGGTCTGCAGGCTGAATGGTTCCAGGTTCGATTCCGGTCAAGGGCATGTATATTGGTTGCGGGCACATCCCTGGTGGGGGATGTGCAGGAGGCAGCTGGTCGATGTTTCTCTCTCATCGATATTTCTAGCTCTCTATCCCTCTCCCTTCCTCTCTGTAAAAAATCAATAATATTTTTTTTAAATAAATAAAAGAGGATATTTCTGTCTAGTGGAGAGGGTAGAGCAGGAGATGTCTCTGTCTCCGAATATCTTCACCCTCCACCTCACACTGACCCAGATTTGCAGCCCCACCCCTAACCCTGTAGTAAAACTAGCCCCGGAGGAGCCCGGGAGCCTGCAGAAGCTCTTGTAAAAGTTCCCCCTGTTCCCTACTTGGCAGGCACAGAAGGGACTTCCTTTCTGCCCAGGCTGGCTCTGGTTCTCATTTTGGTTCCTCTGTTCTGCGGGGAGCAGGAGTGAGTCACCTTAAAGAAGCCTTCACCTGTGTGTGGCCCTTGTCTTCTCTCCTGTGCCATAGGCTCTGCAATGACTCACCTCAGATTCTTCCAGAACTGAGCTCTTTGCTGGACCCATGCCCGAGCCTGTGTCCTCATGAGTAGGTGGATTGCACTCCTTGTGCCTGCAACCCAGAACTCTGGCTGACCACACTGAAGCAGGATGCTCCAGCAGGTAAAACTTCGCCCTCAGATACCCCAGCCCCAAAGCACCTGAAGCACCTTTGCGTCTTTGACTTGTCTGAATGTGGTTTCGCTACCCTGGTGGGGAAGGAAGAAAACGACCCCTTAAAGGTCTTTTCTCACTTCAGGTCGTTATTCCAGTGCCTTTCACCTGTGTTAAGTTCTTCCTGATACCTAATTTGAATCTCTCCTGTTGTAGTTGGTAGCTCTTTTCCTGGGGTGGTTAAGGGAATCCTGAGGGCCCTTTGGTGACCTTCAAGCCTGAACTAGTGAGGAAGTCCTGAGAGATGTCACTGCCAGCTGGAATTGCTGAGGCACAGTGGAAGCCTGGGGCTTCCAAAAGGAGGTGAAGCTGAGAGATGTCCCTGAATATGTCTCCTTGAAACTGGGCCTTAAAGAAAAAATAAATAAATAAATAAAAAGAATTAGCCAAGTAGAGAAGGAAAATAAACGGTCCAGACAGAGGTCAGTCTGTGCAAAAGTGTGGGAGAAGATGATCTCTGTGGAAATAGAGAAGGATTTTGATGAATGAATCACAGGATATATGGGGAGTTGCTATTGGATCTCTGCACTCAGACTATGATCCTCAAAACAGAGGGATTTCCAGGGATCAGCACTTATTCTGTAGGCCAAGACTCTGCCTTGTGCATCAAGGTGGGCCCAAGTTCAGAGAAGAGGCAACATCTTTGTCGCCCTAGCAGGTTTAGCTAAGAGAATAGAGCGTCAGCCTGTGGACTGAAGGGTCCAGGGTTTGATTCCAGTCAAGGGCATATGCTCGGGTTGCAGGCTCCATCCCCAGTGTGGGGCGGGCGTGTAGGAGGTAGCTGATCAATAACCTCTCTCCTCATTGGTGTTTCTATTTCTCTCTCCCTTCCTCTCTGAAATCAATAAAAAAAAATCTTTAAAAAAAATAAACTTGTCATTGGGCCTCTCAAATGACACCTGCCATCTGGGCTTGAGGAATTTGAACTTGTAGAGTTCACTAGTCTCATGGACATTCACACAGGTCATATCACAGACCCTTTCCTCCAAAAGCAGTTTCATCCACGTTACTGTCTTCTATTCTCCACCCCATCTTCCCTACAACCCCCAGAGAGAAAAGAGGAGAAATGGTTATAAGAAACGTGGAAAGTGTTGGCATCATGCATGGAAAAGGGAGAAGGTGAAAGAGCCTGTCCTCTTGACTTCTGAGCCTCTTAAGTAGACCCAGGGCAGAGGAAACTATTGATAGTTGTATAATTAACCAGATTAATCAAACCCAAAGAGGCAGGTGATGAAGGCCTTTTTCATCTCAAATTGAATTGTTTCTTAAAAAAAAAAAAAAAAAAAAAAGGCCCAAAACATGTTTCTTTTCCTTTGTGATACTCCTATAGCAGCCCCCTACCATGGCCCCCAACCCTGCAGGCCCAGTAAGGCTAGTAGCTGGCCAGCCTGGAAACCAGAGCTCATGGCATAGGAGATGTAATAGCATTTATTGATTTATCCAGGATTCACTATGTGCCAAGGACTAAGTGTTTTTTATATCGCTTCTTGTTTTTCTTCCCAATAGCCCTGTGAACAGGCTTTATTTTCTTTTATTTACAAAAAAACTGTGGCTCAGAGAGGTTAAGTCACCTACCCAGGCTCACAGGCTTAATAAGGGACAGAACTGAAATTTGAACCCAACCAGACTAAGATACTGGAAGCCAAGTCTCTCTCTACTGCACACGCCTCTACCCCTACACAGCTGCCAGCTGGTCCGAGTCCCAGCTCTCCTGGCCCTGTTACCCCCTCCCAGGTGAATGGCCATAGTTCAGGCCCGGCTGCCCCTGGCGGGAAAGCCCTCGGAGAAGACCTGCAGGAGTTCCTAGGCCAGGAGGCCCCGCTGCACCTGCTGGATGACCTCACCAAGGTGAATCCTGTGACGCTGGAGACAGGTACGGGCCTCCCTCTCCTCAAGAGCGCCCTCTCCGAGAGGGTGGCACCTTGGTGTAGGTATTCAGCACAGCTTCTCCTGAGCAGACCACGGCAGGCAGGACTCCTGACCTGCAGCCAGACACGCTGCATCAGACCTGCCTGGCAATTGCATCTGGGCTCCCCGGGCCTGACTTTGCTCCAGATTTGGCATTCATCTTAATTAGATCTTGTACCTATTCATCAGGGAGCTGCTGGAATCTAATGGCTCTTGGCTGATTGCAGAGGGAGTGCAGTTAGGCAGATGTCTGTGTGTGCTCCTGTCTGCATTTAGGCCAGAGTTTGCTAAAAGCACCTTTGCCTCAGTCCTGAGGTGTCTGCAGGCCCGGTACATGGCAGACACATTCTACACCAATGCTGGCTGCACCCTGGTGGCTCTGAACCCCTTCAAGCCTGTCCCTCAGCTCTACTCGCCAGATCTGATGAAAGAGTACCACGCTGCTCCTCAGCCCCAGGTAAGACTCAGCTACTTCCTGGGCCCCCGGACTCCCCTGACTCCCCTCAGGCCCTGTCCTTATCCATCTATGCATCGGCCATGCTGGTGCCACAGCCCTGTCCATCAAGAGCTCGAGGAATTTTGAGCACAAGACAGTGGTGCAAAGTGAGAGGTAAATATTTGTTTAACTGGCCGAAACCGGTTTGGCTCAGTGGATAGAGCGTCAGCCTACGGACTGAAAGGTCCCGGGTTCGATTCCGGTCAAGGGCATGTACCTTGGTTGCGGGCACATCCCCAGTAAGGGGGTGTGCAAGAGGCAGCTGATCGATGACTCTCTCTCATTGATGTTTCTAACTATCTCTCTCCCTTCCTCTCTGTACAAAATCAATGAAATATATTTAAAATATATATATATTTGTTTAACTGAGTTTGGATCATAAAATAGGGTCATAGGGCAAAGTATTTTTTTTCCTTATTTATGAGTTTAATCGGAAAGGATTTACAAAGATATGTTTGTGTATTTCCCAAACATCTGTTTGGGGAAAAAATACAATTAATGCGCTAAGGATTACCCTAGAACAGTGTTTTTCAACCTTTTTTGGGCAAAGGCACACTTGTTTCATGAAAAAAATCACGAGGCACACCACCATTAGAAAATGTTAAAAAATTTAACTCTGTGCCTATATTGACTATATATAAAGTAATTCTCTTGAATAGGAATCAAATAAACACAAAGAAAGTATTTTATAATTACTTTATTATGAAATATTAAGTAAACAAAATAGTGAAAAATTATAAAATTCTTGTCTTGTCTGCACCTATGGCACACCAGGCAACATCTCACGGCACAGCGGTTGAAAAACGCTGCCCTAGAAAACTCAGCGCATGTTCATCTCACATGAGAGGAATAAATTCTTATGGGGTGGGGGCATGTAGAATAAACTCGCTGGTGTGATAGTGCATCATGTGTTCAGGGAAAGGCAAGAGCAGACTTGCTGGCAGGAAGGAGCTCTTGGAGAGAGGCAGTAGATGAGGTAGGAAGAGAGGCTGAGATAGTCTGAGTCATCACAACAGGCAGAGAGTCCACAGAGCTGCTTCCAGGAGTGGAGGTGGACTGAGTGGAGCCCACTGTGGGGAGAATTACCCTGGAAGCTGGGAGAGTTGCATTGAGGAAGGTGAGGCAGGAGGCAGGGAGAACAGTTGAAGACTTGGTAATAGTCCAGGTGAGAAGTGACTGGGGCAGAAGCTGATGGAGAGAGGGACAGCTCTGATGCCATCCAGAACTGTGCCTTCTCCTTCAGGAAGCTGTGGGTAAGCAATCCTTGTGGGGTGGAATCATGTGAAGTCTGATCCGAGAGCCCATACTCACTGACCATCTGCCTCCTCAAGGGCAAAAGCCATGTCATGGTCCCCTCTGCTTTCCCAGTGCCCACCTTGATACCTAGCACACGGAGGACAATTTCTATTTGGTGATGGAAAGGAGAACAGTGGCCTTGGAATGCAAGTCAGATGGCTTCACTTACTTGCTGAGTGGCCTTGGGAAGGTTATTTAACCCCTCCGAACCTCAGATTTCTCATCTATAAAATACATCTAATACAGACGTCTTAGGCAGTAACTTGAAAGAAAATTCTTTGCAAACTGCAAAGTACAATAACAAAATAATACAGAGCAGAATAAGACTATTAAGATAAGATGGGAGGATAAAGTATTCAAGGCTAGCGCTGCTTCCAGACTGAGAGAAGACGAGTGGGCAAAGCCACCAGGGGGGCCCCACAGTTGGGCCTAACACTGTTACATCCAGGACATTTTTCTAGAGGAAGCCTCCGGGCACTGCTGTTGGCAGGCTCCTCATCTCAGCCATCAGCATTCCTTCCATGCATTCCCTCACATGACCTTTCACCCCTTGCTGTTTCAGAAACTGAAGCCCCACATCTTCACGGTGGGTGAACAGACCTACAGGAATGTCAAGAGCCTGATTGAGCCAGTCAACCAGTCCATCGTTGTCAGTGGAGAGAGTGGCGCTGGAAAGGTAGGAGGGCCTCTTTCCCATCCTGTCCACTTCATGACCGGCTGGGTGGGCAGAGAGGGAGGGGGACATTCCTCATGGAGCCGTTTGCTACCTCGTCACCCCGGACAGGCTGCCTGTAGCGGGTCGGCAGTGTGTAGTGGTGGGCAGGAAAGGAAATCAAGAGACTGGATTCTAGTCTAGGCTCTTCACCAGCTCTGATGTAACTCTAGGTGAGATACTTTCCTCCTAGGCCTTCATTTCCCCATCGTAAGTCTCTCCCAGCTCTGACACCGATGGAAACAAAAGATAGCTACTGGGGATTCCAGCATAGTGGTTCAGAGCACATCAGAAAGATATTTCAATTCTGCACACCTGTTCTTTTACCTATAAAATAGCAAGGAAAGGAGGACCAACACCTGACTCATGAGACTTCTGTGAGAGTTAAATGAACCAGTGCAATAGACACGGAAGGTAGCGGGGGTTACTTACGGGAAAGGGTTATTGCATCCTCTGTGTTGTCCATGATGGCAAGGGCAGTGCCTTGGGCCAGAAGCTCTGGTGAGTCATGTGGCTCCCTGCGGAGCAGAACCACATAAGTGAGACCAAATGTTGCACAAGAATGGGTGAGGAGTTGCATAGCTGGTCAGAGGAGGCTACTGGTCCAGGCCTCATCGTCCTGGCAAGCCTTATGCAACAACCTCTCCCTTTCCACCAAACTTACCATAAACCCCCACTGTCTACACTCACATATGAGGGAATCACTGAGTACTGAGGCCCTGGGCTCGCCACTGAGGAGTGGCAGGGGGAGGAACAGAGATGCAGCTGGCTTTCAGGGGGCTCTTAGTCCGCTGGGAAAGATAGACAAGGAAACAGATGAAGGCAGTAAGCTGCAGGGATGAGGACTTGGACTTGTGTGGGGAGGAGATCTTAGAAACTTGTATCCAGGTGGCCAGTGCAATGACAGATGTCCAGATCCTGGACAAAGCCCACTGTTCCTCTGGGGAGCTGCAGCTGGACCTGGCGGGAGACTCATGCAACCAGAGCTCAGTAACCCATTCCTGAGCAGCTGCTGTGGTCATGGGCTGGCCTGGTAGATTTATTTTTAAATAGCATAGTTGCATAGTTCAACAATCAGGCAATATTGCAAGGCTTACAAAGAAAAACAACAACCCTGCCCCATATTTCTCAACCCCCTGGCTACTTTACATCTGATAGCAGTGTGTTTTTATCATATTTCTAACCAGCATGATATTGTTAGTGATTTTTTCCCCCCCTCCATTTTTGGACCTAATCTTTTCATTTCCTACTTTGATAAGGATTTAGTCTTATTTTCCTGCCCCCAAACGCATAAGTACTTTTATCATGATTTCTAATTAAGTTAATAGGCAGTATTTATATTATAACCATGTAATCTATGATTATATTTGCTTGTCTAGTTTTTACTTTCCCTCCTATAATTACCCCAGTTTTCTCCTTGTTTAGTTTCTACATGCCTATTAAATTATTACCAAACTTATCACCAAAGCTTTTCCAGCTTGTTCAGCTGGCAAGTCCATCTGGTGGTTTTTTTTCTTTGAGGTGCCCTCCCCAGAGCTCTCCGATCGGCTCCCATCTGGCCTAGCGGCTGCCGGGGCTGCTGCCATGCAGCTGCTACCTGGGAGCTCTCTGCTCACTCCGGTCAGAGTGCTGTGTCCACGATAAACCCCCTCGCTGGGATCCATGGTTTCCTTTTCCCCTACTGCTTTGTGTTTATGGAGCACATCCTTTACTAGCTTCCTGGGAAAGGTAGTAAATGAAGGGCAAATTTTTGAGTTTCCCATCCAAAAATGTTTATTCTGCCTTAATTTGGATATATTGCCTGGGTTTTATAATTTCAGGTTAGAAATACTTTTCTTTCCTATATCCTTTTGAATGTTGCTTTTGAAAGTCCTAGTCCCTAAATTGTGATTTTACTTTCCAAAAGCCGTAGGTATTAAAACTAACAGTAGTATATCTTGGCATGGACTTTTTTTTATTTTTTTTATTTTTATTTTTTTTTACTGTCTATGATGGATACTTTGTGTGGGTCTTTTTAACTTGGAAACTCATGTTTTTCACATAGGGAAGTATTTTTGTAGTATATCTAATAATTCATTCCCCTCCATTTTTCTTTCTGGAGCTCCTATTAATAAGTCTGATTAATTGTTTAATAGTCTTATTTTTTTTACCTAATCTTCCATCTCTTAACATTTTGTTCCATCTTCTGGAAGATAGTTCTTATTTTATCTTTACAAAAAAAATATTTTCCTTTTTTTTTTTTAATAACTTTCAATTCTTTTGAATTTTTGTTCAAAATTTTAATTCTAAGAATACTCTCTTGTTCTCTATTATTTCCCTCCAGTATCTTGGTCTTATTTCATAGGTTCAAAATCTTCTCCTATTGTTGAGAATATCTCATAATTTTACTTGTCTTCTGCTCCTTGCATTGACTGTTTCCTTCTAGTTTCTTTCCTCCATTTGTTTTTATATTTGTCATTCCATGTAAAGGAAGTTAACTGAATAGTTATTGATCCTCAAATATCTGTTCATACTTAAGACACAGTAGCCTGCTCAGGTCAAGGTGTGTTGTCCCATCTCTGCCCCAGGCCCCCTTGTTTCTTTTTCTTAAATGCATCCTCTGAAGTTAGAAGTAAGCACTCGCCATTTCACAGAGCGGGGGAAGTGCTTTGAATTCAGCACGGACACACTTGAATTCAGCATCCACCCATTTGGTTAGCACCTCGCTTGGTGGAGATTGTGCTGTGGGCACCGTTCCCTCAGGCAGGCTCAGAGGTGGAGGGAACTCGGGCAGGGCTCCCGCAGGGCTGTTTCTGCCGCAGACATGGACATCCCGTTGCCTGATGAAGTTCTACGCTGTGGTGGCTGCCTCACCTACATCCTGGGAGAGCCACAAGATTGCAGAGAGGATCGAGCAGCGCATCTTGAACTCCAACCCTGTCATGGAAGCATTTGGTAAGCTCAGTGTCCTCTGTCCCATGTCCTCTGGGATTTGCCACCTTCCAGGGAGAGGAGAGTGAAACCCTCTCTTTGGGGGTTGGAGGATGAGTGTTGCATTCACTGCCTTGGGTTCCCAATCTCCTCCAGGTACCCTGAGCCTCTTTCCAGGAGAGATGCTGTCATCCAGCCATCTCCTCCCTCTAGCCTACGCAGATGTAACAGTGGTGCTGGAGAGGATCTTGTGGCTCCTCTGGTCTAACCCTGATGGTTCAGAGGAGAGGGGAACTTGTCTAAGGATGGGCAACAGTTAGTGTCCATGTTGGGACTCTAGATGTTGAGCCTACTGTCTAACTCAATAGTGACAGCTTGTTGTTTTTATCCTTTCCCTTCAAAGAAGACAGTGTCTGGCTGCCTAGGCTTGCTCATTTCAGTTCATTGCCAGGAAGTTCTTCTAACTCCTCAGTTGCACTTGCTGAAGCCCAAGTGCTCCTTCCTTAGTCCTGTCCCCTGTGGCATAGAAACCAAACAGGGCTTTTAGATGGCTTTACAGAGACAGCCCCAGCAGACCTGCAGCCACTTGGCCCGGGAGGACTCTGTAAACATAGGGGAGCGGTACAAACAGAGGTGTGATCTGTAGGGAATGCGTGCACGCTGAGGAATAACAACAGCAGTCGCTTTGGGAAGTTCATCCAGCTCCAAATGAACAGGTAATTGCTGCTGCCGCCACTGCCCTGGCTGATGGGAGGTCGGGGGCAGGGAGTCTGCAGGTGGCTGGAGTAGTCTCTAGCCTGGGCCACCCCTGTGGGCAGAACCCTGCTCCTCCTGGCATGCACATAGATGGGATCAGTGAACCCTGAAGGTGATCTTTGAATCTAGAGAACTGTAGCTGCTCAGCCTTGGAGAACCTGGGGCAGCATGCTTGTCACAGCCTGTGCGCTCCTCCTGGCTTCTACCCTTGCTTGGGGACTTATAGTTAAACAGCCACTTCTGTGGGCCACAACGCTGAGCTTGAACCTGGCAGGGCTTCTGCTGCTGCCTTGGGATGGGGCATAATGACTTACAGAAGCCTTGGCTCTGCCCACCTGAGCTGGTTACAGGGGAATGTCCCGTACCCCTCAAGGGCCTGCTGAGTGGTCCCTCGTCCTCATGACCCCCATTGGCTAGGTGGAAGAGCCTGGTGGGGATGGGGGGTTGCAGTCTGGCACACAGTAAGTGCCTATGGAATGAATGGGTAACTAATGGGCTCTGGCCTGCTTGTGCCAGGGCCCATCAGATGACTGGAGCTGCAGTCCAGACCTACCTCCTAGAGAAAACGCGCGTGGCCTGCCAGGCCTCCAGTGAGAGGAACTTCCACATCTTCTACCAGGTCTGTGCCCGGTGGGGCCCTCAGCTGCCCAGATGCTGGTGGAGATAGCCTGTGACTCTTAACCCCTCCTTCTGCCCCATGCCTGCCTCTTTCATTGGCTTCCAGTGGTGCCACCACTTATTCCAGCAGACTTTATGCAGCACTGCCGCACACTGGACCTGGCTTCTGGGATAGTTTGGCATGGGGATGTGTATTACCTCCTCTATCAAACCAGACATGCTGAGGACTCTCCTTAGAATGGCAACTGTTTCCTCCAAACAGAACGAGGACTTCCCCAGAGCTGTGCCTCTTCCATCAGATGGGTGGTCCCCCAAAGCATGGGTAGTGTGTCCCCGGCTCTCAGATTGGGCCTGGGGCCTCCCCAGGGAGGAGTTGTGCTTTCCGCAGACACAGGCCTCCTCAGAGGGTGTTGGGCACCGGGTTGTACACACGAGGACTAGTTGCTGCTGCTTTTGCCCCGTGTCTACCCTGGGTGCTCGACAGTCTTGTGATGTCACTGCCATTTCTCTTTCTCACTCCTTTTATCTCAGCCCTAGGCCTAAACAAGCCTGGGCTTCCCTCGCACCCCCAGCTCAGCAACCTCCCCCCTCCCCCAGATCTGCAAAGGAGCCAGTGCAGACGAGAGGCTCCAGTGGCACCTCCCCGAGGGAGCCACCTTCTCCTGGCTGCCCAACCCACACAGGACCTTGGAAGGTAGGGCGAGCCTTACCCAGCACCCACCCCCTCTGCTCACAGCCTGCCTCCTCACCCTCCCTGCCCCTGCTGACCTCCGGTCCTGACGCTGGGCCGTCACTTGGGTTTCTTTTCAGAGGATTGTTTTGAGGTGACCAGAGAGGCCATGCTTCATCTTGGCATCGACACCCCCACCCAGAACAACATCTTTAAGGTCAGAAGGAAAGCCATGGCACTTACATTTGCCTGAGGTCTCAGGAAGCCCCTCCTCTGAACCTGAGTCTTCCTGAGAATCTGAGACTCTGGGCCCCGCCTTGCAGTCACCAAGAAGTGGACGCTCCTCTGAGCCACTGAACCGGGACACGGTGTCGGTGCGAGAGGCATAGAGCACATAGTTCTGTATATAAAACAGCATTGTGAGCGCCAGAGCTCAGAGGGCAAGGAGCCTGGGTCAGCTCGTACTGCAACAGTCAGAGTAGAAAAATAACGCTGCCACGTTTGCCCAGGGCAGCTAATGGGCTCTGGTGTGTAGGAATTTTAAAATAACATTAACACTCTTTAGCTCACGAGTTTTCAACAGGCCTGTGTGTAGGGAGTTATTCCTACTTTATGCTTGAGAAGACTGGAGAGGTAAAGTGACCTGCCGAAGGTCACTGATACAGATAGACTTGCACCAGGCGGAGTAAGTCCAATCCCCACCTTCTTTCCCCTCCTCTCCAGACATGCTGACCCAGGTGACCTGGGCTCCTCTCATCCCCATTAGTGGCTGTTCTCCTCCCATCTTTCTTTTCCTACTGACCACCTCCTGCTCCCTCACCTCCTCACCTGCCAGAGCAGCGGGAGCGAGTAGATAGGATAGGCTGGCAGCAGAGACGGGAGCCCCTGCAGGGAGGTGGCAGTGCAGTGGAAAGTGGCCTCCATCTCCAGGTGGGCTCCTCAGGCAGGGAGGGGATCACAGCCAGTGTGGGCACTGCCAGGCAAGCACTTGGCCAGAGGGACAGCAGGAGTGGACAACAGTAGGATGTCTAGACAGGAGGTTACAGATCCTCCCCTCGGCTGGGCCATCGGAGCCCAACTGTGCTGAAAGAGAGCCAAAGGAAGCCCAAGCCCAGCTCCACAGAAGCAAGCTGCTCATGAGGAACAGAAGCTGTGTCCTACAGCCTGCTCCAGAGGGGAAGGCAGAGGGACAGACCACAGTGACCTGGGGGCCCACCAGCTGTCCTGGAGGCTCCTGTAGTCAGACTGCCCGGTTCTCATTTAATCTGCCCCTTCGCATCTGTGTCATGGACATCACTGCAGCACTCGCCTCACTGATTAACCAAGTCCTAGCTGGTTGGCTCAGTGGATAGAGCGTTGGCCTCGGAGCAAAGGGTCCCAGGTTCGAGTCCAGTCAAAGGCACATGCCCAGGGTTCTGGGCTCGATCCCCAGTAGGGAACGTGCAGGAGCCAATCAATGATTCTCTCATCATTGATGTCTCTCTCTCTCTCCCTCTCTGAAATCAATAAAAGTATTTAAAAAAAAAAAAAGATTAACCAAGATGATGCATGTAACGTCTCTCAGAGTCCTGCAGCAAATGGGCAGTAGCTGGGAGCTGCTATTCTTCTTCTGTTGTGATTATATTTAGCGGAAGAGAAGCCTTCCAGGCTGGACTCCAGCCCTTACAAGGTGCCCCCTGCGTGTCTCCTTTCTCCTGCCCCTCAGGTCCTGGCTGGACTGCTGCACCTCGGCAACGTCCGGTTTGCTGACTGTGAGGATGAAGCCCAGCCCTGCCAGCTGATGGACGATGCCAGGGGTGAGAGCAAGGGTAGCAGGGGCTGTGCCTCAGGCTTTGGTCACAGACCCAGGGAGCAGGGCTGGTCCTGCCCAGAAAAGAGCCAGCACCGGTGGGATTGGGTAGGAGGCCAGAAGGTGAAATTTGGAATCGATGCCCTTGATTAAACATCAGCTGTAGCGTCCTGCCTTGGATAAGTTACTCCTTACCCCATCTCTGAAGCAGGCAGCATTGTCCCCATTTTACACAGGAGCAAACAAGAGTAGGAGGGTTTATAATTTGTCCCACACGTGGCAATGTGGACTGGGACACGGAAGACCTGGGTTCATGTCCTGCCTCTGCCTTCGGCAGGTCTCTCCGCCTAGCAGCAAGGCTGCTGCGTTCATCTGGGTGGGTGACTTCACTGCCTTGTGAAGGGGGCTGTGTGGACGGAAGGTTTGTCCCTCTCAGGCTCTGTCAGAACATCGGCCTCGCTGCTCTGGCTCCCAGAGGACCCGCTGCTGGAGACGCTGCGCATCAGGACCATCAGGGCGGGCAGGCAGCAGCAGGTGTTCCGGAAGCCCTGCTCCCTCGCCGAGTGCGACACCCGCAGAGACTGTCTGGCCAAACTGATCTACGCACGGTGAGCACTCTGGGCCCCTGCTGCCTCCAGGTTCTCCCCTCTTTGGAGTTGAACCAGACACTGCCATGCAACAGCCCCAGGCCCAGGGTGAGGGCTGCCAGACACAGCAGATAGTTCCCGTCCCTGCTCCCCAGAGCCTTGGGGACAGCAGGGAGTCGCTCCTGGGACTCCCCCAAGCAAGGCCCTCGGCCTCATTCAGGGTGCTCTGCATGGGGAAATTGGCACAGCTTTGGTGATTGGTGAGGAGAGCCTGCCTACCTCTCCGCTGGCAATGCAGGCCGCCATGGTGATCTGGGGTCCTCAGAGTTCCAGGTGCAGACCCATGTGTCCTTGTGTTTCAGCTCTTTGTAGGCACCTGGGGAATATGATAGATGATGGTAGAGCCAGAACCTCAGACCAAAGTGCAGGGCAACCCAGCAAGCAGCAAGGGGAGCCCAGAACAGGGAAGGGTGAGGTCTTGGCCTTTCTTAGTGGGTTATATGGGCATGTCCACCCTCTGGCCATGTGGTTATGGGTGCTTTCTCACCCTGGGTTCTGAGAACCTTCATGATGCCATGTAAGGGTGTCAAGTGGCACCTTTGAAATTAGTGGACGGAACACGTATATGTGCGTGTGCATGTGTTTATGGCAGCTTGGCCCTCCTGGGTGTGGCACCCTGGCTGGAGGAGCAGCTCTGTCACCCCTCAAACTCATCTTGACCCTCTCTCACCAGAGTCTCCTCTTCCCCAACCCCAATAGGCTGTTCGACTGGCTGGTATCGGTGATCAACAGCAGCATCTATGCGGCCCCCGACTCCTGGACCACTTTCATAGGTAGCATGGGCCCCCGCCAGGAACCCCCCTTCTAAAAAGGACCAGGGCCGCTCCGGGCCCACTGTGCTAACTCTGGTAGCTCCTTTCCTTCTCCTGCCTCCCCCTCTCCTCATCTGCCCACCAGCGTTTGGGCAAGGACATCTCTGTACTCACCGGCTCACATCTGACTCGTCCCAAGCTCACCAGGCAGACTCAGATGGCGCTTGTCTGTGAGCGTAGTGGGATGAGTGAAAGATAACCGTGTTGGAACCTGGGTAGAGAATATCAGGTTGGGGAGGCAGTAAAGCTCAGAGGCACCCGTGAGTTTGTTCACAGAATGTGGAATTCTGGACACCAACTGGGCTAGTGAGGCCCAGCCCCTCCAAACTGGGCTGGATGCAGAAAACGTTCCCTGGGACCTGGTGCCCTCAAGAAGGGGCTGACCAGGACCTAAGGCTTCAGCCACGACAAGCTCACCCTGGTGCCCTGGGTTGCCCCCACACACATTCAGTCTTTCTTCCTGCTGTGAATTCTAACGGGGCTTGAGGTACAGATGGGCACCCTGGGGTGGGGTATGGTGCTCTGCCCACTGCGGGTGTCATGCTCACTCAGCCTCATCCCCAGATGAAGCTTCACCCTGAGCCTCTGCAGTGACCCCATGGGTTCTCCCCTAACCCGCGCCCTCCCTGCCGCTCCCCCCCCCCCCCCAGGCCTGCTGGATGTGTACGGCTTTGAGTCATTTCCTGACAACAGTCTGGAACAGCTGTGCATCAACTATGCCAATGAGAAGCTGCAACAGCACTTTGTGGCTCACTACCTAAGAGCTCAGCAGGTGAGCGTGTGGCAGGGTAGGGGATCCTCTCTCTTCCTGGCCCCCAGGACCTAGCCTTTAATGCCTCCTTTGATGCCATGCTGGAACAGCTGGTGTTGCTGAGGCCAGCCATAGGATGGCCTTCTGGGCCTCAGCCCTTAGCTGCCTCCTGCCCCCTCACCTTGCCCTCTAGGAGGAATACGCACTGGAGGGCCTGGAGTGGTCATTTGTCAACTACCAGGACAACCAGACCTGTTTGGACCTCATCGAGGGGAGCCCCATCAGCATCTGCTCCCTCCTAAACGAGGTGGGAGTGTCAGTAGTGTGCTGAGCAGCAGAGGTGGGCTTTGGGCTTTTCTGATGCCTTGAAGACTCATCCATGCCTTTCTGTGCCTCTGTCTCCCCATCTGCCAAATGGGTTTCCTGATTCCCATACTCCTTCACTCAGGGTCACGGTACTGCCTATGTGACAACTCTGCTACCGTGGGGACGACGGGGTGGAGACTGTGAGGGTGTGGGGAGCCCTCTCACTTTTGTGGCCGACTGTTTATCCCGCCCCACACAGGAATGCCGCCTTAACCGGCCGAGCAGTGCAGCCCAGCTCCAGACACGCATTGAAAGTGCCCTGGCAGGCAGCCCCTGCCTGGGCCGCGACAAGCTCAGCCGGGAGCCCAGCTTCATTGTGGTGCATTACGCGGGGCCTGTGCGGTACCACACCGCAGGCCTGGTGGAGAAGAACAAGGTGAGGCTGGGCCACGGCCCCTGAGGACCGGGGTAAACGGCACGCTGAGTCATTGCTGCCCATACACGCAGCTTCCTGTGGTGCATCTCCCTCCTGAATATCTTCCCAGAACCCAGGTCACCTCTTGGGCCATCTGCCTGAGGTCTGCTAATCAGGCACGTCCTGCCCAGAAATGACCCATGTCACACTGGGTTACTGGTTCATAGGCGACCAGCTTGTCTCCCGGACTCAGGGCCTGTCCTGCCCTGGAACTCCCTCCTCTGGGGCCTGGGTGAGCAGGCTGGCAGGCCTGTGGACAGCCCTGAGTAGCACACCACCTGCCCTCACCCACTGCTCTCGTCCTCTCCCAATAGGACCCTGTGCCCCCTGAGCTGACCAGGCTCCTGCAGCAATCCCAGGACCCCCTGCTCAAGGTGTTGTTCCCTACTGACCCAGAAGAGAAGTCCCAGGAGGAGCCTTCTGG
Source organism: Pipistrellus kuhlii (assembly GCF_014108245.1). Lineage (NCBI taxonomy): Eukaryota > Metazoa > Chordata > Mammalia > Chiroptera > Vespertilionidae > Pipistrellus > Pipistrellus kuhlii. The sequence continues at coordinate 12,040,453 of NW_023425521.1, read as the reverse complement.
CAAGAGCAGGACCCCAGTGTTGACCGTGGTGTCCAAGTTCAAGGTGGGTCTGGTGGTGCTGACGTGACATGTTTGGGTCACTCCTCAGTCTCAGATGTTTGCCAAGCACTTCCCAGGATTGTTTACTGGAGAACATTGATGAGTTAAGACGTGGTCTGGGTTCACACCGAGTGGACAGTCCTGTGTGAAGACAGAGACAGGAGACAGACACACAGACTTAGCATAACTGCCATGATGGGAAGCCCAGGGGCCTGTGGGTGGTGCAGGGGTCTCTCACCCACTGCTTATGGGGGGCTGTGGAAGAGCAATAGTTACCTGCACCCGTGACCTGGCCCATTCCCAGTTCTCCAGCTTCCTGCTCAGACTTTGTCCTTGGCCAGAGCGGGTTTGACTCCTCCCGTATCTTATACTTTCTACTGTCTCTCACCACACTCTGCTCCTCTCCCTACCCCTTTCTTCCCCCCCCCTTCCCCCCTCCATGTCTTTTTAGTTTATTCCTTCTCATCCTTCAAAGTTCTGCATTATGATCATCTCCTTGAGAAGGCACCCGGGGAGCCCAGGTTTGAAGAGCTTTCCTGTCCGGCCTCAGACACTACTGAGGGTGCCTGTCCAGTGCCTGTGCCTCGTTAGGCCGGCTCTGAGACAGCAGCAGACTGCCTGTCATAGCTCTTCAGTTTCCTGCACACGGGACAGACTTTGGTTTACTAACAGCTATTTCCTGAGTGAATGGCTGGGGGTTCTGAGATTGCTCTCTTCTAGGAAGATTGTGGGGAGTGGGGAACCCTGAGACCAGATGCAGAGACCAACCAGTTGGAGGGTCACAGTTCAAGAAAGGTCCCTGGAGGCAGAGTGAGGAGCAGTGGGACGTTAGGGACGGGTGTGCTTGGACACAGTAAGAGCCTACAGTAGTCATCCCAGGGCACATGAAGTCCTGGTCTTGGGGCTGGAGGTGTTTGATGCAGTCTCTAACCAGGCCCAGCTGATGCCCCCAGCAGCTCCATCCTCTGCCTGACTGACGTGCTCTCCCCTCTGCAGGCCTCCCTGGAGCAGCTCCTGCAGGTTCTGCACAGCACCACGCCCCACTACATTCGCTGCATCAAGCCCAACAGCAAGGGCCAGGCACAGACCTTCCTCCGGGAGGAGGTAATTCACACTGAAACAAAGCTGCTTCGCAGAGAGCCCTATCTGGCAAAGGCCCTGGAGGGGTGAAGGGCAGGACATCTGCTCCGAGTGCAGTGACCAGAGGGCGTCTCTCAGGCTGGGCCTGACTTTAGGGGGGCTTGTCTCCCCAGAGCTGGGAGGGCAGGCATGTATGGTTGTGTGGTCTGCACTGCAGTGACCTAAGGAAGGAAGGAGGGCTCAGGTGCCTCTTGCTCTCTCCTCACTGAGCTCTGCCCTGATGAGACTGGAGCCCCAGAAGAATGGCTGTCTCTTGTAATTAGCTGAAAGTTTGTCTCACCTTACATTCTAGTTTTTTTTTTAATTTGCATAAAAAGGGCCAGCAATTGTTCTTTGCTCAGGGTACCGGGCTCCACAGGATGTGGATGAGGTGTGAGTACTGGGCGATGCTGGAGTATCCCAGTCAACTGGTAGATGTGACCTTAGGGCTTATAGCCAGGACCACTCTGTTCTGTGGTCAAGACCATGGTGCAGGTTCCAGGAGGCTCTTCACATAAAACCACCTCCCATGCCCCGCAGCTGTGACTCACTTAATTGCCTAGCCAAAAATAAAACAAAGCAAAAGAGGCAGAGCGCATCTGCACTGCGGGGATGGTAAGAGCCCCGCCAGCAGCTGCCTCCGCTGGGCCAGAAGCCATGCACCACATAGGGGACCTGGGGCTGCCGGGAGCCTTCTAGCAGGGAGATATTTCTTAATTTCTCACTGCCCCAGCCCCAGAGTGTACACCTCCATCCGTGGACCCTCAGGAGGCCCTGCAGTCCACTCCACGCTGGCAGGGTCTCTGGCCTGCCGGCCCCACGCGGTCTCTCCACCCCTGCAGGTCCTGAGCCAGCTGGAGGCCTGTGGCCTCGTGGAGACCATCCACATCAGTGCCGCCGGCTTCCCCATCCGGTGAGTGGGCCCAGCACTGCAGGGGCAGGACCAACGTCAGGGTAGAGCTCGGGACTCGGGCCCAACAAGAGCCTGCCCGGCCAAGAGCCAGATGTGGAGATGAAGAGAAAGGGCAGGCCTACAGGTGTCAACCTCAACTCAAGGGACTGTGCTTGTCATTTACCCGTTCACTTTCTGTGCACGATATTGTGCTAGCACTGTTTCTAGTATATACCAGTGAATAAGGAAGTCTGAGTCTGCCCTCTTGGGGAAGAACAAAAAGTATAAAGTTAATGCTAGGGAAGAAAAAAATGTTATTAGGTAGACTAATGGGAAAGGGTATCCTTGGGCTGGTCCAGGAGGGGTCCTATGGGAAGATTTGGGGAGGAGAGCATTCCAGACTAGGGACAGGTTAGGCAGGTTAAGAGGTGCTTAAGTGACTGGAGCATGGAGAACTGAGAAGAGAGGAGGGAGGGATGGGTGCCAGGCCTGAGGGATTCACAGTCTGTCCTGGGTGCTATGGAAGCTGCTGGGCATTCTGAGGGAGAGCTGTGCTCCCATGGCTGCCACGTGGAGTTTGGACATAGGGTCAGAGAGAGGAGAGGAGAGGAGTGAGAGGCTGTTGCAGGCGGACAGGTGAGATGACGTCCCCGATGAGGGTGGCAGCAGTGAACACTGGAGAGAAGTGGGTAAAATTGGTGCGGCTTGTGATAGAAAGAGGACTGTGGACTGGTTGACGGTGGGTATTAGGCAGGGAAGTCAACTTCCAGGCTTCTCTCTGAGGCAGATGGGTGGATGGGGGATAATTCCTGGAGGCGAGATGGTTTGAGGAAGGCATAGGTTGCAGGGTGGGAGAGTCAGGTTTGAAATGGCTGTGAGACAGGCCCGGGCTCGGCAGAGATCTAAGAACTGGAGGGTCTCAACACCACAAACAAGGAGGAAACCTCAGCGAGGATAGAAGGGGTCAGGGCCATGCCCTGAGGAATGCTCACATTCCGAGAGGGGGATGACAGGAAACTAGCAACAGTAACTTGAGTGGCATGCTGATGGCTGTGACAAGAGCCACATTGGTGCAGTGTTGTGGACAGAAGCCAAACTTAGAGGAAGGGCAGATATTAGATGTCACCAGCTGTTTAGAGAAGGTTGTCAATGTCAAGAGGATAGAGAAATCAGGATAAGTGGAGGAGGCTGTGGGTCAGGACAGTGGAGACGCAGCCAAGCACTGGGGGTGTGAGGTAGGAGTGGTCTAGTGGGGGAGGGGGGGTGCGTGCCCCTTCAAAGGAGGCAGGCAGCAAGCCCTCTAGGAAAGGGCCCAGAAAGAGCAGACCCTTGGAGTAATCTCTCCAGAGCTACAGCCTCGGCCATGCAGTGCAGCCAGGGCAGCACCAGGCCTGGGTGTTGAGCAGATTAAATAAATTACTCCCGTCGTACCTGAGCACTGTGTCCATGGATGAAGTCGCTTCATTCTCTTCTTCCCCCTTTTGGCTTCCAGGGTCTCTCACCGGAACTTTGTGGAACGGTACGCGTTACTGAGGCGGCTCCGTCCGCGCACAGCCCCGGGCCCCCCGAGCTCGTCTCTTAATGAAGGGCGCCCAGGTGAGTGGGGCCCATCATTTCACCCAGTCTTGTCACTGGCTTGTAGGAGCAGAGAGTGGTGGGAAGTGAGCCTGGGTGACAATGGGACAGAGTCACAGAAGCTGGACTTTATTTTCTGGGTAGATGGGGCACTCCTCATGCTTCCTGGACACTACTGTGGGGGCCACATGGTAGGGCTGTTAAGTTGGCAGGAGTAGAGAGAAGCTAGAGATGTGGACACAGTCAAGAAATATTGGGAAGAAACTAGTTGGACTGGGCAAGCATTTGATGAGATATAGAGGAAAAGGAAAGGAAGTAATTAGTTAAAATAATTATTAAAATAATGAGCTCTGCCTGGCCAGTGGGAGAAAGTAGCTGGGGAGCTGTTGAACCTGCTGGGGTTCTCCCCCAAACTTTGGTCTCAAGGGAAAGTTCTGGCCTGTGACCCTGATTGGAGGATTGTGGGCTTGTGGCTCTCTGAGGCTGTGACCCCAGCACAGGAGGAGGGAAAGTGGTGCAAGGCTCCGCCCAGTATGATCCCAGCCCAGCGGTAACCACTCCCCCCACTTACACAGCCTTACCCTGGGGCCAGTTGGGACAATTCTGCTTTGTTTTTCTCTGTCTTGGGCACAGTTAGTCACTTTCCTTTCACCTTTCTCCCCACCGCTCTTCCTCCTCTCTCCGTGGTCTGCTCTGCTCTGTCTCTCGCCCACGTCCCCGGGGCTCTGGTTGATTCTGCTGCTGTTTCTCGTCTGCGGTATCCTCTTTGGCAGCCTCTGTCTCCAGAGAGGTTCTGAGCAGCCAAAGGTGTTCAGAGCCTCAGGTAAACCTCCCTCCACAGCAGTCAGCCCTGCGACGCAGGAGGTCGGCAGGGGGGTCCCAGGCCTCCACAGGCCCAGAATCCGTCCTCTTTTCCCTTCCATGGCAGGAAGTGAGCTCTCAGGGCGGAGGGGGTGGCCCTACTGCCCTGTTTGGCCCTCAGCACGTTTGGGGCACCAAGCGCCCTTTGTCACTTGCCCAAAGGGACCCACAGGAGTGGAGGCTGCAGGCCAGTCCAGGGCACAGCCACAGTGGGATTCCAAGACTCCTCATAACAGCCAGGGGCCTGAGGGATATGAGAGGGGCTGCCCCTGGTTTCTCCCCCACAAACAAAAGGTAAAAATGGCTAGAGACAGGAACAAAGAGGCCTGTAAAATGCTAGGGAGACAAGAACCAGTTTCTTAAGGCCACAGAAGGGTGGAGATGACGAAGCACTGACGGGACCTCTGTCTCCCACCCTCAGAATGGTCTCCACAGGCCGAGGAGGCCACGCTGCAGCCTCTGCTCCAGGACATACTCCGCACTCTCCCAGCTCTACCCGGGGCAGCAGCCACATCGGGCAATTCTGTGCAGGCCACGCCAGCCACACTGCACTGTGGCAGGACCAAGGTGTTCATGACGGACTCCACGGTAAGCTGGTTTCAGAGGAGCAGAGGTCACAGAAACAGCGGTGTGCTCTCAGCAGGACGGGCTGGGCTCTCCTCAGGAGAGGGGCAGGATGGGCTGACGACCTCAGTGGATGCCCCTTCTCCCAGCTGGAGCTCCTGGAACGCAGGCGTGCCCAGGTGCTGGAGCAGTGTGCCCGCTGCATCCAGGCTGGCTGGAGGCGACACCGGCATCGCAAGCAGGAGAGGCAGAGGCGGGCTGCTGTGCTCATCCAGGCAGGTAGGACTGGGGCCCTGGGCACGTAGCCTCGTTCCAGGCCCACAGATGCCTTGAGTGCAGCTCTGATCAGTGACCGCAGACCCTACGTTCCTTTGAATGCTGTCCCTTGAGTCCCCAGACACCAAAGCTGACCGTGTCCCAGCCTCAAGGCGTTGGTGGCACGTCCCGTGGTGCGCTGGGGTTCACACTCCCGTTCTTACCCAGAGCGTCTTTCCAGTTCAGTGAGAACCAGGTCACACCACAAATACGGGTGCTATGTAGGCAGTGGAGGCTAAAAATCTCTTCAATTCCCTTTGCCAGACCTAGAGAGCTCTTTACTCATCTTTCTTTCCCTTTATGACAGCTCTGCTGATCTCCAGGGCTTCTAATGAGTTTAACAAGGTAAAAACCTGATAAGATTTGATTCATCGAAGAAAGAAATGTATGAACATTGTTAACAGCAGTCTCATTTTTAAAAATAAAAATACTAGAAACCACCCAAAAATTTGCCAGTGGTGGAATCATGGCTATGTTATGGACCATCCTTATGAAGTAGCTAAGAAGTCTTTTTGAATACTTTAACTTTAAATTTAATGGAAAACCACTTCCAATATGATGTTCTAACCTGGGTGCCAAACTACATAGGGGTAAGGTGCATTTCTGTGCATATTAGCATGAAAACAATGCATAAGAAAGTACTATAGAACCATGTGGTTTGGTGAGGTAACAGCTAACTTTTATGTGTCTTTAAACATTTTCATTTTTTAGAATTCCACAATCCAAATGTATTCATATTTTTTGGAATAGTCCTTTTTCTGAATATGATTATACCAAATGGAAAAAAATGCTGAAATTTCAAGAAAAAAGTATCATGATCAGTCTACCATTTGGCAGTTATTACCTTTACCAGCATGTGGGTGTCTGGTGATATCATTCATGGATTCACAAAGCAAGCAAATTTGGGTTTCCAAAAAACAGAACTAATTCTAAAAGATGCAGGCAGCCGGAACCGGTTTGGCTCAGTGGATAGAGCATCGTCCTGCGGACTGAAAGGTCCCGGGTTCGATTCCGGTCGGGGCATGTATCTTGGTTGCGGGCATATCCCCAGTGGGGCATGTGCAGGAGGCAGCTGATCGATGAATCTCTCTCATCAGTGTTTCTAACTCTATCCCTCTCTGTAAAAAATCAATAAAATATATTTAAAACAAAAAAACAAAAAAAAAAAAACAGGCAGTTCCCTGGGCATTATGCCAGCTGAGCCTAGGGTGGGAGTTGGCCCTCTCCTAACTGCCCCTTCAAGGTATAGGCACCTCCAAGTCAGTGGGCGTGTGAGGGCCAATTTTGATTCATGTATTGACTTTAGTACCTTACCTTAGGAAGAGTGCAAATAGCCACGAACTGAAAAAACACCTCTTTCAGACTTTTAGGGCAGCTCTGGTGTCGCTGCACAGCCAGGTCACAAGAACTGTAATGAACACTGTACTCTTTCCTGTTTCTGGGCAACCCTCTAGCCATTCGCTCCTGGTTAACGCGGAAGCACGTCCGGAGGCTGCACGTAGCTGCCACGGTCATCAAGCGCGCGTGGCAGAAGTGGAGAGTGAGTACCAGGGTTGCCTGTGGATATCTGGGTACCAGACAGACCCGGGTTGGAACGCTGGCCCTGCCACCGCAAAGAAGGTGGTCTCGTGTTCTTCATGCACAAAGTGGGCCCCACCTGCACTGCAGGGTGGCTGTGACGGTAAAAGTGGCATAAGCAACTGGGAAAGTGCTAAACACCATGGAGTGACAGACTCTTAAACGGAGTGGATTTTATATCAATTAGATCTCACCAAGGAATTTTTTAAAGTAGCCTATGTAAGGCGTAGGCCCACCTGCCTTGGGTATAAAGTTCAGACCCAGTCTGGTTGAAGGCATCCAGCGATCACAGCCAGGTGCCCTTCAGTTCACCTGGTTAAGCTGACTTATTAAAGAGGGTTTTGGTTTCCATTAAGAGCTGATAAAAGCTATAAAGTGGTGTTCTCTTTTTAAGATCAGAATGGCCTTCCTTGCTTCTAAAGAACTGGATGGTGTAGAAGAAAAACACTTGTTTCAAGCTCCCCGTTCCCCAAGCTCCTTCCCGCTGCCCCAGGCACAGAGCTGGCTCCCGGGGGCCATAATCCGCCTCTGGCCCCTGGGACTGGTCCTGGCCAATGCAGCCGAGGGTGTGCATGGCTTTCAGAGGAAACTGGTGGTCTGGGCCTGCCTCCAGCTCCCCACCAGCAGCCCCCGTAGCTACACTGTCCAGACAGCACAAGAGCAAGACGGTGTCACGTCCATCCGGGCACTGCCTCAGGTAAGCTGTGATGGCATGGGTGGCAGCTCTGGGTCCTCACGTCTCACTGTAGAAGGCCCAGGAATCCACAGCGGGAGCAGGACTGGGGCTGGGACAAGAGCTGTCCTAACCCTACTGGGAAAACCAGAGCCTAAGCTTCCCAACTGCTGCAGTTACAACTCGGACTTTTCCAGGGCCTTTTCATCGCCTTAGAAACCGCCTCTAAGTGTTCTGGAGCAGCGGTCGCCAACTGGTGGTCCGTGAGGTCCGAAAGGTTGGCCACTGCTGGTTTAAGGAAACCTTTGGAGCAGCGGTCTGCTGCGGGTGGTCTGTGAGGCCCAAAAGGTTGGCGACCACTTTTCTAGGGCCACCTTTTATTTAGTCCCACACTTGGAAAAAACTTGGGTTGTGCTGACAGCTTACTCCCTCCAGTGACACTGGATTTGTCACCAGGTTTTCCCCAACTTATTATGTTACTTGGTTTTTCTCGTTTTTCACCTAAGGAAATGACAAGCAGGTGAGTCATTGGTCCGCGTGCCCTGTGTTTTTATATTATGGGCAGCCAGGGAAAAAAGTCAGGCCAGCATATAAAACTCAAGGATTACATAATATCGACAAGGCAGAAGGAAGGAAACTAAATTTTTTGCCAGAGGAATTACTGTAGGCCAGAACCTGGGTAAAAGCTCCCAGGACCACACAGTGTAAACCGAAATCCAACTGTTCGACCTTCTGGCGTTAAGCTGCATTAGGGCTGAGACAGGTGATACTTCTAGGAGGGGAGCGCTTTACTGTCCTCATCTTTCTCACTGCAGGGATGTGAACTTTCATATCCTAATACCGCTCTGGACTTTGCCACTTAACCAACTGAAAAACATGTTGGTTAGTTCAGTCCTGCTGCTGCCGTGACTCTTATGCAGCACACACTCCCCCACACCCTGGCATTTGCTCTGTGAGGTTCCTTAGGCCCTGGCTCTCCTGGGAGCCGGAATTAAGCCACTTCTCTCTCTCCCTAGGGCTCGATCAAGTTTCACTGCAGAAAGTCTCCGCTGCGCTATGCTGACATCTGCCCTGAACCTTCGTCCGACAGTGTTACTGGCTTTAATCAGATTCTGCTGGAAAGACATAGACTGGGCGATGTGTGATCTCTTCTCACCTTCTATCCTTACCTGGCCGGGCAACCCTGGTGCCTTTGTTTCTACAGCGCCTTTTCCTGCCAGCTGCCTTGCCAAAGACATTTAATCAACACACAGCTGCCAAACTACTCCCAGTGCCTCCCAGGCCTGTGCGAGTGAGGGCTCCTGCCTGCCTGCGGGCCAGGGCTGCGCGGCCAATCCCCAGGGGTCCTGGGGCTCTAGCCTCCATCTCAAGCTCTGACAGGTGTCAGGGTTAGTAGTTCCCAAACCAAGATTAAGAAACAGCAGGGCCACATTTTAACTACATTCTCAGAGCTAACTGCAATCAAACAAGATTGAGAGCTGTCTGTTGCTACGGTGGGGTACCCCCCCCCTCTGACCCCCCACAAACAGAACAGGCAGCTTGAGATCAGCTCTAAAATCTTGGCTGGGGAAATTCTGCGTTTAATTCCTTTAAAAGGAACAAAACTTTACTATTTAATATGTTGCTGATTTATTTAATTTCAAGCAATTAAATTATGAATCAAGGATGATGAACAATGCAGTGTACCACAGAACCACACTGTGATTTTATTTAGTAACACTGAGCAAGTTTTCACTCAAAGGTGTGAAACTTGATAAATTATCTCACAAAATCTACAACTGTACCAAAAATAAATAACTTGAAAACAACCATTTGAATGTGTGCCACTTGAGTGCCGTCCGTCTGACATCTAAGCCCACGGCAACGGAGGTGAAGACTGGTGCTGGCGTGACCTACCCTACATCCGCCGGTCTTCGTCCTGGAAACACTGCCTGCCTCCTGGGAGAAGGAGCAAGCAGCATCGTGATCCACTTTAAGGATCCTTATTCTGGGATGGCTCCACGATGCTTAAACAGCAGTCGGCAAACTCCACAAACAAGGGCTCCTGCATGCAGGCTCTCATGAGCTTGGCCTTGTCGTCCCCCTGATCGAGGGTGACCATCAGCTGTCTAAGGTGTGGGTTGAGCAGTAAGCTTCTTAATGCTGCAGACTCCCCTTAAAAATTAAGGGAAGAAAGGCAATCTGAGTTGAAGCTGGAACAGGTGGAGCTGCCTGCAAGCTAAATGCTTTAAATGTAATAAGTATTGTATCCCCTGAGTCTTTAAACCCACAAATTAACCCCAGTGCTTTACATAAACAAGGTGAAATCAGCGTATAAGATTTCCACGTTAAATACTTCACAACTACAAATACAGAGAACGGCATTAGCTTATTGGCAAGGACAGTTATGCACTGAATCAAGCACGTCAAACTTGAGGCCCTCCAGCTGCAAAGTTAGACCTGCTTGCACTGAATGATGCTTAAGTGCTTGATCCAGCCTGAAGCACGGTCGGTAGTGAAATGACTGTAACATCTGTACGGTACTTTACAGATGACAGAACTGTTCACAACCATCCCCAGCTAATTCTAACCACTGCAAAGCACCACCTGTCAGGCGGACTCTGAAATGGTAATGAAAATAATGCCCACCTGTAGGAACTACCCTAGCCCATGAATTATATAGGTAACAGAACTATCTGGGACTGAATGAGCAATCCCACAAAATACTGGGTATTATTAAAACCCACATCCTCTAAAAATCAAGTCCAAAAAAGGGAACATCTTTCAATAATAAAGATAGCCTTAGCCAGTTTGGCTCAATGGATAGAGCGTCAGCCGGGGGACTGAAGGGTTCAGGTTCTGTTCTGGTTAAGGTCCCGGGTTAAGGCACCTTAATTGCAGGCACGATCCCCCACCCTGATCAGGTCGAGTGCAGGTGGCAACCAATCATGTCTCTCACATTGATGTTTCTCTCCCTGTATCTCACCCTCCCTTCCATTCTCTCTAAAAATCAATGGAAAAAATATCCTCGGGTGAGAATTAACGAAAAACAAAACAGTAAGATACATTTTAAAAAACAAGTCCTGGATTACCCAGAATATATTAATGGCTAGACTGTAAATGGAGCACTAGGAACATAGAAATAAATGTAGGTTTCTCCCCTACAGACTGATGTGAAACAAATTACCATAAAATCTGGTGAGCAGTATATTACAAGGCACCAGGGAAAGATGAAAAAGTATCTTCTAATTGACAGTCAAAGCTCAAGAACACTTAGGACACGACACTTGAACAAAGCCTTGAAGGAGGAACAGAATTCTGATAACTCACAAAGCCACTGAAACCCAGGCCAAGAAAATGCTCTTCCAGACAAGCTGGGAGGTGTGGAAATCCTGTGTCGTTAATAGAACCGTGTGGCTGGATGAAGGGCTATGCATGCCATGCTAAAGTATTTAATAACATTAAAAATCACATCCAGGCTGTTAGAGCTTCGTTCACATACACCAAGATTGTGGGTACAAGAAGGAACCAATGAATGTATAAATAAGTGGAAAAACAGATTGATGTTTCTTTTTTTTCTCTCTCCCTCTCTTTCTCTAAAATCATAAATAAAACCACATTCTATACAACAGATTAAATGTATCTCAATGGCTGACAAAAAATAAGCACGGTACAGACTTACCTAAATTCTTTAAATTCTGCAAAGAAACTCTGTCCTGTTCCTCGTCACTATTGAGAAAATCAGCTACAGACTCATCATCATCTAAGGAACATATAACACAATCAACTACTTACGTCTCTAAAGAAATTCCAGGTGCCAGATTTTAACAACTACTCCAGTAGATTTTTAAAATGTATAGGCACACACATGTGACAGTAACCCACTTGTATAAACAAAACCTCTTCTCTGGAGTCTGTGACTACCAACACTCTCTTAGGACAGGAAAGGAAATGAAAGAAACATTGGTGACTTAAAACAAATGCATCTTAGAGTCCACACATTTACTTTCTTTCCCTGTGGTCGTTATACCTGGAGGCCGATTATCACTCCTTCTCTCCTCACCATGGCTCCAGCTCTAAGATGGACCAACAAAGTAGGTGTGCTCCACAAAAACCTGCTAACATGAATCTCCTCATGGGTAGAAACTGCCTGCGCCCAGTAAGGAAGTTTCTCTAGGGCAGGAACGAGCCACCTCCTTCTTGCTGTGCACGTTCCACATGCCTTGGATGGCACCAGAGGGGGCTGCTTGCATGGCCCCCGGTAGCCAGTTGGCTGGCAGGATGGGGTGGCAGCTCTCTGCCACTGTTCCCTGTGAGAAGCCTCCAGCAGCAGCAGGTGTCTGAGGCCAGGGCAGCCTCTCACCGAGACCAGCTCAGGTGAACTGACAGGTGCAGCCAGGCCCATGAAGGGAGACTGTAGCCATGACTATAGAAGACTACTTCACCCCAAAATCACACCCATGCTCCTTCCCCTCCTTCCTGTTGCCCCTGTTATTCTTATCCTGAACAATGCCTTTAGGCTACTCTATAACCAGCAAGGACAGTGCCCCCACTCCTGATGCTCTGGGCTAAGGAAGCGCTACCCCTAATGAAGACATGGTCCTTGACTCCCTGCCCCAGCCCGTCCCCTCTTTCCTTTCAACTTACTCTATTTGAAACCCCTTCCTAGGTTTGTTTGTTTGAAGTCAACACACCCACCTTTGTTTTCCTCAGGCTTTATAACTTTTGCAGTAAAAGCTGGTATTTTTTCCTCAACAAGACGAGTTTCGGTATTGCACTGCTCTGAAAGACACACAAACATCAGGAGCACATCCCCTCCATTTTAGTGACAAGGCTATACCTCCCCACCAAGCCAGCATCGAGGCGGGAAGCATATGAATGGAGTAAGGAATGTGGGTGGGGGTAGAGATGGATGCAGAGGAAATGAGAGATCAGATCAAGGGAAAGCATAGCAAAAACAAGCAACTCTGAACCTGGCAGAACAACTTATGGACCCCGAGGACCTGTCCGGATCCCTCCTTGCCTTGCCTAGATTCACAGTGCTTTCATTACATGTAAGCGGCACACTGACTTCAATGAGCATTGAACTATTTTCTCAGGGGTCTCAGATATCAAACTTGCATGTGCTCGTGCCATTGGGCATACACAGGTCCAGCCCAGAGGGGTTTAGTGGTAGGGATGACAGCTAAAGAGATGGATAAGATGCAAAAGACCAAGAGGAGTCTTGCAGGAGGAGGCATTGCCGGGTCAAAGACCATTTCTGGCAGAAGAAAGATGTGTGGCTAGCCCCAACCCTTAAGATAGGGTCAGGTGCAAGGAGATGGTGATGAGCCAATGCCAGCAGACTGGTGGCTGGAACACAAGAGGAGAAAGCAGGAGCAGAAGTATGCCACACCCGGGCCAGGCCGTTACAGGTGTTTCTCAGCAAGAGTGCTACTGTGTTTAGGGTGGAAAGGTCTTCAATGCTGTAAGTCTCACACACCACAAGGTGTCTACTGGAATCAATACCAACTACCTGAAGTACCACCGACTCCTCCTCAGATACTGTAACAACAAAAACTTTGTGAAGAAGTATCTCCCTAAGGAGAACAACACCCAGGTAAGAACCACTGATGTACTAGAGAGAATGGCCTTTTTAACAAGGGAGTGAAGTGCTCCAATTCACATTTCAGAACTCACCCTGGCAGCAGGCGGCCACACAGGTAAGAGGTCTGACAGCGTTCTCAGAGGGGCCTCACCGGATTGCAAGGTAAGAGGGAAGTGCACCCAACCCTTTCCAGCAAAATAGTTATCTTCTTTCCTATCTTTAGTTGAAGATTTATTTATTTATTTATTTTTAAATATATTTTATTGATTTTTTACAGAGAGGAAGGGAGAGGGATAGAGAGTTAGAAACATCGATGAGAGAGAATCATCGATCAATTGCCTCTTTCACACTCCCTTTGGGAAAAAATGCCCGCAACCAACCTTGACCAAAATCGAACCTGGGACCTTTCAGTCCTCAGGCCGACACTCTATCCACTGAGCCAAACCGGTTTCGGCTGAAGATTTATTTTTTAAAATATATTTTTATTGATTTCAGAGAGAGAGAGAGAGAGAGAGAAACATCAATGATGAGAGATTATCATTGATCAGTTGCCTCCTGAATGCCTCCTACTGGGGATCCAGCAACCCTGGCTTTTTTTTTTTTTTTTTTTTTTTTTTTTTTTTTTTTTTTTTTTTTTTTTTTTACAGAGAGGAAGAGAGAGAGGGATAGAGAGCTAGAAACAGCGATGAGAATCATCTATCAGCTGCCTCCTGCACCACCTCCCACTGGGGATGTGCCCGCAACCAAGGTACATGCCCTTGACCGGAATCGAACCTGGGGCCGGTTTCGGCAACCCCAGCATTTTTCCCGACCAGGAACTGAGCCACGGAATCCAACCCAACCGTGACCTCCTGGTTCATAGGTCCACACTCAACCCCTGAACCACGCCGGCCAGGAGTAGGTTTCTTTTGAGATACTCCAGAGATCTTAGAAAAAAGGCGGGAGGTGGGGGCCGGGGTTGGAGAGAAAGGCATGAAGCATACTGCTGTAAAGCAGAGATTGGAGAGGATGAAACAACTAATGGGGGAAAAGGGAGGGGAGGCATCTATAATACTACCAACGATAAAGATAAATAAGTAAACAGAAACTAAACGAGGAACTTTACCATGAATCAACCAATCATGAAGCCGTGGGAAAGGGTCCCCCAGGGCTGAGAAGAGGCGCTGGAGAAAGTTAAAATGTACACTTGACAACATTAACAACCAAGGACACACAGCTCCTTACTGTAAGGAGATCTACCTCACTGTTTCTAACAAGACATTATTTAGAAGGATGTTCTCGTTAACGTCAGCCAGCACAACTTGGCCCAAATGATGATGAGGAATACAAAGATGAAATAGCTGGGTTGACTTTTTCCGGCAAAAAAACGATCAGCTCTTTTTTAAAGACACACCAAAAATGGATAGCACGTAGAAGAAAAGACAGAGCAGAAGGTTTGGACTGTTCAAAATCCAGAGAAGCATTCACAGGCAGAGGTGTCCCCAAGAGAGCCGACAGGATCCGGCGCGACAAGACCCGGAGGGGCGGGGGCCTGAGGGGAGAACAACCCCGAGACCCGGGCGGGACGTGGGAGCCGCCTCACACGAGGGAGGCCCGGGCCGAGGTGCGGACGCGGGGGCCTTACCTCGGTGCTTCCGGAAGCAGTTCACGGAGCAGCTGGAATAGAACCGAGAGGGCATTTCAGCTCAAGCCTGGCGCACCCTCCCGCGTCCCCGCCCGGCCCCCCACACTACCCCCGCCGCACCCCCGCCCGGCCCGACACTCGCGACTCCCTCCCCCACGATGTCCGGCACTTACTAGGGCACGCGGCAGGCGGGGCAGCGGTATTTGGGCTTCTCCAGGCAGATCACACAGACGACGGTGCCACCACTGAGCGACGCCATGGTCTCCCGCGCCCGCCGCGCGCGGCTCCGGCGGCGGGTGCCACGTGCTCGCTGTTTCTTCCGCCTCCCGAACCAGGACCAATCGGCGCGCAGCATTTACTGGCAGACAAAAGCAATAGATTGATCCTGTTTACTGTTCCAGGCCCAATCAGTAGAGAGCCGATACACTCGATGTGCATCCAGGAACTGCCTCAGAGGTTTTCCTTGATGGGATCACATCCTGGAAGAACTTGTCAGTAGCCCTGTCTGTCTGTCCATAAGCGGCAGCATGGCTTGGAACAAGTCATCGGCACTCTCCAGTTCTGTCGCCCCACATTTCCTTTTCTGATGTGGACTTTCTGAATCTTTTTTTATTTTTAAATATATTTTGATTTTTTACAGAGTAAGGGAGAGGGAGAGAGAGTTAGAGACATCAACCAGTTGCCTCCTGCACACCCCCTACTGGGGATGTGCCCGCAACCAAGGTACATGCCCTTGACCTTGACCAGAATCGGACCTGGGACCCCCTCAGTCTGCAGGCCGACGCTCTATCCACTGAACCAAACCAGTTTGGCGGACATTCTGAATCTTACACAGGCTTTGGGTTCTCCCCTATTTTGCCATTTGCTTATCTTCAGTAAATGAAAAGTCCAGCCATTGGTCAAACCTCTGTTAGATCACGTGACACACACAAATGCTCTTCCCATCCTAGGCCATTTTTCTTCGAGGAAAGAAAGATGAGGCTTGGTCAGTGACAAATGTTTACTGAATCTAATTGTGAGTCCTGCTATGGCCACATGCTGGGCTGGGACACCCAGAGATTATCAAAGGTTGTCTCTGGCCTCTGGGAGCTTAGGGCTTAGAGTGAAGGACGCAGGGGGAGGTTGGAAGGAAGAGACTCAGTTTTAGAGTCATGCTGACACTAGCCTGCACTTGCATGGCCCTGAGAGGGAGTGCCTCCTTACATTTTGCACCCTTGGCTTCTCACTCACCTCACCTCAGCCCATAGTGGGATAGATTAGCCAGGTAAGAGAAGGGTGACTTCTGGCCCAAAGGTGGGAATCCTGTCCTACTGAGTCCAGATAGGTGAGCTCTGATGAGCCTTGAATGCCACCTCAGGCTTTAGGAATAGACAAATTCACACTTTATTGGGAGTCTCCCTCCTCCTCAAAGCCCTGAGCATTGCCCCATGTGAGTGGTGCCCTCACCCTAAGTGCTCCCCCATTTTGTTGGCTCATCAACCCTCAGGATCCCAATACAAGGTCCCCCATGACTTTTAAAATCTGTGTTAATGCATCTGCTACAACCAAGGCAGCCATTCTAGTCTTAGCTCAAACCCCTCCCTGGCTGTGTGACCTGGAAAGATTGATTATCCTCTCTGAGCTCCCTCATCTATTAGATATCCAGACCTATATTCCCTATCTGTTGTGAGGCAAAGCGGAGACCATGTATAAAAAGGTTTATCATCTGAAGCACTACAAAGAGTTATTTCCAGGATATCTAACACATTTCTGTAACTCTCCTGGAGCTCCAGTCCAGACCACATGAGCTCAGGCCCCAGGCCCCAAGTCCCAGGTTTCTGCTGTCAGCCTCTGAGCTGTGCTGGCCCTGGGCATGAGTGACTATCCATCCTTCCTTTGGCTGTGCCAGACTGTCGGGAGGACGCTGTCCAGTCCTCAGTGCTGAACCGTCAAGTCCTCTCTGGCCGCCTCCGTGTGCTACTGTCCCTACCTCCAGCCTCCAACTAGGTGCCCAGGCAAAATCCAAGATGCATCCACAATGACCCAATAATCTGCAGTGTTCTTTGTATTCCTCAACAATTGTGACTACCACTGGTTTCAATCAGAGGTATCCCAGAAGATCTGTGTTTGCCTGGGAAGGCCAGATAGAAGGTGAGGGACTTGTGAGACCACACTTAAATCCCGTGCCCTGTCTGGCACCGGTAGAAATTTGCCCATTATGGACATCACCACTGCCCTCTCCAGACTTTTCTTGTGAAAAGTTTACACAATTCTCAGGGGTTCAACCCCACCCACATCCATACCACACTGACTCCCCTAACTTTGGGTCCAGGAATAGTGACTCCAGCAAAAACAAAAAATTCCTGGGATTGCTCCCATGCACATTTTACATAATAAAAAACAGCCCTCCCTCTACGCTGGGAGACCCAGAATAGCCTCACCCCTCCTGCTCCAATGTCCAGAATAGGAGGTGGCTCAGCTGTGATGCCAAAGAAATTGAGAAACATCAAGAAGCCACGGAAGACCCGTCCAACTCCTCCGGGCAGTGGCCAGTTCAGAGAAGAATGACAGGTATGACTCCAGGCCCAGCAATGTCCACACCGATGCGGACGCCCATGGTGGCACCCTGGCTCCCCTGGATCTCCACCATGCCCATCCTAGCAACTGTCTCGCGCCTCCTTAGCGTCAGCCTGAGCAGTGCCGGCATGGAAAGGCGAGGTAATAATCCTGGTTTTCAGAGATACGGGCCCTGGCAGGCGCTGTCCAGCGCGTCTCAGGCAAGCCAATCCTGGGGCTAACTCCTAAGAGTCGCTCGGGGATGCCCAGGCCTGACGCCCATCACCGCCAGAGGGCGCTCCAGGTAGAGCTTCGGCCCTGGTGCAGCAGCGCTCGCGCCGGATCTTGCGGGGAAGACAAGACTGTCTCACCGCGCAGGCCAGAGTAAGTCCGGACCTGGGCCCGCCGCACCTCGCACATCGCCGAGTGACGGGGAAAGAGCCGGAAGCGCGGCGAGGAAGCAGACGACCGATGGGCAAGAGTGTCTGGACGAAAGTTAGGCTAGGACTCCAAAAGCAATTGGCTGTCCAGGGGCAGTTCCCCAAGTGACTATCGCCCCACGCTCCCTGTCAGCCCAGAGGGTGGAGGCCACCTACATTAGTCTTAGGAAAGTTTAATCTGGAGCTTTTGAGTTACTAACCAGGGCATGAGCCACTGCCCTGCACATTCCCTCAATGCCATGATGGGGCAGGCGGATCCATCTAATCAGCCCACATGGGCTACTCCGTGCCCTTATCAGAGTCCAGGGGTTAAGGTCAGACTCTTTGTGCGGCCTTGCTAAATCTCAGCTTCTCTCTGCAGTTCTAACACCTCTATTCCTGCCCCCCAGTATGGAGATTTTAGGTGAACTACTGTCATGTTCTCATCTGCCCCCTCTGTTTCCCCCTGGTGTTCAGGTGTTCAGGTGAATGAGGTTGCTGGTGGGAGTCAAAAAAAGGAGGCCTGCGGTTCTGGTGGAGTGGTCCCAATGATTGATTTCCAACTCTCCGCATGTTATTTTATAGTTATGACATGGTATTCATTCCCCAGCTCTAGACAATGACAGTCTGTCCTACAGTTAGACTTCAAAGAGAACTTCCAAGCAATAAAAGGGTTAGAGAATAAGTACCCACAGTCCCAGAAGAACTGGGAAAGTACAAACAGTACAGGTCCCTGCTGTTTCATGAACACACTCACCCTGCCTCCCACTCTCTCCCACTTGCAAATCCACATGGCTCTCCTTAGGACAAACAGAGATCAAAGGAATCAGGACTTCCCAACCAGATCCTCCTAGAAGCTTCAAAGGGACCCATGCGAAGTATTTTCCGGCGAATAAGACGACTTTTTTTGGGGGGGGGGAAGGGAGGAGTCAACCGAAAATCGGGTGCAAAAGACCAAAATTGCACAAAAATTACCTGCAGATCTTGACGGCAAAGTAAGTCTTTTCTTTGAAGTGGGGGGTAGTCTTATACAGCGAATATAGGCCTAAACCTATGTTTTAACTGTAAAATTAGGGGGTCGTCTTATACACCGGAAAATACAGTATATAATATATTCAGAGAGAGAGAAAGAGAGAGAGAGAGAGTGTTGTGGCCCTGGCTGGTTTGGCACAGTAGCTAGAGTGTCAGCCTGCAGGCTGAAGGGTCCCGGGGTTCAGTTTTGTTAAGGGCACATGCCTAGGTTTCAGGCTCCATTCCCAGTAGGGGATATGCAGGAGGCAGCCAATCAATGATTTTCTCTCATCATTGAGGTTTCCATCTCTCTCCCCTCTCCCTTTCTTTCTGAAATCAATAAACTATATTTTAAAAAAAATAAATATAAAAAAAGAGGTTTTTGGCTGAAACCAGTTTGGCTCAGTGGATAGAGCATCGGTCTGCGGACTGAAAGGTCCCAGGTTTGATTCCGGTCAAGGGCGTGTACATTGGTTGCGGGCACATTCCCAGTAGGGGGTGTGCAAGATGCAGCTGATTGATGATTCTCTCTCGTTGATGTTTCTAACTCTCTGTCCCTCTCTCTTCCTCTCTGTAAAAAATCAATAAAAAATATATATATATTTTAAAAAGAGGTCTTGGGGTGTGGACTGGTCACAGATAAGTCCCAACCAGTCTTGAGCGGCCAGAATTAGGAGAGGGGGAGTTACACATAGAGGTAGCCCTGCACTCCTCTCGCCCCACAAGGATTCCAACCTGTTAAGAATTCTCTCACCACCTGTGCTCGCCCTCTAGGGGCCAAAAAAATCATCTCCACGTCTAACAGCCTTGCCTTCTTTGGCGGTCAGACACCCCTCGCCCACCCAGAGATGTTCTGGCAGGAGCCTCCCGCCGGCCCTGGAGGCGCTGTCCAGCCCGCGGTGCTGAAGCACCAGAGCCCTGACGCCAGAGAACAGATGGCAGTCCTAGCCTGCAGCTGCTATTCCTAACCCGGGCATCGTCCAGACTGGCCTATTAATCTGTACAGATGCTTGTCTGCCTCAGCGGGTTTATACTGGAATTTCCCCCCAGAGATCCGAGCTTTCCTGAGGAGGCCCAAGAATGTCAATGCTTGTCCAGGGGCCTGGAGCCTCAAGAAGTGGAAAGTACCATTCTGGGAGCAGTAGGCATTCACGCACTACCGGCATCTCCACTGCCCTCTTCACACTTGTCGTTTGCGTTGTATGGCTGGGGAGGGCCCACTCACTTTCCAGGAATTCAATTCTTCTTCCCACCTGCACTCAAATCAGCAGGCCCAGCCACCTGAAAGGGGGGAGGGGGAGACAAGCCCTGGGATCCCTCTCATACACATTCCTTGCAGTGAAGATGCTCCAACTCCACTCTGGATGACCACCAGTTTTCACAGACACCCACGACTGCTCTCCTTACCCAATGTTCAGGCAGGCGGGGGAGATCTGGGGTCCCCAGTGAAGGGCTCTGCAACTTGGACTCTAGAGCCTTGCCCTTGAGGGAGAAAATGACATGGCTGCCCCGTGAATTCATCATAATCGTGATGGCAGTGATGTTGGGCAGCATGAAGAAACTGGCATAACTACTAGGGCAGAAACTAGGGGCCGGTAGGATGCCAGAAGGAGCAGACAGGTGGCTGCATAGGTGCCCAGATACCAAGCCCACACTGGGCCTACCATGTCCTGTTGCCCCAGAACCCCATGGGTGACCATTATGGCAGCTCAGGGCATCAGTCAAACCTCAGCTCAGATTGGGAGAGGAATGAGGTACAAGTGGAGGCAAAAGGGTGTATAGCCCTAACCGGTTTGGCTCAGTGGATAGGGCATCAGTCTGTGGACTGAAAGGTCCCTGGTTTGATTCTGGTCAAGGGCATGTACTTTGGTTGTGGGCACATCCCCAGTGGGAGGTGTGCAGGAGGCAGCTGATAGATGTTTCTTCCTCATCGATGTTTCTAACTCTCTATCCCTCTCCCCTCCTCTCTGTAAAAAATCAATAAAATGCATTAAAAAACAAGCAAACAGTGTATAGTGAATCATGTTGCTTGACTCTTGATGTCTGCTCCCTGTCCTTATCCAGGATGCCTGCTGGTGCCACCTGGATGAGTGAAGATGGGCAGCCTGCTGAAGGAACAAACACACCTGTGTGGGCAGGAGTGAGCAGTCCACCAGCAGTTGAAAAAGTCTAACCCCACCCCAACATGTGAGCCCCATACTGTGGCCCCTGTGGCAACAGATTAATAACTAGTGTTGCCCTGGACATCATAGTGACCCCAAAAGACAAAGTGGACATCAGCAAACCCATTAGGCAAATGGGAAGACAGAGGGTCAGAGAAGGCATGGGAAAGTGCTAACACCCCCAAAGACAAACTTCCGGTGTCCAACTCACTCCAACATTATCCCCCGTTCCTTGTTCTCTACTTCATTCACCAAGGATCTGGTGATAATGGAGGTCCTTTCTATCAGACTCAGACAACTCTGATGACCACAGTAATTTAAAACACACACACACACACAACCACTCCAGGGTTCTCAACATAATCCTCTGCGGGGAGAGTAGGAGAGCTAATACCTTAGGGCCAACATGACACCCTTTGGCTGGCCTGACACAGCACATGAACAACACCCAGTCTGACCCGGGGGACAGGTAGGGGCGTGAGGAAGTGCAGGTGCCTCCTCACCCGAGGGGGCTTCAGGCAATGAGCCAGCATGCTGCTTCCACTTCGCACCACAGAGCTGAGCCACAGCTGTGCCATGCTGTTGTTGAGGGGGAAACGCGAATCCAAATACAGCAGGCCTGGCCGAGTGAGGGAATCTGAGGGGCACTGCAGGGGCCACGGGAAGAAGGCCGAGGTGAGAGCCCTCTCCTCAGGTCAGAAGGCGGCAGCCTGAGTGTCCACCTACGAACCGGAAGAAGCCCGCCCTGGGGCACCGGGGGGAGAGGCAGAAGAGCAGGAGTGTGATCCCAACGTGGCGACGCTGGGAAGCACGGAGACGCCAGATGCAGCTCCTCGCAGCAGGGCCTAATGCAGAAACGTGGGCCGAAACCGGTTTGGCTCAGTGGATGGAGCGTCGGCCTGTGGACTGAAAGGTCCCAGGTTCGGTTCCGGTGAAGGGCATGTACCCTGGTTGTGGGCACATCCCCAGTGGGGCGTGTGCAGGAGGCAGCTGGTCGATGTTTCTCTCTCAGCGATGTTTCTAGCTCTCTATCTCTCTCCCTTCCTCTCTGTAAAAAATCAATAAAAATATATTTTTTTAAAAAATGAAAATGCTAGGCCCTCTGTTCAAAAATTGTTAGGCATTTCAGAATATTAAGCCAAGTGCAGCCCCTCTGAAACGTCTTGAGTTCCACAGCCATGAAGCCTACCCATCCCACACAGGTCTCATTAAACTTGCACTGCACTTCAGGTTAATTAGGGGTTACTCATTATGGAAGAGCCACTGCCCCCCACCTCCTGGTTTGCCAGAATAAGGCAGGAGGCAGGGCAGTTTGATCTCACCCTCCCACAGGACCTATGGAGCCGGGAGGTGAGCTATCTATGCAGCTTTGACACCCCAAACCTCAGCCTCTTTCTGCAGCTCTGACACCCCATCCTTCCCCAGGGTATGGGGAGCTGGGGTCACACCTGGAAGAAGTAGGTAAGGTGGGGTCGCTAGAGGAGTTTCTGACACATTCTCAGTGGCTTGCCTCAGTTTCCCTCTGATACCTAAGAGACAGTAGTAGTTCAGGTCTTAAAAGAGGCTGCACGTGGTGGCAGTATCGGCAAGTCTCCGGGAGCAAGCTAAAGTGCTGGGTTTCAGGTGTAGGGCGGACCTAAAGAGCTGCTTTCCAGTTCTCTGTTTGCTATTTTATTACCATTGAGTGGTGTCCTCCCCACAACTGAGACAGCTGGAAGAACTTCCAAACGGTACATGGCCCGGAACTGTAGGAAAAGCAGGGGCAGCAGAGGGCGCCATTGTGCCAATACAACCCTGGAGGAGGCACCCGCAGGCACTCATTTTTCTCACACCCTCTCTGCACAGGCTAGTCAGCCAGGCCAAAGGGAAAAGGGAAACTGAGACAGGATGTGGAACGGCTAAGCAGTTTACAGCCCTCTAGTAAATCACAAAATCTTATCTTCCCTAACCAAGGACACGAAGAGTAAATGGTTTACACTTCTCCCCAATGACAGGATAGATAGCATAAATCAAGATAACAGAAATCAAGCAGAGTGCCATTTGTGCCAACCACACCCAAGGACAGATGAAACCAGGGGAATAAATCTCATTTTGGCACTTCAGCATAAAGCTGATGCAATACTCTATTGAGGTCCTCCCCTAAAATCCCACCTTTTGAAAACAGACAAGAATCCTCAAGACAAAGGCCCAGCTCAGGCTCTCTCTGGAGCATGTCTGTGCCTTTCTTCGCTCTCATTTGTGCATCTTTACTTTTCTTTTCTGAACTCCTAAGGGTCCCTATGAGACATGCACCTGAGGGAGCTCTCGTCCTGGGCTCACCCCTGAGCTTGTCTCCTGGGCCCCCTTTACTCTGATTTTTCCGTGAATGAAGGGCAGCACCACCATGGCTCACTGCCTTCACTGTGACTGACTTCTCAGCGAGTCCACGCAGCCTGGCGTGGCCCACTTCTTTTCTATAACGTTTCTGGAGAGCCAAAGCCGAGTACTGCACAGGCTCTCTCTTATTGCTTCTTCTATGCTAAGCCTTTCCATATCTCACTGTCCCCAGCTTTAATACACATACTCTCAAAATCACCTGGACACTTGTACACAGATAATAATTTTAAAAAATATATATTTTATTGATTTTTTTACAGAGAGGAAGGGAGAGAGATAGAGAGCTAGAAACGTCGATGAGAGAGAAACATCGACCAGCTGCCTCTTGCACACCCCCTACCGGGGATGTGCCTGCAACCAAGGTACATGCCCTTGACTGGAATCAAACCCGGGACCCTTCAGTCCACAGACCGACGCTCTACCACTGAGCCAAACCAGTTTCGGCACAGATAATAATTTAATAAAAAAATTAGATTAAAAAAAATAAATTAATTTTTTTTAAAAAGAAAAGAAATCACCAGGACTCATCTTGTGAAATCTTTCCTGCATGAACACACACACTACTGGCGGGCCTGAGGCAGACTCGCTCTAGGCCCAGTCCCCTTTCAGTGACATTTCTACCCTGCAGACCTACAGAGAAACACCTGTTACTACACACACACACACACACACACACACACTCACACACTCCCCCTCACCCCCTCGTTTTACAGGCACATCAGAAATCAAAGAGTTACAACTCCAAGTTCAGATTCTCCAAACAGCCTCCGAGGGTCCCTTAAAGAGTGGTATCTCCCAAATCTTTTGCCCTGATCCTTATCCCACCTCCAAACTACTTTCATGAGCTGACGCTAGTTCTCCTCAGTGAGGAGCTGGGGAGAGAAACTGGGACCCCAGTTACCTTTCCCAGCCGGTGGCCCTGCCCCTCCACTGGGGAGATGCTCCCTTCATTCTCATTTTCCATGGAAAGTGAGCTGACACAATTTGTGTGAAGAAAGAAAGAAAGAAAGAAAGAAAGAAAGAAAGAAAGAAAGAAAGAAAGAAAGAAAGAAAGAAAGAAAGAAAGAAAGAAAGAAAGAGAGAGAGAGAGAAAGAAAGAAAGAGAAAGAAAGAAAGAAAGAAAGAAGAAAGAGAGAGAGAGAGAGAAAGAAAGAAAGAAAGAAAGAAAGAAAGAAAGAAAGAAAGAAAGAAAAAGAAAGAAAGAAAGAAAACAGACCAGAGGGAGTCACTTTTGCTAAGCCATATCATTAAACCCAAAATTTAATAACTAACCTAATTCAGTTTCAGCCTTTTCCAGGAGTAGAATTTTAAACCAATCAGCCTGGAATTTCCTGATCAGACACTTCTGCATAAGACCTCCTGCCTGAAATAATCCTCTCTCTTAATCCCACCTCTTTCTGCTTACAAAAACATTCCACTTTGCACAACTCTTTGGAGTGCCTCTCTGCTTTCTAGATGGGATACTGCCTGCTAAAGAGAAAATCACAGGCCCAAAATGCCATCCCTCATGCTAAAAGCCCATTGTAACCAAACTGAGATTTAATACCTGATTTAAGTGCAGTTTCAACATCTCACAGGAATGTAATCACAATGCACCGGCCTGGAGTTTTCTGGTCAACCACCGGCAAGGCTCTCCCCAACCGAAAAGAAAGATATGTCCTGGCCTCAAAATAATCCTTTTTTGATTTTGTTACCCTTGCCCGATCCTTCTTCCTATAAAAACCTTTCATTTTGTATCCCCCCTCCCCGACCGAACCCTTCTAGTTGTTAGATGGGGTGCTACCTAACAGATAAATTGCTGAATAAAGGACAACTAAATCTTTAACGTTACTCATTTAACATGCCTGATTAAGGCCACAATACTAGCCTCAGTGAGTTCAAGAAGATTGAAATCATATCAAGCATCCTTTTCATCATAATGGCATGAAAAAATACAAATATGTGGAGACTAAACAACCACTGAATCAAAAAGGAAATCAAACAAGATATCAGGAACTATCTTGAATAAATGAAAATGAAAACACAACTTTTCAAAATTTATAGGATGCAGCAAAAGCAGTTCTGCGGTTCAGAGCTATAGAGACCTACCTAAACAAACAAGAAAAATCCCAAGTAATCCAACTCTACACCTAAAGGAATTAGAAAAAGAAGAACAAACAAAACCCAAAGTAAACAGATGAAGGGAAATTTTAAGATCAGAATGAAAATAAATGAAATTTTAAAAAGCACAACAGAGCCGAAACTGGTTTGGCTCAGTGGATAGAGTGTTGACCTACGGACTGGAAGGTCCCAGGTTCGATTCTGGTCAGGGGCATGTACCTTGGTTGCGGGCACATCCCCAGTGGGGGTTGTGCAGGAGGCAGCTGATCCATGTATCTCTCTCATCAATGTTTCTAACTCTCTATCCCTCTACCTTCCTCTCTGTAAAAACTCAATAAAAATATATTAAAAAGCCAAAGCTGGTTTGGCTCAGTGGATAGATCGTCAGCCTGCGGACTGAAGGGTCCCAGGTTCGATTCCGGTCAAGGGCATGTACCTTGATTGTAGGCACGTCCCCAGTTGGGGCTGTGCAGGAGGCAGCTGGTCGATGTTTCTCTCTCATCAATGTTTCTCCTCTCTATCCCTTTCCCTTCCTCTCTATAAAAAATTAATTATATATATATATATATATATATATATATATATATATATATATATATATATTTTTTTTTTTTTTTTTTTTTTTTTTAAAGCACAACAGAAAATATCAGTACAGCCGGGACCGGTTTGGCTCAGTGGATAGAGCATCGGCCTGCAGACTGAAAGGTCCCAAGTTCGATTCCGGTTAAGGGCATGTACCTTGGTTGCGGGCACATCCCCAGTGGGGGGTGTGCAAGAGGCAGCTGATCGATGATTCTCTCTCATCGATGTTTCTAACTCTCTATCCCTCTCTCTTCCTCTCTGTGAAAAATCAATAAAATATATTTTAATAAAAAAAAAAAAAGAAAATATCAGTACAACTAAAAGCTGGTTCTTTGAAAAGATAAATAAAATAGACAAACTTATCAAGGAAAGAAAGTGAAAGCCCAAATAAATAAAATCATAAATGAAAAAAAGAGACGTTACAACTGACACCACAGAAAAAAAACAAAATCATTAAAAAATACTATGATAATCTTGCCGAAACCAGTTTGGCTCAGTGGTAGAGCGTCAGTCTGCAGACTGAAAGGTCCCAAGTTCGATACCGGTCAAGGGCATGTACATTGGTTGCGGGCACATCCAGTAGGGGGTATACAGGAGGCAGCTGGTCGATGTTTCTCTCTCATCGGCGTTTCTAGCTCTCTCTCTCTCTCCCTTCCTCTCTGTAAAAAAATCAATAAAATAAAAAAAAAAAATAAATAATACTATGATAATCTAAATAAATGGATAGATTTTTTAGAAGTATATAACCTTCAAAGACTGAACCAGAAAGAAATAAAAAATCTAAAAAGACTAATTATTAGCAGTGAAATTGAAGCAGTATTTTAAAAAAAACAACAAAAAAAAAACTTCCAATAAATAAAAGTTGATAAATTCTACCAAACAATTAAAGAATTAATACCTATATTTATTTTTTAAATATATTTTTTATTGATTGATTTCAGAGAAAAAGGAAGAGGAAGGGAGGGTGAAAAGGAGAGAGGGAGGGAGGGAGGGAGGGAGGAAGAGAGAGAGAGAGAGAGAAACATCAATGATGAGAATCATTGATTGGCTGCATATCCCACACTGGGGATGAACCCCAAAATCTGGGCATGTATCTTGAGCAGGAATAGAACCTGACCTCCTGGTTCATAGGTCAACGCTCAACCACTAAGCCATGCTGGCCAGGCAATACCTATATTTCTTAAAATATTTCAAATATTGAAGAGGAAGGGATACTTCCAAATTTATCTTATGATGCCAGCATTACCCTGATACCAAAACCGGATAAGACATTACAAAAAAGAAAATTCAGGCTAATATCCTTGATGAACATAAATGCAAAAATTATTAACCAAATGTTAGCAAAACAGATTCAAGAATTAATTAAAGGTGCCCTAGCTTGTTTGGTTCAATGGATAGACCATTGGCCTTCAGACTCAAGGGTCCCAGGTTCAATTCCATTCAAGAGTATGTACCTTGGTTGCGGGCACATACCCAGTAGGGAGTGTGCAGGAGGCAGCTGATCAATGTTTCTCTCATCGATGTTTCTAACAGTCTATCCATCTCCCTTCCTCTCTGTAAAAAATCAATAAAATATTTAAAAATAAAAAAATAAAAAAATAATTAATTAAAGGGATTATACACCATGTGGGATTCATCCCAGGCATGCAAGGATGGTTGAACATCCATATATCAACCAATGTGATATATTACATTAACAAAATAAAGGACAAAAATCATATGATATTTTCAACAGATGCAGAAAAAAAAGCATATAAAAAATTCAACATCCTTTTATGATTAAAAACTCTCAACCATTAGAACTAATAAACAACTTCAGTAAAGTTGAAGGATGATACAGAATCAATCCACAGAAATCTATTGCATTTCTATTCACCAATAACTATTAGAAGAAGAAATTAAGAAAACAATCCCAAAAAGTATAAAATACCTATGGATAAATTTAGCCAAAAAGGTGTAAACTGCACTCTGACAACTGTAAGACATTGAAGAAAGAAATGTAAGAAGATATAAACAAATGGAAGAATACGCCTTGCTCATGGATAAGAAGAGTCCTTACCACCTACAGTAAATATACAGATTCAAAGAAATCCCTATTAAAATAGCAATGGCATTTCTTCTCAGACTTAGAACTAGTCCTGCAATTTGTACAAAACCACAAAAAACATGGACAGCCAATGAAATCTTGAGGAAGAATAAAGTGAGAGGTATCATGCTCCCTGACTTCAAACTATACTACAAAGCTACAATAATCAAGACAGTATGATACTAGCATAAAAACAGATGCATAGATCAATGGAATAGAATAGAGAGCCCAGAAATAAATCCTTGTTTATATGGTCAATTAATCCATGACAAAGGAGACAAATAAATACAGTGGGGTAAAGACAGTCTTTTTAATAAGTGGTGTTGGCAAAACATCCAAAAAATGAAATATACAAAATAAACTCAAATGGATGAAAGACATAAATGTTAGATTTGAAACTATAGAATTCATAGAAAAAAACAAAGGCAGGAAACTCTCTGATGGTGCTCTTATTACTATCTTTTTGGATATGTCTCTTTGAACAAGGGAAACGAAAGAAAAAATAAACAAATAGGACTACACTAATTTAAAAAGTTTTTTCACAGCAAAGAAAACCATTAACAACATGAAAAGAGAGCCTTCTGAAGGGGGAGAAGATATTTTTAAACTATACATCTATTAAGAGGTTAATATAATCTAAAAATAACTCAAAATACAATTTTAACATCAAACACCGCTCCCCCACAACAATGCAATTAAAAAATGGACAGAGGCCAAAACCAGCTTGGCTCAGTGGATAGAGCGATGGCCTGTGGACTGAGGGGTCACAGGTTTGATTCCGGTCAAGGGCATGTACATTGGTTGCAGGCACATCCCCAGTGGGGGGTGTGCAGGAGGCGGCTAGTCAATGTTTCTCTCTCATTGCTGCTTCTAGTTTTCTATCCCTCTTTCTTCCTCTCTGTAAACAATCAATAAAATATATATATTTTTAAAAAATGGACAGAGGATCTGAATAAGCATTTCTCCCAAGAGGACATACAGATGGCCAACAGACAAATGAAAAGATGCTCAACATCACTAATCATCGGGAAAACGAATCTTAAAATCACCATGAGATATCACCTCATTGGCTATCATCAATAAATCAACAAGTAGGAAGTGCTCACAAGGATGTGGAGAAAAGGGAACCCGCCTCCACTCTTTGATGGGATTGTAAATTAGTCCAGCCACTATGAAAAACAATATGGAGATTCCTCAAAAATTTACAAACAGAACTTCCATATAACCCAGAAATTATTCTTCTGGGTATTTATCCAAAGAAAACAAATACATTAATTTGGAAAGATATATGTACTGTTGTAGTGTAACCTCCATCTTACAAAGGACGCCTCAAAAAAGTCCAATTATGGAGTCATTTATTAAAGGCCGGTGGCATACGAGGGGCTAAAGTGCTCCAGACCTCGCAGCCCCGAACAGCTTGCCACATCTGGCTTACATTGGCAGAATATAACAAAGGTATCGATTACATCTTTGGGTCTGAAATGAGGAACCTGTTTCTCAAAAAGCATTTTTACAGAATCGAAATTGAGCAAGTTAGTTATTTAAAGTATCTACGAATCACTGAATCCACAGAAACACATTATCTGGTACCACTTGGGCAATCCTATATAATAAAAGAGTAATATGCAAATCAACCGGACAGCAAAACGACCAGTTGCTATGATGTGCACTGACCACCACGGGGTAGACGCTCAACGCAGGAGCTGCCCCCTGGTGGTCAGTGCGCTCCCATGGGGGAGTGCTGCTCAGCCAGAAGCCAGGAAAGTCCAGCAGCGATGGCAGGAACCTCTCCTGCCTCTGAGGCAGTGCTAAGGAGCAGCAAGCAGGCGGGCAGCAAGGAGCAAGGGGTCCTGGACAATGAGAGGGAGTAGGCAGGGCTGAGGGGACCCCCCTCCGAGTGCATGAATTTTCATGCACTGGACCTCTAGTTCAGAATAATTGTGCTGTCCAGATTCTGAGATCACTGAGTCAACAGGAAAGCACTATCTGTAGCTACTGAGGTAATTTAGGATAATTTGTGCTCTTCTGATTCTGGACCACCGAGTCAGCTGAAATTTAGTTATCTGTCCTGGGTCCCAGAAGAATGTGCTTCGATGACCAGTGAGATCACAATCAATGGGATATTCAAACCGTCATCAATGGAGTATTGGAATAGCATACTATTATAGCATTAAGTTCAGAAAATCAAAATAACCTTTAAATGAGTACAGAACCCAAAACAGTAAGGTTAAAATATTAAACAGCAATTTTTACTCAAGTATGGTTGCTACCATACTTCAGTACCACAATGTTTACTGCAGTATTACCAATAATATCCAAGATATGGAAGCAACCTAGCTGTCCATCAATAGATGGAAGGATAAAGAAGAGGCCATGGGTATACATGATGGAATAGTACTCAGCAATGAAAAAGAATGAAAGCTTGCCATTTGTGATTACATGGGTATTAGGCTAAGTGAAATAAGTCCGACAGAGAAAGACAAATACTATTCAATCTCACTTATATGCGGAATATAAAAAAATGGAAAACAATAAATTAAAAAACCACAACAGAAGCAGATCTATAGACATAGAGAACAAGCTCATGGTTGCCGAAGGGGCGGGGTTGGGGGAAGGGAACTTTTTTCTAAGACCCCAATTCATGCATTGCTTATTAAAGCCCATTAGAGCTTCGAATTCACTCAGTTGAATTTGTGGGGTTTTTTTTATTTTTTATTTCTGTTTCTTTAACACTGGGTGCATTGTGAAGCTGCAAGGTGACATTGACGGAGGCTGGGAGGTAACACGGACTCGTGTTTACAGTAAAACGTGAAGGTTAAAAAGCAGAGCGCTGAGCTGTTCACTATGTCAATAGTGCTTTGCATATTGATAACAGGGAAGACGGGAAAATCAAACAGCTGAACTAATATTTCCTTAAGACTTTTCTTCCCCCTTAAAAAACTATGTCAAATTATAAAACGGTTGTCTTTAGAAGGCAAGCTTATTAGTGACTCTTCCCCCTTGCTTCTTCCCAAATATTCTACATTGAGAAGATGTTATCTGGATAGCCAGAGGAAAGGAAACTACATCTCCCCGCACCCCCACCCCCACGCGCGCAGGCACACCCACAGAGAAGTTGTTGCCACAGCATTCCCGGAGTAGGGACTGTCCCGTCCACCACCACCACCACCACCACCCCCCCATCCCCGTCCCCAAGGCTGCCGGTGTAGCTCTTTCCTTTTTCTCCCCATCAT
The DNA here is from genome assembly GCF_014108245.1 of Pipistrellus kuhlii. Lineage (NCBI taxonomy): Eukaryota > Metazoa > Chordata > Mammalia > Chiroptera > Vespertilionidae > Pipistrellus > Pipistrellus kuhlii. The sequence goes on along the minus strand of NW_023425521.1, from coordinate 12,009,143 downwards.
GCTCCTTACAGGTCCTTCCACTACAAAGCCAGAATGTAAATGAATCCACTTGGAAAATACAAGGAAGCGCTGTCAGACCTCAGCCTCCTGCCTCGGTCAGCCTGGGCCGGCGGCGGAGATGCGGAGAGGGGCGGGGAGAGCAGCGGGAGCTTTCCTGAACTCTGCCGGGCCCGAACGGAACATATGTCCTCGCCCCGAGCCGGATTACCCCGTGCTTGTTCCTGCTGTTATTATTTCAAAATGTTCAGGGGCAGAAGTGCCTGCCTGCCAAGCCCTCTACTAAGGAAGCCCTTGTCTTTCCCCAGGACGACCCCCAGCACTCTGTCTGTCCCTCTTTTCCTCCCGCAGGATTCTCTCCACCGAGCGGAGAAAGAAGGTAGAGTTGAAGGTGGTGGTGAAGGATGGTGGTAGAAGCTGCTGTTTGGGTTCTGTACTTATGTGTTTGCTAAAACAGTAGGAAGTTATTTTGATTTTCTGAACTTATGCATGCTCTCCCAATACTCCATGGAGGATGGTCTGAATGTCCCATTGATTGTGCTCTCACTGGCCAGCGAAGCACATTCTTCTGAGAATCAGATCAGCTCAATTATCCAAATATCTCAGCAGCTACGGATAACTGAGTTTCGGTTGACTCAGGGGTCCCGGAATCAGAAGAGCACAAAATTATCCTAAATTGCATCAGTAGCTACAAATAGTGCATTCCTGTTGACTCAGTGGTCCCAAAATCTGGACAGTACAATGCTAAATTGCCCAGATGGTCCCAGATAATGTGTTTCTGTGGGTTCCGTGATTCGTAGATAACTAACTTGCTCACGAAACAGGTTCCTCATTCCAGACCCAAAGATGTAATCGATACCTTTGTGATATTCTGCCAATGGAAGCCAGATGTGGCAAGCTGTGCGGGGCCGCGAGGTCTGGAGCGCTTTTGCTCCCTCGTGTGCCGCAGGCCTTTAGTAAATGATTCGGCTGTTTGAGGCGTCCTTTGTGAGATGGGGGTTACACCACAACCGGGGCAGAGGGCTGCAGCCCTCAGGAAAGCAGCTTTGTTGTCTCTGCGAGGACCTGGCAGAGAGCCAGGCCGGGGAGTGGCGGAGCTGCGGCCCTTGGTTAAACCTTGTACTACATGTGGGTTTAATCTCAAGATCCAGGGATGCAAAAACTGCCGTCTCTGCAAACCTACTTATCTCCCAACAAGGGTCCCCCTGGGAGGCAGGTGTGTGTGCTGTGGGGAGTGAGATGGCATGGAAAGAACATCAGGGTGAGGGAGACCAGGGTTCAAATCCCAGCTCTGCTCTCTCCTCACTGGGCAACCTGGGCACTGTCACTGCCCTCTCTGAGCCTCAGCTTCCTCTCTGTAACTCAAGGACCCCTGTCCCTTCCTAGGGCCGAGTGGCTGAGGCTGTTTCCTGGCCTAGAAAATCAGGATCTTGTTATCTACCCCCTCAAGATCGGCCCAACCTTCTAATCCCAACGAACAAATCCTATCCGTCTGGTGCCAAACACCCCCCCAGTTTCCTCTCCGCACTCTCCCCTCACTTGATGCTCCTACCCATCCAGCCCACCTCCGAGCCCTTTCTCACTGTTTCCTCTGCCTGGATCTCCCTTCCCTGTGGGGATTAAGAACTACTAGTTTTCTAACACTCAGCTCGCCTCCTCCAGGAAGCTTTCTTCGATCCCCCACCTCCTGGCTGAGTGAGGTGCCACTGCCCGGGGCTCCTGTAATATCACTGTGGCCCTCAACAGCTAGTGATGACAGCTGAGGTGTACTGAGCACTTTCTAGGTGCCCGGCCCTCTACCAGACCCTTTACCCAGCATCACCCAGTTAAACCCTAACCACACCCACACAAGAGGGAGGTGTCCTCTGGGTTCTCCCTTGGCTGATCAGGACGCTGACCTGAGAGAGGTGAAGGGTAAGTGCCCAGGTTGGGATGTGAACCAGGGCGCTGTCATGCCAAAGCCCATGAGAAGCTCTGTCTGCCCACGTCGCCCCTCGCACACAGGCCTCTGACCCGTGGACACCACGCGTGCAGTGTTGAGAGAGGTGCCTCGGTCCCACTCTGCCATCGGAGTCCCAGGAGGGGCTGAATCCGAATCTGGCATTTTCAGGGCCCAGGCAGTAGTGGCTGGGGCTTCCCTCTTGCCCTTCAGCCTTGCTCACCCCACCCTAAGTCTTGGAATCTAGGAAGAACCCTGATGCCACGGCCCCTCTCCTGGGCTCGGCCTCCTGTCCCTGGCCACCTGATGCTACATCCACACCTGCCTGGGGTCAGGTAGAGGGACCTCCCCTTAGAGGTCATGGTCACGTGTACTAATGTGTCCCACCTGGCTTCAGCTCACATGTGAGAGGTATGGTTTTCATTTTACAGATGATGGGCACGGAGGCCCTGCTGACATCACAGAGCAAGTGGAGGGGACCAGACGTGACCCCAGGGTTGGCTGACGCCAAGCCCTTTGGCCTCCCCGGTGCCTCCCTTCTGTTCCTGGAAGGGCCGTGTATGTGCACATCCCCAGAGGGTGGGAACTATGATTCAACGCCGCGTCCGTCCATGGTGGGGTCAGGCCAGTGTGACACCCAGGCGGGTTGTGAAAGTCTGGGATGGGCAGGGGCAGGCTCACAGCAAGCCCAATAACTGTTTATTGGTGGGGGTCAGAAGGGCAGAGATTACCATCCCCACCTTAGAGATGAGGAAGTTACAAAAAGAGAGGAGTAGGGAAGTTGTCCAAGGTGACCCCTGAGTCAGAGGAAGAGTTGGCGTCAGCCAACCCTGGGGTCACTGGACGATGCTCTGCCCAGTCCGGGTAGTGATGCCCATCCGTTACCTCCTCCCCAGCCCAAGCATTTTATTTATGCTTAGAGAAAGGGGAGAGGAGGGAGGAAGGAGAAAAGGAGGAAGGGAAGAAGAGATGGAGAGAGAGAGAGACGGAGAGGGAGAGGGAGAGGAAGAGGGAAAAGGAGAAGGAGAGGGAGAAAGTGAGATAAACATCGATCAGCTGCCTTCAGTACATTCCCCAACCAGGGATCAAACCTGCAACCTTCTGGTGCACCGGATGACACTCAAACCAACGGAGCCACACCAGCCGGGCTCTCCTTACCCATCTTGCTGGCCCCAAAACACAACAACAGGGGGAGCACTGACCTGAGAAGAGCATAATTACCTAGGGAGCAGCTCCCCCTCCCACCCTCCTCTCCCCTGGGGGCCCCCAACGCAATGGATTTTGGGAAGTGAATCCAAGAGTCGCTGATCAATAGCCCCTCAACCCCACAAATGTTTCCAAGTCTTCGTCCTGCCAGGTGGGGCCGGCCTGGGGTCACGGGGAGGTAGACCTCATTCCCAGGAACAGGCTTCTCCGGCCCCACCTCTTGCCCGGCCCCAGTCCTGAGAGATTTATAGTCCCGAGAACAGAAATCCACTTCCCCAGAGAAGGCCCTGGAGAACCCCTCCCCATGGTCACCGGCCCAGGCTGGTGACTCAAGTCTGAAGCTGTGAGGACAATAGGCCCTGAGCCCCATGGCGGCCTCTGTGAGATCAAAGCTGCTCCTGGGGCTGAGTGATCCTGGGCCAGGAGGGGGTAGGGGGTTGGGGAGCTCTATCCAAGGAGGAAGCCTTTTACCCAGGTAATTCTTGGAGGAGCGGGGGGAATCCCTTCTCAGAGGTCCCCAGCCTAAGTTCAAAGGCTGGTGGGGGCTGAGTAGTTGGCAACAGGAGGGGAAGGGCTTAGATCAGAAAACGGGGGCTTCCTGTTGATGGATGCTCCCCCCCCCTCCACTGCCTGGCTCCCCATCCCTCTTCCTCATCTGAGTCTGAGATCCCCAAACCGCCACGGAAGCCCGCACCCAGGCGCAGAGAAAGGGAGAGGAGAGCACCGCCCAGAGGGACACACAGCTCAGCACCCGCCCCCGACCAGAGGCAGCTGCCCCTCCAGGCCCCCACCCCGGCCTGTCACCCCCAATGCTGGGCCGCCTTAACGGAACCCTTCTTTCCCCAGACTCGTCGGAAGATGCTAGCACATGCGAGAACGAGGGGCCCCTTCCCTCGACACCCTCTCTTTTCTCTCCATCGCACCGTCTCAGGGTGGAGGCTGGCCGCCCGGGACCGGGCCTCCCCCGAACCCCGCAGGGGTCGCGCTCACGGGGCCCCTTGGCCATTCTGCGCCCCCCACCCTCCCGCTCTGAGCGTGGCACGGACACTCACGGAGATGCAGGGGCGTCTTCACTCTGTGTTGAAAGAGGGGTCTTTGGTGTGCTTGGAAGTGAAGTTCTCAGGGAGCAGCCTGGGAGGAGAGAGAAAACGAAAAGGGACCGAGAGTCAGTGGCCGCTGCCGGGGAGAGACGCGCATCCCTCAACTCCGTCTTCCCGCCCAGCAACCTCCACCGCCCGCCCCAACCCTGGGCCCCCCGAGGCCCCCTATGCACCCCGAGGCCTCCTATGCACCCGGAGGCCCCCTATGCACCCCGAGATCCTCCAGGCACCCCGAGGCCCCCTATGCACCCCGAGGCCCCCTATGCACCCCGAGACCCCCTATACGCTCCTAGACCCTCCAGGCACCCCCTTGGCCCCCACGGCCCCCGCGGGCTTCTCCAGAGGCCAGAGCGCGGCTCAGGGCCCCGCCAAACTGGTCCAGGTCCGGACTCCGGGCACCTTGTGTGGCTCAAGCACCTGGCGATGCTGCTCCGGGTTCCAAACCAGCGCCGGTGTGGAACGGGGGCGGGGGGCGGGGGGCGCCTCTGAGAGGAGAGGACGCGGAGTCGGCCGGGCCTCTTTCCTAGAGCAGGGTGGGGGTGAGGGTGGGGGTGGGGGGTGAGGGTGGGGGTGGGGGTTGGGGTGGAGGGGGTGGCGGCTCAGGACAAGGGGAGGGAGGCCCCGCCAGGGGGAGGAGCCGCCACCCGCGCCCGGTGGACCGGGCCCCCTCCCGCCGCGGCTCCGCTATAAAGCCCGGGCCTCATGGCCGCGGCACCCACGGCGGCCTCCTCTGCGCGACCCCCGGCTCGGCGGCGGCGTCTGTGCTGCGCGCAGGATGCGGCTGCTGCTGGCGCTCCTGGCCCTCGCCGCCTCCCGGGCCCCGGCCCGCGCAGGTGAACGCCGGGCCCGGCCCTGCCCCTCGGGTGGCCCCGCGCCCCCGCCCGGGCTGCGCCCGCGGCTCCGCTGCGCCGGCTGCGCGTCCGGCCGGCGGCGCGTGCGCAGGGAGCGGGGGAGCGGGGCTGCGGGCGGCGGGCGCGAGCGGGCTCGTGGGCGCACACCCCGGCCACGCGCCGTGCGGGGAGCGTGTGCCCGCTGTGCCCGCTGTGCGCGGTGTGCCCGCTGTGCCCGGTGTGTCCGCTGTGCGCGGTGTGCCCGCGTGTGCGCGGTGTGCCCGCTGTGCCCGGTGTGTCCGCTGTGCGCGGTGTGTCCGCTGTGCCCGCGTGTGCGCGGTGTGCCCGCTGTGCGCGGTGTGCCCGCGTGTGCCCGCTGTGTCCGGGCTGTGCGCAGTGTGCCCGGTGTGTCTGCTGTGCCCGCTGTGCCCGCTGTGCGCGGTGTGCCCGCTGTGCGCGGTGTGCCCGCTGTGCCCGGTGTGTCCGCTGTGCGCGGTGTGCCCGCTGTGCCCGGTGTGTCCGCTGTGCCCGGTGTGCCCGGTGTGCGCGGTGTGTCCGCTGTGCCCGGTGTGCCCGCGTGTGCGCGGTGTGTCCGCTGTGTCCGCTGTGCACGGTGTGTCCGCTGTGCTCGGTGTACGCGGTGTGCCCGGTGTGCCCCCGTGTGCGCGGTGTGTCCGCTGTGCCCACTGTGCCCGGTGTGCGCGGCGGCCCCGGGTGCGGGGAGCTGGCGAGCCTGGGGAAGGATGCGCTCCCGCCGCCTGGCGCGCGCCTCGCCTCCCGCCCTTTCTCTGGCGGTTCCTGGTCCCCCCGTTTGTGGCTGTGCGCCCCGCGGGGCTGGGGGCTGGGGTGGGCGGTGGGGAGGTTGACCCTTTCTCTCCGCCCGGAGCTACGGCAGCACATTGGGTGTGGCGGGTCCTGGGCCTCCCGCTCCGCTCCCTCCCCTGCGCTCCTGGTCCCCGGGGCCGCGTGGGGAGCCTGGCCGGGGACATCCGGAGACCCGAGGCGCCCGGTAGAGCCGGTCTGTCCGGCCAGGGTGATTTTCGTTTAAAGATTAATGGTGAGGCCAAGCTCTTAATTATTCTCCTAGGTGGGAGGTGGCAGGAGAAATGTGTTAATATTTGATAAGGAACTGAAGGCTCTTCCAGCGGCTGCGCGCGGGACCCGGAGGCACGGTTTCTACCACCTCCCGGGGGCACCTCCTTCCTGAAGTCCCACCTGCCGGTTCCCAGCTCAGTTCCCCTAAACCGTGTTCTTGGCGCCCATCCCACCAAACCTCTGCTCAAGAGACCAAACCTCTCTCCAAAGCCGGATGCACCCCCCCCCCCCTTGGAGCATGGCGTGGGGGCGAGGGAACCTCGGCTGCAGGGAGAGGGGGTGCGGGTGCGGGTGCGGGACAGACTTGGCCGCTGGGGGAGGAGGGCCGGGATGCAGGGCATCTTGCAGCCACTCTCAGGAGGGGAGGAAAGAGGGGAGGAGGGGGAAAGACAGGGAAGGGGTTCCGAGCTGGACTCCCCACGATGCGCCCCTGGGGCCTGTGAATTACTTTGAGCTGAAGGCAATCGAAAAACTTTTACACCCCTTTCTGGAAGAATTTACATCGGGGACCTTTGCCAATCCTGAGCTGTACCCGGAATTGGCTCTTGATGACTTATCTATAAGGCAGGGCGGGCTCCTCATGGCCGCACATCTGCTCTTCCTATTGTTTGTGAAGCCCCAAGGCGCCTCGCCTCACCCCTAGCCCAGAATGCCATATGGACTTCATTTTCCCTTTCTGGGAACCGCTCAGGCATGTGGGGGCTCCCACCCGGACGGACGACATTAAACGTGGTCATGCTCGCTCATGAATCTGCCGCCTGTCTGCTTGGCGATCGGGCTGCCGGGAGACCCCGGGAGCCAGAGGACTGTGTTCCTCGCTTCCTTCCACCGCAGGGCGGGAACATGGCTATTTATAGAGCCGGACCTTTGAAACCTGCCTAAGCAGATGGGCTCGTTTAGAGAGCGCAAGGTTTTGCAATTAATTCGGATGTTTTGTGGCCGTGTGGCCTTGGGTAAGTCACTCTCCGCTCTCTCACTGGCAAAGCAGGAGAGTGGTTAACTTCACGGGTGGTGTGCAGGGTCCCCGTGGGTGGGTGTGCCCGCTTAGGGTGGTGCAGGATGGCTATGATGGCTCTACCGCTGCCCCGCGCCAGCCAACGGGGGCCTGATCTCCACTGCCCCCTCACTCAGCCTGTGCTCCTGCGGCCGCCTGGCCCTGCCTCCCTGCAGCCACTTCCTCCCCTGGGGACCCTGAGGCTGGGGAAGGGCTGGCTGCCCACTGAAGGCCCCAGAGCACCTGCTGCCATGAGGAGGGGAGAGCATAGGGGCCCCTGCAGCCCCAGCCTCCAGGCCAGGGCCAGGGCTTGCTGAGACTTTGCCCCAGGACATATTCGGGTTTCGCTGAGCTGGTTTTCAGGATCCCTTCCTCCCCCCCAGAGTGGGAGGGTGGGGTGACCAAGGTCCAGCAGAGGGAGATTCCTCAGCCATCCCGAAAGAAGGGGGGCCGGGGGTGGGAAGGTCAAGGGTGGGGACGTTGGCTGGGAGATTGATGATGGCGGTTCGGTCTCTGGCTCTGTTTCTGCTCAGGGCTGGTAGGCTAGTGGAACCTGGAGCGTGGAGCCAAGACGGAGGTGTGGGCAGCCCCACTCCTCCCCGGGCCCTCTTGGAGGGGGGCTGAGACAGAGCGGGGAGGAGGGCCCCAGCCTTCTGGTGAACGAACACAGGAGCCTGAGCTGGTGTGTGTGACCTGCCGCCTCTTGCCTAAAAGCCAGCTGTCTACCCTCGGCCCACAGGCAGACCTGACCCCTGGCCCTGGCCCCATCAACATTGTGTTTTCCTGCCTCCTGCCTCCTGAAGAGGGTAGTTACAAGAGCATTCATCCAAGCAGGTCAAAAGTTTCTATGATTAAGACAGTGGATCAGAGGTTACCATCACAAACACAGGAGCCCGAGCTGGCAGGAAGGAGCAAATTCCTAAGAAACGCTTAGCCTGAACCAAACGGGCCCCAGGGAGGTCTGGAGGGGTCCCACCCTTCACCGCCAGCTCCTGGGGCTCTGACTTAAGTAAGGTTTCCCTTGGAGTGGCTTTCCCGCCCAGTCCCACTTGACCTTGGAGGCCCCGGCTGCCTCTGGGACCTCTGAGAGGGGAAGACGGGGGGGGGGGGGGGGGGGGGGGGGGGGGGAGACTGTAACCAGGAGCTCCTCAGCGGCCCAGGTGACCTCCCACTCATCGCCTCCTGGGACACGCACTCCAGCCCGAGGAAGAGTGTGGGGCTCAGAAGTCCGGAGCTCTCCCGCTGAGAGAGATTAAGCCAGAGGCAGAGGCAGAGGCAGCCAGGGGACCGCTCAGGCCTCAGAGCTCCTGCCGCCCACAGGGGGGTTTCCAGATGCAGCAACTCCCAGGGGCAGCAGAGCCCTGTCCAGGGGAAGACACTCAGGGACTGTCCGTCCGTCAGGGAAAGCGGCCGTCCCAGCAGGGCAGGGGAAGCATCTGGTCCAGAGCTGGGGGCCTTGATGGCCCAAGGTGGCTCTGAGGGTCCCAGAGCAAGAGGGTGTCCAGCTTTCTGTGTGCTCACTCCTGGCTCCAACTCTTCCTCCCCTCCCCAGCGAGATCCTGCCCTCCTCATAGCCCCCTCCCGCTCCTCCTCATGGCTCCCTCCCCTCCTCATGACTCCCTCCCCACTCTGACCCCATCCCAGGGACCCCAGAGAAGGTGGGTGTGGATGGGGGGGGGGCAGTCCAGGCAAGATCCGGGGGGGGGGGGGGGGGGATTTGCTCAGAGGTCTGAGCTCAGGCTGAGTGAGAAGCATTGCTTTTCTTAGAAATTTCCTCATCCCTGAATTCTTTCCAGCCTGGCTTTTGCCATCTGTGCACGTACAAGAGGCCGGAGGGAGGGAGGAAGGGAAGGGAAGGGCTCAGCAGGGACGTGACTGAGTTCCAGGCTACCCTCAACACTCCCGCCGCCTCACTGAGTCCTCCCCACAGCCCAGCGAGGGGGGCGGGGTTGTCCCACGTTACAGATGATAAAACTGAGGCTCAGAGAGAGTAAGTGACTTGCTCCTAAACTCACAGCTCCTCAGCCAGAATTTCAGCTCCAGCTCCGGATCAAATGCTTTGTCTACCTGCTGGTCCAGCCTTTAAAAAAATAAAGTAAAATAAATTAAAAAATATATATATATATGGATAGACTTTAAATAGAGCAGGTTCAGGGTTACAGAAAAGTTGAGCAGAAAGCAGAGGGCTCCCGTGTGCTCCCTCTGCCCCTGCACAGTCTCCCCCGTGCTCATGCATGTGTGTGGCATGTTTGTGGTGCAGCCTGCACAGTCTCCCCCGTGCTCATGCATGTGTGTAGGCATGTTTGTGGTGCAGTCTGCACAGTCTCCCCTGTGCTCATGCATGTGTGTGGCATGTTTGTGGTGCAGCCTTTTTGCAGAGATGCTGGTTCTGCCAGCCTGAGGCAGAGCCGGGGTGAGGACCTGAGTCTGCCTGGCCCCCAAACTCACGAGTGTGGGGTGGTGGGTCAGGGGCAAAGGCTTGGCTGTCTTCCTTGCTGTGGGGCTGTGAAAGTTTAGCCAAGAATGGGTCTTATTCACCAGAGGGAGGGGCCAGCTAATCTCCTGGAGGCATCACCCCCCTGGCCACCTCTGGGAAGGCAGCCAGCACCTGGCTGTGCCAGCCTAATCCCTCTCCTCCCCTCTCCCCTCCCGCCCAGGTTTGGGCTGGAGGAGGGGGCGGGGAGGCTGGTGAGCAGCCATGGGAGAGTGTGCAGGCCAGAGCCCTGGGGCCTCAGAGCCCGGCCTGCCCAAGGAAGGAGAACCCAGTACCGGCAGATGAGTCACAGTTCTTGCCCCATCCCCACCCACAGCTTCTTCCTAAGTGTCCTCACCCGGACCCGAGGGGGGCCCTGACTCCAGGGAGATTAGCAGCCTCTGACCCTCTGTGTGCATGCACGTACACAGACACACACACACACACACACACACACACACACACACACGTGTGGCTTGTGTGCACACAGTTCACGGGTGCCCCTAGGGTGTACGTGTGCACCGGTACACGGACGGACACGCGTGCGCAGGCCTCACCTCCTGCCTCTCTCTGCCCCAGAGTCACACTGGTGCTACGCGATTCAAGCCAAGGACTCCACGGACTGCCTGGGTAAGTCCGTGGCCCTGGAGGCTTCAGGTTGCCTTGGAGACACAGGATGGTGGGAAGGACGAAGGATCATGGTGCCCCGCCAGCCACATACCAGCTCTGAACACAGGCACACACGCCTGCCTGCGAGTATACACGCCTGAGCCCGGGGGCCCTTTCCTGGCAACCCATCGCTCCCCTCCGGAGGGTTTGGCTCTTTCGAGGAACAAAGGGAGACCTGCACTTTCTCCTCAAACACTGACCGCTTTCCAGCGCAGCTTTGGTCCTGCCTCTGCTGCCACAGGCCAATCATATTGTTAGCCGAGTGCATTGGTCAAATGGGCTATGTGATGCACTGAAGCTGAAAATGAAGTCCCTGGAAGGAGATGCAGGGGGTGCCAGGCTGCGAGGTCCCCAGGGTTAAGGAACCAGGCTCCTCCCTGGGTCACACCCCGCCTCCAGCCCTTCCAGGGGCCCCTCCACACCTGCCCAGAGCCCTCCCCTTCCCCTTTGAACTCCATCACCCAGTTATCGCCACATTTCTCCCCGCACAGCCCAGCTGTTCCCTCCCCAGAGCTCACAGCCACCTCCTGGCCCCCCTGTCCCACCCTGTCCCACATCCCTGCCAGGCCCAGGGCCTTGCCACTCATGAGCTGGGTGCTTGCTTGGGCCTGACCTCCATGGGGCAGAGGAGGCCACAGCCGGGGGCCAGGCACCCCGACCCCACCTGCCTCCTCTCTGCTCAGGGCCGGACCGCTGGGGCGGACAGTGCCAGCAGGACCGCCAGTCCCCCATCAACATCGCCACCCCCCGGGCATGGGTGAACGACAGCCTGGGGCCCTTCTCCTTCTCCGGCTACGACAAGAGGGAGAAGTGGAGCATCCAAAACAACGGGCACTCCGGTGGGTCCCGGGGGCAGGATGGGCACCGGGCCAGGGGCCCTGAGTTCCCTGAGGACAGGAGGGGTGCACAGGCCCAGCTCCACTTTGCTGAGGAGAAGCTGGGAGCTCTGGATAGGGGAGGGGCAGGACCGGCTTGGGAAAGAAGTATTTGCAAACCGTCATCAGATCAGGCTAGGACAGGAGGGGGGGGCGTGTAGGAATGGAGGAATGCCGTGTGCAGAGATGAGGATGTGGAGCAGCCTGGGAACCGCGTGAGGAGGGGCCGGCAGGTCCCCGAGGGCTGAGGAGGTGGCCATTCCCCTGAGGACGCCAGGACACCATGGAGGGGGGGGGGGCGTTGGAGCCAGGGAGGGACCCAGGGAGTTTCCTGTTTGGGGCAGTGGGAGGTGTGCAGAGGGAGAGGCAGGTGGGGGGGCCAGGGAACGGTCTAGGGCTGGGCCGCCCATCCTGTCCCCTCCCTCCGGGCCAGGCCTGAAGCTCACAGAGGGTGGGACCCGGAGTTGAGGTCTTGCTTGGGCGGAGCTGGGAAGGAGCTGGCGGTGGGTACAGGACCGCCCTCCTGTGCCCTCAGTGATGGTGTCGCTGGGGAGCGGGGTCTCGATTGCCGGAGGCGGCCTGGCCTCCCCGTACAGGGCCAAGCAGCTGCACCTGCACTGGTCCCGGGAGCCGGATGCCGGCTCCGAGCACAGCCTGGACGGGGAACGCTTCGCCATGGAGGTGAGAGGCCCTCCTGGGTGGGGCCTGGCTGGGCTCTGAGGAGCCTGCCTCAGAGGGGAAGGGGGCCCAGCCCCCCCCCCCCATTTCTCTCTCCTTCTCTCTCACCGCCCGCCAGATGCACATTGTACATGAGAAAGAGAAGAAAGAGGCCCAGGACGCCAAAGACGAGATCGCAGTGCTGGCCTTCCTGGTGGAGGTGGGCCCCGACCCCCGGGGTCTGAGGGGCTGCTTCTTAGGATCAGAGACCGGGGATTCGAGCAAGACAGGAGGGGCCTGGGGAGGCCCCTTGTTTCTCATGACTTGTACACCCTCCGGGGGGCAGTGCGGGGAGCTCAGAGCCTCTCAGAGTCTCAGGTTCAGAAGCTGCCTGCCCTCCGGACCCCAGACCAGGAGAACACATTGGGGTCACCACCACCAGCTCCCCACAAGCCCCTCTCTAGCTCTCCCCCTCCCCATGTTCCAGGCTGGATCCAAGAACGAGAACTTCCAGCCGCTGGTGGAGGCCCTGTCTGCTATCCCCAGACCCAGTGAGTCAGGAGGTCCAGGAGGGGGCCTGGGAGTGATGGGAGGGGGGGACCGGTTCCTCCAAAGGGGGGCCAGGCTCTCGGAGGGAGGTGTGTGAGGGGGTGAGGGGGATCAGGGGCCCGAGAACCCCCTCTTGCCCTCCACGGACAGTCCCTTTCTCCCCCCCACTCCCCCCCGCAGTGATGAGCACCCCAATGAAGGAGAGCGTCAGCCTGTTTGACCTGCTCCCGGAGCAGGAGAAACTGAGGCACTACTTCCGCTACCTGGGCTCGCTCACCACGCCGGGCTGCGACGAGAAGGTCGTCTGGACTGTGTTTGCGGAGCCCATTCAGCTCCACAGGGACCAGGTATACAGGGCCCGGCTGAGGGTGCCGCTTCCACTGCCCCGCTCCCCAAAACCACTGCCCTCGATCCCCCCAGAGGTCCCCCGGGCTGGGGAGGGGCACCCAGGCAGCTGAGGGCCTGCTGGATGAATCCCTGCTGGAGACAGACCGGAAAGGTCCCAGCCGGCCTGTCTCTGGGTTCAGGGCTGGAGGGGAGAGGGGTGTCAGAAAGACTTCCAGGCTGCACGCCGGAAAGGAGGTGGGAGTCGGCCAGCTGAGGGCAGGGGACTTGGGTCTTGGGGGCCGGCCAGGAGCAGCTGAGAGCGGGCTGGCGTAGCCACAGCGGGGAAACAGGCCGTTCCTTCCACAAACGGCCATCAGTCCCTGTGGCACACTGGCCTGTGGGGATGCAGCGGAGAGTCCGTCCCCGCCCTCCTGGCGTTCTGTTCCCGGACAGTGAGAGGTTCTCACAGAGCGGTCCCTGGGCCCGCGGCAGCTACATCACCTGGGAACTCGCTGGACATGCACATTCTCAGGCCTCACTCCTGACGGAGTCAGAAAGTCCGGGGTGCGGCCTGGCAGTCTGGGGCCCGGCAAGCCCTCAGGTGGCATGCATGCGAGTCCCGGGGCCACTGTTCTGTGGTAACAGCGACAATAGTTGTAATCCTGGGCCCTCCACGCTGCCCACGGGGCCGAGGGCAGCTAACGGGAACGGAGGCCACCAGGGCCCAGCGCCTCACACCTCGTGCTTGTCGTCCACGTGGGGACGGAGAGGGAGGGCTCAGAGAGGCCCCGGGAGGGGCCCGGGGAATCCAGCCCCCCTGTCCCTGTCCCTGGCAGATCCTTGCGTTCTCTGAGAAGCTGTACTACGACAACGAGCAGAAGCAGAAGATGACAGACAACGTCAGGCCCCTGCAGCGCCGGGGGCAGCGCCCCGTGTTCAGGTCCCAGGCCCCCGGCCAGCTGCTGCCCCTGCCGCTGCCCGCGCTGCTGGCCCCCACGCTCACCTGCCTGGTGGCTGGCTTCCTCCGATGATGGCTCGCCTCTGGACACTTGACCTCCGCCCTCTGCCCTCTGCCCTCAGAGGGCGTGGGCCCCCTTCCTCTGCTCCCCAGGTCGGACCTGGATGACGATTGGAAGAAATACAGATATATTTTTAGAGAAGCCTTTCTCGGGTCTGTTTTGAGTTCCCACAACTACCCCTGCCCGGTTCCCCTCAGCTACCCCCGGTGCCTGGGGAGGGAGGGGCCGTGAGGCCTGGGGATGTCCTCGGAGCAGGGGCCCGGGGGTGTGAACTCCCTGTCTGAGGGGTGCGAAGGCACCTCGGAGCCCACGGAGGCCCCCGCCCGCGCCCTCTCCCCTGTGCCAGGGCCGGAGAGCGCGGGCTGTGTGTGGCTGCAGCCTGGGCGAGGTGGGCGACAAGAGCTCATTTATCTTCTTTTCTTTCTTTTTTTTTTTTTTTTAAATAAATCTTTATTGTTCATATTATTACAAATGTTCCTCATTTTTTCCCCCCCAAGAGCTCATTTATTTTCTGAAATACTTCTTGAGTGTCTATGCCTGCCCTCCTGGAGTTCCCACCAATAAAACAGACACGTTGTTCAAGGTCTCAGAGGCCGTGCGTGCTGTGGAGAGAGCCGGTCAGGAAGGTGGGCGGGAGGGCCTCATGGGGAGGGACATCCGGAGGACTTGACAGAGGCCCGGGAGGAGGCCATATGGAGCCGGAGGAGGAGGAGGAGGAGGAGGAAGAGGAGGAGGAGGAGGAGGAGGAGGAGGAGGAGGAGGAGGAGGAGGAGGAGGAGGAGGAGGAGGATGGAGAAAAGAGACAAAGAGATTGGGGGTGGGCGCTCAAAGTAAGGGCCCTTGAAGTAGGATATTTCAGGGATGCTGGTTTTGGGCGTGAGGGACTGGGAGGGTCTTTGCTTGGTGGAGCTGGGGTGCAGGGTGAGGCTGCGGGCAGGTGGGGGCGCTGTAGTAGCCCAGGAGCTGATGGGTCAGAAAAGAACGGGGAGGAAAGGGAGTCACAGGTGAATCCAAGGGTCCCTGGCCTTGCACCAGGGAGCTGTCAGGAAAGCCCCTACCACCACTCTCCGGCCCCTCAGTGTGTCTGGTGATGTTTCCCTCCGGGACCGAGGAGGCAGGGAGACTAGGAGGGGCAGGTAAGTGTGTGTGTTGGGGGAGGGGGGGGGTGCGGCTGGAAAGCCAAGGGAGAAGGAAACAAGGCCCACTGGTGGGTCCCAGGCCAGGCCAGGAGGTTTGAGGGCCCCAGGCTCTCAGACCTCCTCATTCAGGGCAGGGCTGGGTCTGGGAGGAGCCTGCCCCTTGAGGCCCAGGAAAAGGGGACAAGAACAGGCGTGCTGGTGAAGAGCGCCCCTCAGGGCAGGGGCGCTGTGGGGACCACCTCTCTACAGGCTCTGTCTGGAGGAGGGGGCTCCCCCAGGGAGGTGCATCCGCCAGCGGGAGGAGCTGAGAGGCGCTGGCCTGCTGGGTCGTGGGAGGGAGCTGGTGGGAGGAGGGGACCTCCAAGCCCTCTCTGACCCCGATACCCTCAGAGTCCCTGCCCGCCCCCAGCCAAGCCTGGGAAGCGGGAGAAAGGGCTGCTCCCCTCCCTGTTCCTCTTCGTGACCAAGAATAAGCACCCACCTCCTTTCCCCGGTGACCACGCGGCCGTGGGTGGCAGGCGGGGAGGAGATTGCATCACCATGGCAACAGCAGGCAGCCGGTGTCAGCGGGGGGTATGTGGACGCTGAACCTGTTCCCTTTGGTTCCCACGGCAGCCTGCAAGGGATCTAAGATCTAAGTTGCACACACACACCCCCACCCCCAGCTCAGGGCTCTTAGAAGCCCTCCCCCTCCCCCCTGCCCCCCCCCCCCCCCCCCGCCCCGTTTCTACCCCCACCTCCCAGCCCGGACCCTGCCCTCAAGGCAACGTTCAGGGAACAACATGGTAGCAGCACCAGGAAGTCCCAGCTCTTTGCAAGAGACTGGGGAGCCTTGGCCTCTCCAACCCCAGGCAGAAGGCACACCGCCCTCCCCCCTCCCCCCTCCCCCACAATCATAAACAATAATAAACCTGGCCAGTGGGGGCCAGAATGGGCACAGCTTGTCTGGGGCCCAGGGTTCAGGCCTCCTCCCAGCATTCCATCTGCCCTGCCTGCACCTGGAGGCGGGGGGCCGATGCCGTCAGCACAACACTCAGAGCAAGGTCACACTCCTGGCCAGTCCCCTGGGGGTGGGCAGCCGCCCCCTGCAATCGGCTCTGCGCCCTGGAGCGGAGGCTGACGGCAGTCCCTCTCACAGCGTGTGGTCCCGAGAGCCTCCTCTTCTGGGTAAATGGCTCCCCCAGTGCTGCCCGCCACCCTCAGCCGACCCCTCTGGCTCAGAGACAATAGGAGGCCAGCGGCCGCCCGTCGTTCACAGAGAGGCCCAGGCACCCTCAGTCACTCCTCGGCCCCAGCATGGCTCCCGTGCCAGCCCTCTCCTCTGGCAGTCATCTGAGGGAGAGGGGCCTCTGGGCCAAGGGCGGGGGGGTCTGCGGTGCCCAGCCTGCCTCCCCTGGCTGCTCTGCCCCCGGCGGGCAGACCTCTGACCCCCTGTTTAGATGTGGCATCCGGGTGGGAGCCAGGGCCTGAACATGCTCCCTGTGTGTTTAGATGACTCTTGGAAAATAAACTTCCCCGATCTTGGCTCTCGGTTTGCACACTTGCTGGCCCTGCTTCCTGTGGCTCAGCTCTGACCGTGCAGGGGCGGGAGGCAGGGTGCAGGGAGGGTCAGAGTATGAGGGTGCACGGGGGCTCAGGGTCAGGGGTGGCGGGGTGGTGCGGGCACCTGTAAAAGCAGCAGCCACGAAGCTCAGGGGCACCTCTCCCCGGACCACGCGGTGACCGGCACCCTGTGAGGTGTGACCCTGAGGCCTGGTGCTTATGGGTGGGCTATGGGTGGGCCTCGTTCACGGAGAGGGCCCGGGGGCAAGGCGGTCCCACCCGGAACACGGAGGCCCGGCTTCCCTGCAAAACGGGCTCAGCGTGGCCTCGGCATCCACTGGGCCTCGCTGCCCATGACCTTGGGAGGAAGGCCAGGCCTGTCTCCCTGGGTGGGGTGCCACTAGCTCGTGCACCTTGCAGGACACACTTCAAGCCGGCTCTGTTTGTTTATCCGAGAAGGGACAAAGGCATTATCTCCTCGAGAGACCAAGGGCTTGTCCCGGGGCCCAGGCGCCTGCCCGGGGAGGGGCTTCCTTTGGAGGGAGCTGCAGGACAGACGGAGCTACAGGCCAGTTCCTTCCTCGGAGCCTGGCCCTGGCTAAGAGCGGACACGCATGAGGCTCTCCACATCCCAAGTGTTGGCCTCCGCAAGGCCTGGGCGGGCAGGAAGAGGGACGGGGGACAGGGAAGGGAGCTGAGTACATTTTGGAACAAGATTTAGTCTTTCAACAAACACTGTTATTTCCTCTGTCCCAGGGACTGAGGATTCAGGGGGGAGAAATCCCAACCTGGGCCCTTCCTCCGAGATTCCTGACCAAAGGGCACGCACGGGGCACGGCGGCCAGGCCTTGGAACTCCAGGCTGGGAGAGCGGCACAGACACGCCCGGAGCATGGGCCCCCGAGCCACACAGGCCTGGGTGTGCGTCCTCACCCACTGCTGGCTAGCTGGGGAGGGGCTTTGGTCATTTAACTCACCCAAGCCTTGGTTTTCTCATCTGTAAAGTGGGGATGAGGAGGGCGTTTACCTCATAACGTTGCTGTAAAGATGAAACAAGAAGCCTGGCCAGCCGAAACTGGATTGGCTCAGTGGATAGAGCGTCGGCCTGCGGACTGAAAGGTCCCGGGTTCAATTCCGGTCAAGGGCATGTACCTTGGTGGTGGGCACATCCTCGGTAGGGGATGTGCAGGACGGAGCTGGTTGATGTTTCTCTCTCATGGATGTTTCTAGCTCTCTATCCCTTTCCCTTCCTCTCTGTAAAAAAATCAACAAAATATACTTTTTTTTTTTTTTTTTTTTAAAGAAGAAGCCTGGCCAAGGGATGATTTAGTTATCATTATGATTCTGTTTATTGGAGAGAGCTCTGAAGGATGGGTAGGACCTGCAGATGGGGGAGACTGGCTCCATCCAGGGATGGCCAGGAACAGTGGGTGGGGTTGGCATTCCCAGGAGGGATACCCTGGTCACCGCTGTGGTGAGCAGCAGGCGCCTGATGGGGTGGCCATCCTCCTACACAAACAGGAAACTGCCAGACCCTCATGGAGCCCACCTCTCCTCCCAGGCACTCCCCTCCAGCACGCCAACCCCATACACAGAGCGGCCCCCTGAGCAGGCCCCCAGCCTGACCTTTGCCAGAGTTGCCTGAGGTCACCCAGGACAGCACAGGAGCCGAGGGGACCAGCGGAGGGCCGGCCGCTCTGCGCTCTCACACCCCTAGTCCCTGTCTGGTGGGGTGGGGTCAGGGTTGAGTCAGGCTGAGATAACCAGGCCCTTCTGCATTCCTGCGGCATGGACTGTTGGGCCTGGGACCTGTTCCCCTTTCTCCTTTCCTCCAGCCCTTCCCTGCCCTCTGCCCCAGCCGCTGCAGGATTCCCAGGGTTCCCTGTGCCCTCTGCTGGGTCCCTCTCTCTGTCACTGCTCTGCCCCCGGCTGTCTGCGGCAGCCCTCCCCTGCCTAGCGCATGGCCTGCACCCACCTAGGTTACCAGAAAAGCTTCAATTTCAGATAAACAATTCCCCCCCCAAAATTATGGTTTTATTGATTTTAGAGAGAGAGAGAGAGGGAGAGGGACAGGAAGAGGGAAGCATTGATGTGAGAAACATTGATTGCTGGCCTCCAGGACCCACTCCGATGGGGAATCTAACCTTGACCTTTCGGTGCACAGGATGACCCTCAACCAACTGACCCCTGTAGGCTGGGGCTAAACAGCACATTTTTTCTTAGTGTAAGTACTAGTATATCCCCAAATTGCATGGCGCATATTTACACTAAAACATTACTTGTTTATCTGAGGTTGAAATTTCACTGGGTGACCTACACGTGTATTTGCTAGGAAACGGTGACCCTGCCCCGTCCCACCTGCCGCAGGGAAGCAGATGGGAGAGCAGGGCGGACGAACGCGGGGCCAGGCCTGCACCACTTCCTCCTCCCGGCCATCTCCCTCTCCTGCCAGCCGACCACGCCTTCCAGGAACTGATAGCAGACTGGGCACTGGGTTTTCCCCTTCTGGAACGGGCGATTCCAGTGTGTGTGTGGGGGGGCGGGCTGCCGGGCACACCTCAGAGCGGGTGTTGGAGTAGGCCCTCCCTTTGCTTATAGATTTCTACCGTTTCCCAACATCTTGGGAGAGGCCGTTGCCAAGGAGATCTTATTCTTGCTCCCTGGGTCTCTGCCTGCCAATTTTGTTTTTTGTTTTTCTAGATTTTTCTTTATTAAGGTATTACATATGTGTCCTCATCCCCCATTTCTCCCCCACACACACTCATGCTCTCACCTCCCTGGTTCTGCCTGCCTCCCAGGACCACTGTCCCTCAGCCCAGCTCCCCCCATCTTCCCAGCCCAGTCTTGCGGGAAGTGCCCCCTCTTCCGGGGCCCCTGCTGCTGCCCCGCCCCCCCCCCCCCCCCCCGAATGAGGAGGCTCACAAGCCCAGGAAAGACTGGCGAGATGGAGGGGCCCTCGGGGTGGAGTCCTGTCCACCGGCCTGGAGTGTGGGCGGAGCAGGATCCAGCCTGTGTGCTGTCCAAGCCAGATCCCTCCTCCATGTCCTCTCACCTGGCGTCCAGCTACCGTTGGTCGACATGATTTGCAGACCGACTCTCAGGCCGGGCCTTCCTGTGAGGTGCTGTCACTCCGGACCTCATTTAATCTGACAGCAGCCTGGAGAGCAGCCTCTTCTGACAGCAGGGGTTTCCTGTAGGGTTTTCCTGGTGGACACTGTGGGGCAGAGCTCAGAGCCCCCTCTAAGAAAGGCTTGTCCTGGCCTGGCCGGCGTGGCTCAGCGGTGGAGCGTCGACGCAAGGACCAAGAGGTCACTGGTTTGATTCCAGGCCAGGGCATACGCCTGGGTTACAGGCTCGATTCCCCGTAGGGGGCGTACAGGAAGCAGCCGATCACTGTGATCAGTGTTCCTATCTCTAGCCCTCTCCCTTCTTCTCTCTAAAAATCAGTGAAAACATAGAAAAAGCAAAGAAAAGCTTGTCCTGGCGTCAGAGCGCGGACGCCTTCAACTGTTGGCCTCTCCCTTCACTCAAGGTCACACTCCTTCCTGTGGAGGCCCAGCCATGACTGACCCACCGGGACTCCAAAGGCCGTTCCAGCCCCAGAGCTCTCCGGAGGGCCAGCGGAGGTTAGCACTGGACCCAGCAAGCAAGCACACAGTAGGTCCTCAATCAGTACCGGGCTGGAAGAACTGAAACAGGCATTGTGGGTCCTAACTCTACACACATAACAGGACCTTAAGAGCAGCTGATCTTTACTCGGGGGAAACTATTTGACATGCTTCCTCTCTCAATTCTTAGGAGGCGGGCATCTCTGTTTTCTCCACAATGAGGAAAAGGAATAAGAAGGCCCAAGGCCAGCAGGTAGTAGTAGGATTTGGACTCAGTTTGACACTCAAGCCCACCCTCTGATCATCAGCATCCTCTGCCATTTTCCGGAAGGAAACGGAGGCTTAGAAAGATAAAGGCGTTCTCCTTGCCAGCCAGGGAGTGGCCCGCCAGCCCCGCAGTGCAGTCCTCGCTGCTCCTCCTGGTGTGAGTGCTGTAGGGGGTCCTCATCACAGGGAGCTCCGCTGCAGGAACCACTGAGCCACCCACAGGCTGTGGGGTCAGGCGCTGTTCCCTAGTCCTGTCCTTACCCGCCTTGAGGCTCTTCTCACGAGGTCTACACCGAGCTCTAACTGGTTTGGTTCAGTTGATAGAGCGTCGGCCCTCGGACTAAAGGGTCCCGGGTTCGATTCCACAGGCTCAATCCTGCGGGCTCAATCCCACTGGGAGTCATTTAGGAGGCAACTGATGGATGTGGCTCACATCAATGTGTCTGTCTGTCTGTCCCCCTCCCTCCCACTCTCTCTTAAAAAAAAAAAAAAATCAATACCAAGCCCAGTTTAAAAGTAATTCCTTTGTGAAGCCTTCCCCGTCTCTGCTCCCCGCTCCTCCTTCCCCGCCAAGGCCCCTGAGGTTCACATCAGAGCATGGCAGTGCCAGGCCAGGACTGGCTGCATGGAAGGGAGGCGGCAGCACATGTCTGCAAGATGAATGAATAAAAGGAAAAATTATAGCAAAGCACGGAATTAGCGGGCACCGTGCCAGGGCTGGAACTAAATATTTACTTTGTCCATTGGGCAATCCTGATGGACAAGCCTGGTTTTCCGAGTTCTATTTACGCCGACTTTCCTTCAGTCACCGACACAATCAACCTGGTTTTGTTAGTTTGAACAGCTGTTTCCACATGTGGGCCTGGGTGTGCAAGGTACTTGATCCCCAGCTTCCGCTGTTCCCCAGCATCCTGGGTCCTCCTCAGAGCTGGCCTCCCAGTCCTGGGGGCTGGTGACGACCTCCATGAGGTTATAGGTCAAACTGGGGTCTCGCTCTAGTGTAAGCTGTGGGTTCAAGTCCAGACCGGGGTTGGGCCATAGCAGGAGCCCCGGGAGCATGTAGGACAGACTTGCCTGGGTCTCCCACGGAGGAGCCTCCTGGAAGACACCGGTCTTCAGGGAAAGGAGTCCGGGTGACATGCTGGGTCCAAAGGAAGCTTCAGAGTCCGAGGGAAGAGGGACTTGGAGGTCAGTGTGGCGTCTATCAGTCAGCATCGGGGTCCCAGTGGGCTCAGAGGGAGAAGGACGTGGCATATGACGATGGAAAGAGCAATTTCACCAAAACACTCTTTGGGGACACTCCACTAGTGGGGTACGAGGGCCAGCGAGCAGTTCCGACCCTGGAGCCAGGCTGTGAGGGGATGCCTGGGGCAGTGGTGATGTTGCATGTGGGAGGGGGTACCCGGAAAATTGGGTGGTCTCACCCAGCAGACACCAGCTGGAAGCGGAAAGGACTCACTTAAAACACATTTGAGATACTCTCCGGAGGTGCCATCATTGTAGAGGAAGAGGGAGACTTCTCGGGGGTAAGAGTAAGATCCAATGCCCTGGCCGGTGTAGCTCGGTGGGTTGGAGTGATATCCCATGCCCTGAAGGGTCACCGGTTTGATCCCTAGTCAACGCCCATATTCAGGTTGCAGGTTTGACCCCCTCCCTGGTCAGGGTGCATATAGGAGGCGACCAATCAATGTGTTGTTGTGTGTTGTTGTGTTTTTTTTTACTCTCTCAAATCAATAAAAACATTTTTGAAAATATATTTTAAATTCTCATCTCTCCTTTTAAAAAAAAGAAGATTTTTACAGAGAGGGAGGGAGAGGGAGAGAAACATCGATCAGCTGCCTCCTGCACACCCCCTACTGGAGAACCGAACCTGGAACCTCTCAGTCCGTAGGCCGATGCTCAATCCACTGACCCAAACCGGTCAGGGCAATAAAAACATTTTTTTAAAAACGATCCAGCGGAACCTGCGTCATCACAATGAGTGACCTTTCCCTGAGCCCGAGGCCGAGCAGCACAGCTGGCAGGAAGCTGGCTCCATGGGGCCGTGTGGAACTTGGTGACAGTTTACGCTCAGGGCCTGGGGTGAGGCCGGCCTGTGCTCTGAGATGAGGGGAGGGCTTCCTCGACAAACTGTCAGTGCGAACAGGATGACAGATGGAGCGTTCCACCCGTCCTCGCCAGGTGCAGTGGCAGGCTGCCACCCCAGAAGCGTATTACCTGGGCACCGGAGCAGGCCCTGATTTCAGCACTTCTTTTCAGACCAGTTAGGGAGTTTAGATTTTCCTCCATATTTATGGTTATTTCCCCAGAATCCAAATTAGGTATGCTTTCTCTCTCCCCCCCACCCCTACTCCGTTTCTCTTTTCCTCTCTCTCTCTTTTTCATACATATATCAGTTTTGGGTTGAGACCGGGCATTTCCACTAGCATCAAAAAGGAGAGATGAACTCAGCTGGCATGGCTCAGTGGTTGAGCATGGACCCAAGAACCAGGAGGTCACAGTCTGACTCCCTGTCAGGGCACATGCCCGGGTTGCATGCAGGGGGCAGCCAACCAATGATAGTCTCTCAACATTAATGTTTCTATCTCTCTCCTTCTCTCTGAAAGCAATATATTTATATAAAATTTATTTTTTAAAGGAGAGATGAAAAAACCAAAGTTGGGCTCCTAGAGGCTGGGGAAGACAAGGGCTGCCCCTTGGGCCTCAGCACAGCCAGGAACGAATGGAAGGCTGTGAGGAGTCTGCCCGCTGCGTGAGGGGGCTGTCGTGATGGCCGGATGGACATGTGGTATTTGGTTTAGAGCCCGGGCTTATGGGCGCAAACACCTGGCTATAAACAGTCAGACTCAATTGTTATCCCTCCCTTCCCAGGAAAGGCCAGGAAGGAAAAGGCCTCGACTTAGGCATTGTCCTCAGCGGGTTAAACAACGCAGGTAGCCCAGGCTGGCAGGGGGCCAGGGGGGAGCAAGGGAACCTCAGGGCTGCGGTGACTGGTGGCGGCCTTCCCAAGACCAGCTCATTAAATCCTTGTCTTTCCCGTCCTGCCTCTGAAACTATCACATCCCTGCTAAACCCCAATAAGATTACTATTAAAAAAAAAAAAAAAAAAAACCTGAAAGAGAAAGAAAAGGTACTATGAGACACATCAAAGTCCAGTTTGGAGCTGGAGGCCTTGACCTGACCAGCCCTCTCGCGTCCTCCCTGGGCCCACCTCCCCTCTTACACTCTTTTCCCACCTCGGTCCAGCTCCTACGGTCCCGGGGCCACCAGAGCGAAGAGAACAAACCTAGGATGCCCCTCTCCCTGGAGTCACTGCTTGGCTATTTGCTCCCAAGTTTTTCATCTTCCAGGGACACCCACTTCCTCTCCTCAGCAACAATACTTTGCATTTGCATAAGTGTTATCAGTTGTAAAAGGGATTCAGCAGTTGTAAAAGGGATTCAGCGTTATCAGTTGTAAAGGGTTTCACGTTCACTTTCTTATTCAGTGCGTATAACAATATAAGGGAGTCAGGGTCATCAGGCTCTCTTCAAAAACAGGTCTCTGAGGCTCACAGTGAGAGGCCGACTTGACAGGAGTTGCTAAGTTGTGGATTCAGGGGAAAGTGGGGTGGGTGGTCTAGAAGCAGCCAGATTAACCTCGGTTTGAATCCAACTTGTATCCGGTGTGAAACTTTGGGCAAGAGACTTAATCTTACTGGATCTGCTTCCTCATCCATAAAGAGATGATAATGCGCTCTCATAGAGCTGAGGTGAGCAGTACACAATCAATGAAACATGCATAGCAAGACCCGGCCAGCGTGGCTCAGCGGTTGAGCATCAACCTGTGAACCAGGAGGTCATGGTTGGATTCCCATTCAGGGCACACGCCTGGGTTGAGGGCTCGATCTCCAGTGAGGGGTGTGCAGGAGAACAGCCAATCAATGATTCTCTCTCATCATTGATGTTTCTCTTTTTTTAAAATTTATTATTTATATTTATTTTTCAAAAGGACAAGGACGGGGGGGGGGTGTTACACGAGCCACTCCAGCAGGGTTACCCACAGCCCCCCTCCCCGGTGCCCTGGCTGGGGCAATCATTTGCAGTTCCCATCGGCCCACTGAGGGGATCTCCCGTGGGGCCCGATGCTGGGAGCGGGCCTCTGGCACCTCGCCCCTCCCCCGCCAGTCCCCCTAATCCCACTCCCTAGAGCGCTCTGCTGGTCTCGGTCTCTAGTGGGCGCTCATCTGTCAGGTGGCTCTGACCACCCACCCAGGGCCAGGGAGTGCCCAACCCCATGAGCCTCCAGGCAGGAGCCCCGAGCAGATCAGCTCCACTCTCACCCACCCACCCACCAGCCTTGTCCCGAGGGAAAGGAAGAGCAGAGCTGAGGGTCCCGCTGGGCATGTCAGGCTACACACCATCCTCAGTGCCCACTGCTCTGAGCGCTGAGCGTAGAAAAGCCCTTTCCTCTGCGCCCTGGCCTCACAGGCGCAGCACGGCAGCCGCGTCTGTGGTGCTGGCAGGCCCAGCACCTGCAGGGCAGTGATGTTTCTCTTTTACCCTCTCTGAAATTAATTAAAATATAAATATAAATATATATATATTTTAAAAGGAACATATTTTTATTTTTATTTATTTAATATATTTTATTGATTTTTTTTGCCCCCCTCCCTCCCTCCTATACAGACCCTCCCTCCCCAGAGTTTTATGTCCATTGGTTGTACTTATATGCATGTACACAAGTCCTTCGGTTGAGCTATTATCTCCCCCAGATCCTCCTCCCCTCCCCACTGTAATTTGACAGTCTGCCTGTTGCTTTACTGTCTCTATATCTGTCTCTTGGTTCTTCAGTTTATAATGTTCTTTATCATCCACAAATGAGTGAGGTCATGTGGTGTTTCCTCTTTCATTGACTGGCTTATTTCACTCAGCATGATGTTCTCCAATTCCATCCAGGTTGCTGCAAATGATGAGAATTCCTTCTTTTTTATAAAAATATATATTTTAAAAAATGCATAGCATTGGTCTGGCAAATAGAAGTCCATCCAGTGTCCAAGTGCCTTCTCCAACTTTTCTTTCATTTCCAAGCGCAGAACTAACCTTTATTTCACATAGCAGGTACTGTGGGCGAAAAGGGGGTGCTGTGATAGATCTGACTGAACGTAACCTCACAGGGTGGTTATTCATAAATTCCTAACTGGGCTGGTCATGGTGAAGAGTCACACCCCAGGCCTAAAACTTGTTTAGTGAAAGGTTTATCTTTTCCTGCAGCAAGCACTGTCCATTGTTGTTGTGTTTTTTTGTGTGTGTGTGCATCTAGGTAACACACTTAAAAAATGTTTTTATTGATTTTAGAGAGAAGAGAGAAACATTGATATGAGAAATATTGGTCAGTTGCCTTCCGTACACATACTGACCAGGGGTCAAACCCACAATCTGGGTATGTGCCCTGCCTGCCTGGGAAATCATACTGGCAACCTTTCAGTGCATGGGACAATGCTCAACAGAGCCACATGGCCAGGGGTAAGTAACACACTTTTGAAATAGTTCTTTCTCAGACTTCCGGAACTGTAACCACACTCAAGAGAGCACATAATCCTTATCCTGTAATCCAGTGATCTTTTCAACTGGTGTGTCGCAAAGAATTTTTAAAACATGCAACACCTGCCGAAACCAGTTTGGCTCAGTGGATAGAGCGTCGGTCTGTGGACTGAAGGGTCCCGGGTTCGATTCCGGTCAAGGGCATGTACCTTGGTTGCAGGCACATGCCCGGCAGGGGGTGTGCAGGAGGCAGCTGGTTGATGTTTCTCTCTCATCAACATTTCTAGCTCTCTATCCCTCTTCCTTCCTCTCTGTGGAAAATCAATAAAATATATTTAAAAAATAAAAATAAAACATGCAACACCTGATGATTCAGTCAGGGGGACTGACCTCATTTCCCTTAGATTATCAAGTAAAAAAAAAAAAAAAAAAAAATGACAACAGCCAACACAATAGCCGACTGGTGTGAATGAATAAAAATTATATCTATTTTGCCCTAGCCAGTTTGGCTCAGTGGACAGAGTATCAGCCTGTGGACTGAAGGGTCCCAGGTTCAATTCCAATCAAGGGCACATGCCCAGGTTGTGGGCTCGATACCCAGCGGGGGGCATGCAGGAGGCAGCTGATTAATGATTCTCTCTCATCATTGATGTTTCTCTCTCTCTCCCCCTTCCTCTCTGAAATCAATAAAAATTTAAAAAAATGAAATCTATTTTTTTTGGTCAGATAGCAAAAAAAACCAAAACCCCAAACAAACCAAAAAACACGTTTTTTTGACATGCCACAGAATTTTAGTAACTAGTTTATGTGTGCCATGAGATGAAAGAGGTTGAAAATTGCTGCTGTGATCCGATCCCCACGTAGCTTTCTTCCCCTTTCACGTAATCTTCCTTACATCCCCTCCTTCACTCCAGATGCATAAATGAAATCGCAATTTGCCATTGCCTGAAGTGTTTTTCTCAGTCTGTTGAGATCTTCCAGGCACATCCTCTGTTTGGTTCAAATAAGCTCATGAAAGTTTTTATAGGTTTGAACACTTCTTACAGGGGACAGTGCTCACCCAGCTGTTTGATGTTGGAGTGATAAACTCCCTTATCCATTTCCCCCACCTCCCAAAGTGGGAGGATGTTTATTATGGCTCCAAGCCCCAGGGAGTGGCAGTGGTAACTTTCTCCAGCTGGCACAATGGAAGGCCAAGGCGCTGGGCTGGCTCCTTGCAGAGGCCCAGGTATGAGGGACAGAGGGAGGCTGACTGACCTTCAGCATAGTTGGCTGACTTTCCCTCCCCACCTAGATGCACCGAGAGCAGCACAATGGGTTCAGAAAGGTTGCCTCTGCTGTCACCGTGACCAAATGCAATCGCTGCTGCTGCTGGAACAACTGTCTGAGAGCTCTTTGGCGGAGGAGCAGCACTGCATGACCAACTTTCTGAATGCTTAGAGGTCTAAGGGACGGTAGTGGCCATTTGACCCAGAGCCCTCACAGGTTGGTCAAGCAGCACCCCACCCCCAACTCTTACTTCAAGAAGCAACTCCAACCTCGTCTGCTTTAGGAATGGTTCTTCAGATAAAACATACATGGAAGAAAGGATCCAGTCCCAATACTGTTTCAAAATAAAAGCTGACCTAATGCAACCCCTTCATTATTCACAGAGGGATCTCAGGTGCACAGGAGACAACTGGCCTGCTCAAGGTCCTACAATTCTCAAGGTGTAGACCCGACAGACTCTATGTTTCTAGTCCACTGACTGCCCCGAAATTGGGGCTACAGCAGCCTCTGGCAACCATGGGCATCTCCTGATCCTTTCTGGGAGACCCCCTGCTCATCCCCAGCTTGGAAGTCCCCTTCTCCCCACCGGACCCATAATCCCAGCGAGTCCCAGCGAGCACTACGACTTAGCTGTGAAGTGAAGAGGCGCTCTCCCTTCCCCCACGCCTTCCCCGTGGCTCCCAAGCCCACTCTCCCTTCTGGGCCTCCTCTCCTCTCTTCTCCAGGCCACTTCACCAGGACCGGGGCGCCTCTTTCCAGCATGCTTTCTCCCTTCCCAAGGCCCTTCTAGTTTCCCCCCCACTTCTGGCCTGATTCCTTTTTTGTTTTCCCTCCACTTACTTGATCACCTTGGAGCACTTTAAGCCTGGTATCCATCTGTGTTCCTCTGGGGTTCGTGGTAAGGCCCAGAGTTCATGTCCAACCAAGAGAAATTTCACCAAAAGAGGATTGTGTGTATGAAAAAGAGAAAGTTAAATTACAGCAAACAAAAATTTATTTATAATAAAATGGTCTTAGGTAGGTTAGGGTGTACTTCAGTAAGCCATATGAAAATGTTTCACGACCACATCAAAATACTTGGTCATGTGAAGCACTTATAACTGGTCTGACCTTCAAGAGCCTTCGCCACCAGGTTTCTGCCTGCTTGCTGTCTTCTGTGCTCCGCTAAGCTGTACCTCAACGCAGCTCCAACAGGCCTGCACAGCCTCTGCAAGGTGTGACCTCTGCCTTCCTGTCTAGAGCCCAAGCATGTCAAACTTGTAGCCGCATACCTCACTTAAATCTATGAGTCTAGACTGCTAGATGGTTCTGCTTGAGTCTGACAAAATCCTGACCTCACTGCATGGTGTCGCTCACTTCCCTCCCCGTTTGGTTGTCCCTTAAGTATTTTATCAACAGCCGACTGTCTAAGGTCCTCAGTCAGCACTTCATCAGAGACCATTATATCCAGGGAGCTTTGCTTAACTACTGTTAACCCTTCCTTACATATATGCATATGCTTCTCATCTTTCCCTAATTACACTGGAAGTAGTGATTCATTTTCTGGGGCAGTGGTTTCTATAAATGCAAACTGGCTACCAAAGATCTCCCCTGAGGAACTCATTAAAATGCATATTCTTGGAAAGATGAGCTCATAAATCTGGGTGAGGACAGGCACAGGTGTAATGTAACGATGGGTGGGACCCTGGAACCAGCACATTTAACAAGCACAGTTTATGATACAGATGAATTGCCAGGTTGGAAACTGCTGCTCCCAGAGAATCTAGCACAAAGCTCTATACCTATAATGTGCTCACACGGTAGCAGAAGGCTTCGGGGCTGATAATGAATTTTATTTTTACTGTATTGTTTTATTAAACCTGTGCTGTTTCCCTAAGTGAGGTGTCAGGCTCTGTGGCTATTCACATATATTACCTTTTCCTTATAACCTTTAGGAACAAAGTGGTATTCTCATTGGCACGAGAAGTCTGAGTCTAAGGAACTTGTTTTAGGTTACAGCAGAGCTAGAATCTGACTTCTACTTACCAGATGGCATAAACTGGTGGCTTATAATATCTGGTTTGCAGGTAAGTTTTATTTGGAAAGTACAATGTTTAACCTTAAAAAAAACCCTCATTTCCATCATTTCTAAATTGGATATTTTGTATTAATAGCTGGATTTCTGGCCTTTCTTAAGGGGAGAGAAAAAAGATTGGTAACACTGGGATCCACATTCCTCTATGGCAACCATTAAGTGGAGCCTTTAGATGGATGTGGGCTAGAACTTACCAGAGTCCCTCTAGCCCCCATCCTCATCCACGGTTGGGCCTGCTTCTCTTACACTATGTCCCAGCCTGGTCCCTACAGGCCTGAGACTGAGGCCCTTTCTTATTTACTCCCCTGCTTCTCATTGTTCAGGAAGTTTGGTAAACCTACAGACAGCCCCTCTACTTGCTCTGTCTTGTATGGGTCTCTGTTCACAGAGGTGTGTGCATTTCTTACTGTAATTTCAATACTAAGGAACCTGCTGGCACATCATTAAGGAAAACTGGGATCTTTGATCCTTAAACTACACATTCTGGCCCTGGCCTAGTAAAATTCTAAATTTCATCTTTAAAACAATTGGGGAAAATATGGCAATTAATCTACTTACTCCAATTCAATGGGGTCTGCTATTAAGGAATCCATAGTGAGGATGCCACCAAGGGGTGGCGATCCCATGGGGAAGTGCCACCCTCAGCCAGGAAGGCTGGGAGATGGAAGCTTCCTCTTCACGTTACAAGGCCATTCAGAAACAAGAAATAAATGCTTACCCACCTCTACAAGCTGGGCCTTTTCAAGGCTGCATTAAAAAGCCAGGGACACAGATGACACTTAGAAGTTGTGCTTTCTGATGACCTTTTTGGATTCCTTTTCTATTTGTTTCTTTCTTTAAACAAGCTACCATTACTGCTGATTCAACACGTTTCATTCTATAAATTTTTAATGTGTATTCCCATTTTTGGAGAATGTGATCAGTTATGAAATTCTTTTAGCATCAGTATAGTAAGCTGCAAAAAAAAACAAAAAAAACTCTCTGCAAAACAGAATTAATCTCATGAGGCTAGGACTTCACGTTCATTGACAACTTACCAAGAAACTGTGCCAGGCATTTATGTACTCCATTTACTAAGCCTGAGAGGTAGGCATTCTAATTTTAAGGGTAAACAAACAAGGGGTGAGGTTGAAGGACACACAGCTCCAAATCTTCCACCCTTCTCAATGCTGCCAAATGCCTCTTTGGAGATCTTCCAGAAACAACCAGGGACATTCCTGGTTTCTCAGCAATACCTGGAAATCCAGATCATTTTAAGGCATTATACAAATGAGAGGTCTTACTCTTCTTCACCTTATCTCCCAATCTGCATGAAGCTAGTGGAAGACCTCCTCCATCAATTTTCAGTTCACCACCTGTAGTCCACCCTTCTCCCCAACACCCTTCCATATCTTCAAAATAATTTCCTAACAGGGATGTGAGCGAAATTTAAATCAGTGTAGATACCTTGCTCTACCTGCAACAGTTTCCATTTTTTCAGAGATAGAGTATCTACTCTCTAAGCCAGGCAAGTATTATTCAAGTAGGGGAGTTAAAACAGGGTCAAAGAGAGAAAAGCTGAAGAATTGGACTTTTTTGGTGTTTACTTGTATAGAGGAAAAATAGCACATAGATGCAGCCACAGTATTTAATTTGTTTGGATAATAGTTACAGATAAACAGATACACTCCATATACAATTACCAATACTTTTTTATACAGTTCATATTTCAGTACATCAACACTATTTTATTTACACTCTATGTACATTAACATATTTCTAAAGTCAGTGCATTGTCAACAAGTTTTATACAGTAATTTACAAGATGAATGTAGTTAATAGTTAATTTAATAAAGTTTCCACTAGTCATGAATTAAAAAAATTAATTACAACCAATATAACAAACATAGATCAAACAACATTAGTAGATTGTGCTACCTGTTTAAATAAAGTATCTGTAAGGAAATTATTTAAAATCTTCCATTTTTTTCATGGGACTTGTCCAGGTAGGAATGGACAGATTTTATATACTGAAAATCATTTAACTATAAAGTATGCATTTTGTCTGACTTCATCTCATTATTCCATTTAGGCCACTTGCAATTATAGTCTTCTGAATAGGGTTTCAACTTAGGAAGGCATTGAAGACAACCTTTCCAACTGCTCTGAGAATAACTGGATAATAACTAGCCTCAGATATCAGAACACAAATGCTGAATTACTTTGGTACCTACTATCTATGAGGAAGAAAAGGAAACGGAATCTGATAATTAATGAGAACCAACTTCCAGGGTCCAGATGAATACAAAAAGACTGAAAAAAAAAAGTGAAATATTTACTTTGAATATATATTTTATAACAACACATGAAAAAAGATGCTGCCTGAAATAAATAACATTTACATTTTTGTTCCAGTCTTGAATTATCAGAGGAAAAATAAAGTGAGCAAAGAAACAAAACTTTTGATGACTGCTACTGGGAAATTAAAAAAAAAAAAAAAAAGACAACCAAAACAAAAAAACTGGACATGCAAACAAAATAGAAATTTACTTTTAAAACCACCAATTTCATTAAAAATCAATGTTTGGGATGTATTTTGTTTTTAAACTGAATATGAAGGGGGAAATACCCCATTCAAGTTAATATATAGCCCTTATAGCCATCAAATATAAACAAGTCTTGAAAAGTTCATTTGTATGTACTCTCTCCTTTTTTAAAGTGCAAAACAAAGAAACAAAAAAAAATAAACACTAATTGTGAAATAGTATGTAGCTTTGATGCCATTTTCTTCTCAGAAGCTTTTTGTGCAACACGTGCAAGTGAAGATGGTGCAAACGTTGGCAACTGACCCACCACACTCAGCAGCAGGGGTGGAACACATTTTCGAGGACACGTAAAGTATCCTCCAAAGAAAGATGCCTCTAACTGAGAGGGCCATTTCGGCGGGATTCCCAGGATGCTTTTTTTCTTCTTCATAGAGTCTTCCAACCAAGGCCCTGGGTAGAAGGCACACAGCCCTTAAGAGATTCTTCGACTGAGCACACAATTGTGAATAACTCAAACCTGTGACTCCAGTTATATGGCTCTGCCACCATGACTGGTTGTGTCTCAAACACAAACACAACAAAAATAAAAAGCAAGAAAAGACATAAAAAGACTGGGAAAATGCTTTAAAAAGTAAGTGGAAAAACCTGTGTCCATGCCGTAAGAATCCTTTGCACACCTTCATGATCTTGCTTTCTCCATCTTGTTAATATAATGGAATAAAACTTCAGGAAAAAGGAGGTAGCATATCATGTCGTCCCAAGACAACACTATAATTTTTTGTTTTACTTTGACTCCAAGGAAATTCTTAGTATTTTGTTATAATTATTGGTAAACTCTATACTCACTACCTATTTGTTCACATCTGGACAAGCACAATTTAGTTCTTATTTGGTCCCAGGTGGCTGATGCCAAACCCTTTTGTTTACAGGCTAATGGTGGACTCTGCCTGAAAGTTCTCTATCAGAGAACTTTGTGAGATACTTCCAAACAGAACTATCACTGCTGTTATGCTAACTGCTATTTTAATTAGGATTGTTATTTTGTGCTTCAGGGTCACAGGATAAAAATAACTACTTTAGTTAGCTTGCCTTTCAGGGACACTTTTGCCAAATGTTAGCTACGAGGAGTCATCTCCCTTACCACCAGACTGTCTAGAAGCCAGAGTGGTAGCTTACTGTAAAACACAGTACTTTTTGTAATCAGACTCAAAGTCTTCGTCCATGCTGCTTGTGTCTGCCATCTTTTTGCCATCAATCTTTGGCAGAAATTGTGCATAGTCTATCCCCTGCTGCTCATAGAAAAGAATGTAGGCAGAGTCGGTGTCAATTTCATCCGGGTGAAGTTCCTAAAGGGATAAGAAAAGTCTTTAATAATAAAAAAATCACTACTCTGCTGGCTCTTAATTCTTGCCAGGAAAGAGAAGACCAAGCCTCTTCAATTACTAAACATGTTTGCTTCCAATTAGTTTAACATTTTGGCTATCTCATACCTGCCCCCAAAATAAGCTCCATTATTTTCAGTGTTTGTTTTAGATAAAATATTCTGACTACAGACATGTTAAAAAGAATAACCAAAAACCTCCCCATCAAATTCTGATAATAAAAAACAACAACACAAGAGCTTTTAATCATTAACTAATACTTTTCCCCCCTTACTACTCCTGTTTTTTTAAAATGTGTTTTTATTGATCTTTAGAGAGAGGAAGGGAGAGGAAGGGAGAGGAATAGAGAAATAGAAACATCGATTGGCTGCCTCCTGCACACCCCCTACTGGGTATTGAGCCCACAAAGGGGCATGTGCCCTGATTGGGAATCAAACTGTGACCTCCTGGTTCATGGGTTGACGCTCAGCCACATACTGGCTGGGCAACTACTCATGTTTTCATCCTCTCCTCTGCATATCACTTTTGTTCCTTTAACACTAAAGGATTCTAGCCTTGGCCTTTGTTTATCAGTAGTTAGAGTGTCAGCCTACACACTGAAGGGTCACAGACCGGTCAAGGACAGATACCTGAGTTGCAGGTTCGAACCCACAGCCCCAGTTGGGGTATGTGTGGGAGGCAATCAATCCACATGTCTCTCTCACTTCTCTCTCTCTCTTCCCCCTACCCCCGAATTCTCTCTCCAAAAAAAAAAAATCAATGGGAAAAAATCCTCAGATAAGGATTAACAAACAACACCCCCCCCCCCTCCCCGCAAATACTAAAGGCATCTATATACTGTTTCTAACAGAAATATCTATTCCATTTAGGAGAAAGTCCATTATTTAAACAAATATCCCTCAGAATTGCTAACATTTTTGCTTTCCTTTATTCAAAGATTGGGAATATCTACCTTACAACTGCTGTCATTGTAACAGTACCACTTGCTGTTTGGGTTTTTGGCATAAGTGACGTAATGGCCCCCGCCCAGAATTCCTGAATGGCACTGGAAGAGAAGAAAGTGGAGGTATGTTAGTAGTTAATAGAACTGTTCAAGGAACACTACTAAGATCCAATCAGGAAAACACTAATCACTTAGGTCCGTGGTCAGCAAACTGTGGCTCGTGAGCCACATGCAGCTCTTTGGCCTCTTGAGTGTGGCTCTTCCACAAAAACCACGGCCTGGACAAGTCTATTTTGAAGAAGTGGAGTTAGAAGAAGTTTAAGTTTAAAAAATTTGGCTCTCAAAAGAAATTTCAATCATTGTACTATTGATATTTGGTTCTGTTGACTAATGAGTCTGCCAACCATTGACTTAGGTGACCAAGAAGAAAAGTTTTGGAATCATCTAACCTTTCTCCAAAATTTCAAAATTCAAAAGTCCCAAATCTAAATATTTTGTAGTTGCAATTATTTTTTAGAAAGCAAAAATTTCTTGGGAGCACACAATTGTGAATAACTCAAACCTGTGACTCCAGTTATAATAATTACATGACTATACCCATTTTACTCTATGAGCATCTTGGATTTTATCTAGAAGGCCAAAATACCCATTGCTAACTTTTTCTATCACCAAGCTCAATGTTTAGGAAATAAGCAAGCATTGAAAAAAATGAATGAATGATGAATGAACAAATCACTGAAAAATGCAGATCATTCTGAAAACCATACAATATACCACTTACCGAAATTGCATATAGATTATAAATAGGATTAACACGAATATCTTCTCTTTGGTCATCAGTGCTGTCTTCTTCACTGTGGTTTTCAAGCTGACCATTGCTGTAGCCATTGCCACAAACATTGCCATATGCCTCATGTTCATAAAGAAAT
Organism: Pipistrellus kuhlii; assembly: GCF_014108245.1. Lineage (NCBI taxonomy): Eukaryota > Metazoa > Chordata > Mammalia > Chiroptera > Vespertilionidae > Pipistrellus > Pipistrellus kuhlii. The sequence goes on along the minus strand of NW_023425521.1, from coordinate 11,974,214 downwards.
CCATTGGCCAAAGCTACTTCGTGGTCCTGAGGGGTAACCAGCTCAGGTTGGCTGCCCCCCAGCATGTGCCCTTGGCTCAAGGCATCAGCCAGCTCAGAAACAGTCCCATTCTCTTTGCTGGCATCCAAGTTCTCCTTACTACTCGTCAGTTTATTTTTGCTGCCAAGCTGGGGTAGCCGAAGCCTGCCTTTGCTCCTCCCTAAAGTCCGTGGACTGCTGTTAGGGCTGCTGTTTTTGCTGGAGGGACAGCTGGCTCCACCTTTTCTTGATGAAGAAGGTGAACCTGTCAAAGGGAAAAGGGAAGATACATGAAACTCAAATGCCACAAATTAAGCTGGCCACCAAATGGTAACTTTGAAGCCACCTTCTCAAGTGTACACATAAAAGTAAAGACTGGGAGTCCTGACTGGCTACTTTTTAGTTCCTATTATGTTGCCAATAAGGAACTAAAAATGTCAAGCCCTGAAAATGCAGCAATGTTCTGAAAATGTAAATTACCATGTAGGAACTTAGAAAATAGTAAAAAGGTGATTTAGGTCAGATTCAGTTTAAAACAATATTATTAGACTAAGGCCTCAAGGAGTTTTACAAATGTATTTTCTTCTCTGTCTTGTATGTAAAATTAGATTAAAAATACAATCACTAATTATTTAACACTTAGTATTACTAAGCATAGTATTGGAAACTCTCTTATTATCTTTACCTCTCACAACAAACCTGTAAGGTAGTAGGTCTTAAACATTTTTGGTCACAGCTCCACCCACTTCCTTATATATCCTTAAAAGTTGTTGATGGCTGAAACCAGTTTGGCTCAATGAATAGAGCATTGACCTGCAGACTGAAGAGTCCTAGGTTTGATTTTGGTCAAGGGCATGTACCTTGGTTGTGGGCACAGCCCCAGTAGGGGGTGTGTAGGAGGCAGCTGATCAATGTTTCTCTCTCATCAATGTTTCTAACTCTCTATCTCTCTCCCTTACTCTTTGTAAAAAAATCAGTAAAATATACTTAAAAAAAAAAGTTGTTGATGACCTCTAGAACTTTTGTTTTATGGGTTGTATCTATCAATATTTACCATAGTAGGAATTAAAATGGAAGGATCTAAAAAAATATATACAAGCATATACTTCACCAATATTATCACAACATGCTGGCTCTGACTTCACCGTACACTTGTGAGAGAATGGCAGTGAGAAGGTATATAATGTCTTACTATTTTTATGAAAATAGTTCTGATCCTCCAGGCCCTCAGGGACACTATATGGGTTCCTGGACCACACTTTGAGAACCTCTGCTGTAAGGGAACAATAATGATAACTACCATTTGTGCTTTACTCCTGTTATGAAACTCTCACACTCTGTGAACTTAGTATTATCTCAATTTCCTACATAAAAAAATAGATGCAGGGAGGCTGTATCTCTTGCTAAAAGTCACATAGTTCAAATCTAGATAGGTCTGATTCTAGATGTTTGTTCCATCTCATTAAGCTGTTGCTCTAGAGTGGAAGGGAGAGGAAAACATGCCGTCTACAGGGGTCCCGGGAGAGCCCTCAGGGTAATATCAGGGCTTCAGGAGGTCCCTAGGCTTCTTCACCTTTAGGGCTACTGCTGATGTTTGCGCTGAGCGAGGATGGGCTCTTGCTCAGGAGCACATCCTCTTCCCCAGCGGAGTTCTGGGCATCCATTTTCTTCACCTCTCCTGCCGGAACCTTGGTCTCACAGAAGTTATCCCCCTGGGGTGTGACTGGTTTCCGCTGGCAGAGAGCCGGGTCTCTTGGTACCAAAAAAGCACTAGGGTCAAAACTTTCACGAGGAAATTTAACAATTTTCTGTGACTTTATCCATCGGCCATTTACAAATTGAAATCGTTTAAGATGAATAATCTAGAGAAGAAAAAGCAGAAAACACTAGGATTAGAGGGTTCCAAAGATACAAAACAGATTTTGAACATGTGAATGTTCAAGAATATATAACATAACATTTTTTGGGGGGGAAAAAATAGATTTAATTATGTAACACAGTTATCAGTAGGGCCACTGCCCTTTAGCTATATGGTTACCATGGTAATCTCCCTAATTTCATATACTCTGTATATCCGAAACTCTCTTTTCCAATTTCTTCAACATCCTTGGAGCCTATATTTGCATGTATCCCTCTGCTTTCTGGTTTGTGATCCACACTGATCTCTACATCTCTCCAATATCATAGAAGAAAAATGGAGTTTTTAAATTAGATGAGATTTACCCAATCTCCGACTGCACATTTCTCCTTTCCTACCATATCCTTTGATGACTACCAGGAAATTCTGAAGAGCATAAGAATCTCCCTACTTTTCTGGCTTGTCTTCTTTTCAAGAGCAATGAATTCCTCCAGATTCATACAGTGTTTAAGTTCTGTAATACAGGCACAGATCTTTGGTGGCTACCTCTACACTAGATGCTTAACAATTTACTGTTAATATAAAGATAATCCCTTCTTATTCACGCTGGTGTGTGGATATCATAGAAACCTACCAAGCTCTCAACAAAACATTTTCTCATCATTGTTTTTTATTTCCTTTTTAAAAAAAATATATTTTTATTGATTTTGTACAGAGTGGAAAGGAGATAGAGAGTCAGAAACATCAATGAGAGAGAGTCATCGATCAGCTGCCTCTTGCACACTCCCTACTGGGGATATGCCCGCAACCAAGGCACATGCCCTTGACCAGAATCGAACCCGGGACCCTTCAGTCCCCAAGCCGACGCTCTATCCATTGAGCCAAACTGGTTTCGGCTATTTATTTACTTTTAGTCCTCACCTGAGGATACGTTTTTATTGATTTTTAATTTTTTTTTTAAATTTTAAAAAATATATTTTATTGATTTTGTACAGAGAGGAAGGGAAATAGAGAGTTAGAAACATCGATGAGAGAGAGTCATCGATCAGCTGCCTCTTGCACACCCCCTACTGGGGATGTGCCCGCAACCAAGGTACATGCCCTTGACTGGAATCGAACCCGGGACCCTTCAGTCCCCAAGCCGATGCTCTATCCATTGAGCCAAACCGGTTTCGGCTGGTTTTTATTGATTTTTAGAGAGAGAGAAAGGGGGAGAGGTAGGGGGAGGAAAGGAAGAAGGAAGAAAGGGGAGAAAAAGAGGAGGGAGAAAGAGGGAGAGGGAGAGGGAGAGGGAGAGGGAGAGGGAGAGGGAGAGCGAGAAATCGATTGGTTGCTTTCCGAATGTACCCTGACTGGTAACTGAACACACAACCTTATGGTGTATGGGATAACAATTAACCAACTTAGCCATCCAACCGGGGCCCTCATTATTATTATTTTTTAAAATATATTTTAAATTTATTTCAGAGAGGGAGGGAGGGGGAGTGAGAGAGAGAGAAAGAAACATCAATGATGAGAATCATCAATTGGCTTCCTCCTGCATGCCCCACATTGGGGATTGAGTCCGCAACCCATGTATACTAGTATGTCCCGACTGGGAATTGAACCATGACCTCCTGGTTGACAGGTTGATGCTCAACCACTGAGCCATGCTGGTTGGACTCATTATTTTTTAAAGACCTCAAAAACAGTTCTTATAAATGCCTTTACTCCAATCCAATACATGTCCAAGATATGTTTTATGTGATAGTTATAAGAATATATATAATTGTCAAAACTCATCAAACTAGGTATTTTAAATCTATGCATTTAATTCTGTGTTAATTATAACTCAAGTAAAACAAAACAAAACAAAACAAAACAAAAAACTATCCCCTTCCTACCTGCATGTCCCTAAGCCTGCTCTGGCCTTCTTCCCTTCCCTCAGTTCTTTTCCCTATAGCTAGCTAGCCAAAATTATTAATTACTTGTACATTCTCCCCTAGTTGTTCTAGATTAATATAAATTTTATCTACACTCACAGTTTTACAGAGTAGTAGGAAGAAAACATGAATAAAAAAATTAATATAAGATCTGGTTAAAATATATCACTGCCGTACAGTTACACTTATGATATCTCCACTCTTAAGGAAAAGGCTTTCTTAAATGATTTTAAAAAACTGTCACTTCAAAGTCATCTGAAAAACAACAGGAGAGTTTCCTAATCCATGAAGGGAGAAGTCAGAAGTAAATAAAATTCAAAAGAATACATAAGCCCCATTGCACATGTGTGCTGTGGCCATGAGACCCAGCACAATAGACCCTGAGGCTCCAGGCTCAGCTGTTCTTCTACAATCCACTAACGATGAGCCTAAAGCTCTCTTTCTCCCTAGAGTCAGAAGTGCTTTCACTTTCTTTTACAGTTCAAATTCACTGGGTTGTACCACTGTTGACCCTTCTTACGCATTGTGTGGAATGGCAGTTACTGGTTTACATGACTTTTCTCCCCTTTTTAGTAGACTGCTCTTTAGGGACAAGAACTAGCAAATACCTGTAGAACAATTAATTTCTGTGTGCAACACAAAAATTTTGCACAGCAAAAGTGTCTTAAGCATTGCTGAGGGGAGGATTTTATTCTCAAAAATAACAAAAACTATTTGTTCACAACTTCTTTCCTTTTTGCCAGTCTCTTGCTCTCTCTGAGGTAGGACTGTAACGTACCAGGACTGGGGGAAGCCTCCAGAGATCCAGCTTCTTGGTTGCTAAGCAGTGGGTCTTACACTTGGAGCAGTAGTACATCTCATTTTCCCCCAGCTCCTCCTCACTGGTGAAAGCACGGAGACAGTTGTCCAGATTGATGGGCTCAGCTTGTGCTCGCCGACTCTGTTCTACACTCTCATGCTCATCGACAACCTGTAAGTGGAAGAAATAGGAAGAATAGGCGAAGAAGGTGAGTGGGGAAGGGAGCGAGCTTAAAATGGTCACCTGGCGAGGCATAACCCAGTGGTCGGCACACTCATCAGTCAACAGAGTGGCAAACCTTGGTTCTCCAGCCGCATGTGGTGTGCGAGCCAGTCTGCCGGCCGCTGCTCTCGGTGACTGACCCTCATTTTACTCTACATGAAGAAAGAGATGGCCAGCAGGGGAGGGCAGTTGGAAGGGACCAGGCCTGCAAGGGAGGGCAGTTGGGGGCAATCAAGCCTGCAGGGGAAGGCAGTTAGGGGTGACCAGGCTGGCAGAGGAGGGAAACTGGGGGTGACTGGGCCTGCAGGGAAGAACAGTTGGGGGGGGACCAGTACTGCAGGGGAGGGCAGTTAAAGGCAATCAGGCTGGCAGTGGAGTGGTTAGGGGGTGATCAGGCTGTCAGGCAGAAGCGGTTAGGGACAATCAGAAGGCAGCCAGGCAAACAGTTCAGAGCCAGCAGTCCTGGATTGTGAGAGGGATGCCTGACTGTCCAAGCAGGGGAGTTTCAGACATTCCTTGAGGGGTCCCAGATTGGAGAGGGTACAGGCTGGGCTGAGGGACACACACCCAATGCACGAATTTTGTGCACCAGGCCTCTAGTAATTAATAAACAGGCAGTGAGATATTTACTGATTGGTATGTCATGCCCAGAGAATGTAATTTCTTAATTACACTTAGAATCTTGTTACAAGATTTACTTATTAACTGTATTTTTTAACTTTAAAGGCCAGTGTGGCTCAGTTGGTTGGATCATTGTTCCATACACCAAAAGGTGGTGGGCTTAATTCCCAGTCAGGGCACATACCCAGCTTGTGGCTTTGATCCCCAGTTGAGGTGCATTCAGGAGGCAATCAATTGATGTCTCTCTCTCTCTCCTGTCCACAATCTAAACAATAAAGAATTTTTTATTTTTTTTTGTCTTTTAATAAAGCCCAATACAATTATTTCTAGAAGTGGGAAAACGGAAACATCCATGTAATCAAGTCAATATATTAAGTGCCATAGAGAATGCCAATGAATGTTTTCCTAGCTGTACTTAAATTGCATATAACAGAAATGGCATAATATAACCGGGACAAATTTTAAATATAAAAACAATCATTTTGCGATGGCACTGGGTACTCACCCTTTCCTGTGATGTTTGATAGCGGAGGTGAAGGGCTGTGGGGTCCCAATCTACAGCAATACAGGCATTTCCAATGAAAGCTTTGTCTTCCCCACAATCTATTTTACAGCCTCTGCAAAATCTAAAGGCAGAAAAAAAATATACTGAGGAAGGAATAATTATGAAGGAATACAATTTTTTTAAAATCAGAAATATTCTTCCTTTCTACAGTTCTTCTTGGGTTTACAGTTTGTCCTGGGCTTCTTACTTCAGACTAATACATGCATGAATATCCTAGCTAATAAAGAAGGAATATGCTAATTGACCATCACGTCCTCAAAGATGGCAGTGCTTATAGCCACAAGATGGCACCTGCCTCTAGAGTTCGCCAGTCTCCTCAGCCTCCCAGCTGCCCAGGGCTGGCCTGAGGCACAGGCAAGCCTCAGATGGTGGCTGCCCAGCCACCCAGGGCCACCCAAGGCTCAGGTAACCAGGGCTGGCGGAAGATTGTGCTGCTGGCAGTGGCAGCAGCAGAGGTGTGATAGGGGTGTCACCTCCCACCCCTGAGGGCTTCCAGACTGAGAATGGGGCCGAGGGACCCCCCTTCCAGTGCATGAATTTTCATGCACCAGGCCTCTAGTATGTTAATAATTATTAGTATTTCGGGGAATCCTGCTTATTACTTTTTAAGTCTTTGGCTTTTCAAAGTACTTGATAACCATTTATTAATTCATATAACTGTATGAACTCTGTAGCAAAGAAGTACTATGGGAATTGGATATTTGAGATAATGTTGATCATAAACTATGAATTTGATGAGACTAGAGAGTTTAAAATACCAGATGTCTCAAGAGTAAAACGTATACAGACTTCACAAGGAAGAGATGATGAACAATTCCCAAGTTTATTTCAACTTTTCAGTCTAAAACTGAGAAATCTTATTAAAAAGTTATATCTGGAGCTACTAAACTTTTTCTTTTGCAGAAGGTTACTTTACCTGTACCATGGGCACCAAGCACAGGAGTTCCCATCTTTTTGCACAACTCGTAGAGTGAATGGATATTGATAGCCCATACTGTCATCACTGAAACAGAACATACACCAAAGATTGTAAGAAACATTTCTGATGTGAGTAATCAACTCTTTTTCATCTTCCCATGAAATAATTCTTAGAAGGGGCATCTGTTGTCGTAGCATGCTCACATTTACAGCTCCATGCTGCTTATCCTAACCCATTAGCTGGGCCCTGTATCATCCCCACACAGGGCTCTCAAGCTGTATCCCTGCTTACAGAATTATAGACATACTAGACTGTCAGAGTCTCTGAGAGAGTCCATGTGGGAGAATAAGCTAATCAAACACCAATTATCCGTCAGCCCTAATACTATCAGAAGACTTAATTCACAGTAGGCTAAAATATTGTTAATTAGATCTTTCCATGGAAAGAACATTGACACATCACAGAAGCCTGAAAGATCATGTTTTTTGTTTTTTGTTTTTAGAAAAAGTGAAAGGGAGAGTGGAGGGGAGGGGGAGAGAAAAAAACTATTTGAGAGAGATACATTGATTGATTGCCTCCCACATTCGCCCCGCCCAGAGCCAGGGATCAAACTGCAACCCAAGTATTATAAGTGCCCTTGACCAGAAATCAAGCCCTCCACCCTTTAACCAGAGGACCAATGCTCTAACCATTAAGCAAATTGGTCAGGGATCATAATGGTTTTTAGAGACATTGACTATATATTTAGAAGTTTTCTTTAATCAGAACCCCTGATCTGGTACATGCTAGGTAACCCTTTCCCTTTGTCTTAACTACTTAAAGCTATAAACTATATAACATTAATTTTAGAGTAACATCTTTTAACTATAAGATAGCCTTCTGAGGTCTCAACTTTAAGAAAGTATGTATTGCTAAGAAGCAATGCACAGAATATACTTTATGGCTCAGTTGGCAACTGGTAGTGGCTACTGATGGTAATGAAGCCATGATAAGGACTCACTGTTACCTTGTCTTATCTAATCATCAAACGACCCCAAACCATAACTTCTTTACTTTCTTTACTCAGTTCACAAAGAGGCAGAACTCTCATTTGCACAATTATAGCAAGAAAATGATTTACAATTCAACTGAGATATAAATAAGGGACTGTAATTCCAATGATTGTTAGAAGAAATACATTTAGTAATCCAATAGAACAGTGGTAGGAGGCATGGAAAGAAAACAGAAGGTGTTTATTCTTTATTCTTATGAAATATAATATATGAAATTATTCCATATTAAAATGACATCGTAGGGAAACAATCCAACTGTTACGGCATGAGACTTTTTCAGAATTCACGTATAGATATGTACACTATTGCTCCCACTATGAATTTCAGAGGGTTGAGATGATACAAATTCCTTGGTGAATTCATACTCCATTTTTGCAGTAAAAGTCATAAATATTACCTGAAGCATTTAAAGCAGCAGAAGGGATTAGTGAATAAAAGGATTATTAGACACTAGAATGTCTAGGTGAAGAAAGGAATCTGTATAGACTCTCCTACTCACAAGATCAAACCAAATGGATGAATTATATGCCCCCTGAATGGTTCTTCAAAGAGTGTTTAAACCTACATAAAATGGGTCCTATAAGTCACACAGAATTCATATACATTCTCCTGGTGTTTGGAAACCACAGGTCTAAGCTGATCCCCTGAACTCACCAATCCTGAGCATGGTTACTAGCTTCCTGAGGTGGGAGTGGGCTGGCTAATCGAGATACTTGAATCCAAACTGAATCATATAGGTCTTTCTTCCGGGTATGCACAGTGCATGGAACAATCAGTGGCATTCCAAAGAGGCTGGGGCGATTCTTCTGAGATGACAGGAAATATAATTCTGTCCTCATCTATAAGCATAAACAAGAGAAGAGAGAATTGAGAAGAGAGGCCTCTCAATCCTCCCTTTTGTTCTTCTACAACTGCCAATAACATGCATCACTATCAATTTCAAATTAGTCACTACTATTCTTTATTAACATGAAGATAAACTTACAGTGGAATCACTGGAAGGTTGAGGTGTTACCAATTTCAGTGTGGTTATCTATCAAACTTGGATTTTCAGCATTTAATATTTTCAAACTAGTTTTCTCTGATAAACATTTTATATACACACACTGAATCACATGTAAAAACTACTAATTGTTTTGTAGCTCAAGGCTTTTAAGCAATAAAAACGCTTTCTCTAGAAAGTATGGCACTAAACGAATACTCTCTCAAAATACAATTTTCAGAAAATAAGCTGCTGACAACCAGAGACCTTTAGAGACTTATGAAACCAGTCATTTAATTTTGTAACCATTTATCCACCTTCCTAAAAGCAGCTGAATGGCTATGGTATTTTTTAATTTTTAAAATATTATATGTGACAAATTAAAAGGTAAAATTTAAAAATACTTGCTTTGAGTATGTTAAGTTGAAATTCCTTAATAAAGATACTGCACAGAATTAGCTTGAAAATGGTTGCTTAATAAAACAAAAACTTAGTATAATAGATTGTTGGGAGTTCAGGATTATTCAAAAAAGCTCCTAAGCACTGAGACATTTAATACTTTTGGTTAGCCTTTATGTAGTAGTTAGAGAAGCCAAGTCAATAATTTATAAACTTACTAAGGGTTAGCTAGTTTCCAAGTGAAAATACTTTTATTTCTGATTCTCAAGTATTTTATTTTACAATTATTCAATTAAGCTTAGCTAAATACATGATTTTAAGGCCCTATTTCATGTGTTGGTATTATTATTACTAGAGGCCTGGTGCAGGAAATTCGTGAAAGGGAAGGTGAGGATGGGGAATGTTCCTCAGCCTGGCCTGTACCCTCTCCAATCTGAAACCCTTTGGGGTTCAGAGTTCTTAATATAATCTCATAATACTTGGTAAAAAAAAAAAAAAAAAAAAAAAAAAAAAAAAAAAAAAAAGGCCCTAGCCAGTTTGGCTCAGTGGATAGAGCATCAGCCTGTGGACTAAAAGATTCCAGGTTCAATTCTGGTTAAGGGCACATGCCTGGGTTGAGGGCTAGGTCTCTGGTAGGGGATGTGCAGGAGGCAGCCGATCAATTACTCTCATCGTTGATGTTTCTATCTCTCTCTCCCTCTCCCTCTCTCTTCCTCTCTAAAAGTAATAAAAAAATATATTAAAAAAGAAAAAGATGTGGGGAAATGCATGAATCACCCAATTATTTTAGCTAATGGGACCTGTAGGAACTTTTCAAATCATAAATGTATCCTGTAATTCTGTAGGCTGTTCACTCATATAATTCTGTCTAAAATATGGTCCACAGAACATCATCCTCATAGTCAGAAACTCACTTTAGTCAAGAATTACTAATTCAAAGAATTAGCAAAAATCAAACATCTATGTAACCACGAGTCAGGTCAACAAACAGAATATAACCAATACTCCAAAAGCCTTCCTCTTGCTTCCTTTCCATCACAAATTCTTCCTTCCTTCTAAAGGAAGTTGGAAGGGGTAAGAGAATTATCCCCTAAAGCCTTTGAAGGGAGCACAGCCCTGTCGAGACCTTGATGATGGACTTCTGGCTTCCAGAACTGTGAAAGAATAAATTTGTTGTTTTAAGCCACCAAGTTTGTGGTAATTTGTCACAGCAGTCCTAGGAAACAACTTAGCTTGCCCAATAACATTTTTGGTGCCCTTCCATCCACAAGCAAACAAATAAACAAAACTTTTTCCAAAGACATCCATACTTATATGGTAGAGGAGATGTACTTACCTATATGAATGTACCTATAAGAGACACACTTTTAAAAGAAAATAGTATGTACTACTACTATTCTGTTGCTGCTTAAAGATGAATGAGAAATGGCATTTCATACACAGGCTATGATCCCTTACAATAGCATACATAATACACTGAAAGTGTACAAAAAGAAAATGTTGCAAAGATAGAAAAATGGATGTCTCACAAATGACACTGGCAAGACCAGCAGTCACTTGCCTAACATCAAACTAACCATTTTTCGGTGGACTGCAATGATGTAACCTGTAAAGGGATTGTCAGGAAAAGATGGCATATGACCATTCACCATTCCATTTGTTAAGATCTTCTCAGTTCCACATGGCACAACAGTGTTTGGCATTCCATTGGGGATGAATATTGGTCGGGACAGGTCCCCATTGGTGGTTAAGGTTAACATTCCATTTGTGGATGGGGAAGAGGAGATATCTACAAATTCAAAGATAAATACAGCACCATAAACTTATGGTACTTACTATTTTTTCTCTCTCAAATATTGTGAGGATCTAAACTACTGATAGTAGTCTCTTTTAACCAAGGACAAGAAGAAATTATAGTTCACATAACAATTCTAGATTGATCAGAAGATTTTAATTTCTGATTTTACTTCTATAACTCACTCTTAAGACTAAATAGCAAAGAAAGATTAACTTCTGGGAATTCTGTAGGCTCTAAGTCGAATTTTTGCAGAAACCTTTACTAGCACCATGTTGTGGCACCCAAAAAGTTCTACCACTTGTTTTCTTTTTCCTTTCCTCTAAAAATTAATTTCTCCTTTCCTCTAAAAATGTTCTGTCAAGTGTGACAGTCTCTAGCCAGAGACTAGAATCTTTTCCTTTTAATTATTTTATTTTTTAAAAAAATTTATTTTTTAGAGCAATCTTAGATTCATAGCAAAATAAATAAGGTAAAGAAATCTCCCACATATCCCTTGCCCCTACACAAGCATAGCTTCCCCCATAACAACTCTTTTTCCAGAGTGGTACATTTGTTATAAAAGATATTGCTTTTTAAATTAAAATGAAGTACATTTCCTCAGTCTCATAAGTCACATTTCAAGGGCTCAACAGTCCATGTGACTAATGTATACTGCATTGAATTGTCAAGATTACAGAAAATTTCCATCACTGCAGAGAGTTCTATTGGCCAGTGACGATCTCAATTAAAAAGCATTATTAGCCGAAACTGGTTTGGCTCAGTGGTAGAGCGTCGGTCTGCGGACTAAAGGGTCCAAGGTTCGGATTCCGGTCAAGGGCATGTACATTGGTTGCGGGCACATCCCCAGTAGGGTGTGTGCAAGAGGCAGCTGGTCGATGTTTCTCTCTCATCGACGTTTCTATATCTCTATCTCTTTCCCTTCCTCTCTGTAAAAAAATCAATAAAATATGTTAAATAAAAAAAAGCATTATTAAATCATCTACCAATCAGTCTTATCTATTTAGTGCCAATCAGAGAAGTACTTCATAATTGCAAAATGGACCTAATTATCAACAGTATAAAAAAGAATAAACCGTATCAATGGCCAAAAGATTCATTAGATGACCATATTAAATCATATGCAAATATTTGATAAGTAAACTCCTTTTTAGTCATATTGATTATCATGTTTTCTGATAGTATACTCTTCTCACACCAGCTATTGCCATGTTAGTATTAGGTAAAAGAGCAAAAAGAGATCTGAATTCCAGTGGTAAATTAACTCATAACTAATCTACTTAACTTAGTTACTTAGGTTCTCTGAATTCTAGGTTTCTCATCTAAAAATGAAGAATTTGAGCCAAATCACCACAAAAGTTTACTTCAGCCTCCAATATTCCTTTGCTCTAATATCCTCAGCCCAAACAAATATAAGAAGGATGATAACTATTAGCCCAGAATTTAAAGCTGAAATCAGGGAAAGAAGCTCTAGTTCTACCATACCTGTCAGTATTGGACTAGAAGCTGAAACTGGAGATCCAGGGATGGGAATTTCAAATGCACACAAAGATCCACTCACTGAGAGTCGTACTTTTTGGTTGTCCTGAGGGAAATTCTATAGAAAAAGAGACAAGGTGAGAGATGTTTCAGATAAGATGGAAAATGAACTCTGTGATATATTTGAAGCGAATGTCTTAGATGTTTTTATCACTAAATAAACAAGATGAATGAACAATATTTCTCAAATCACTAAAAGATGAAAGCTTGATAAGTTAACTGCACTGACAAAACCATTATCTATCCCTTTCCACATAAAAAAAATATGTTGTGTATAACTGGTTTTTAAGTTTTGTCCTTCAATTCAGGCATCTAAACCCAATACTCTCAGAGAGATCTCACTTTTGGATTATATATGAACAAAATGTCAATAAGGTGGGGGAGTTTGTTCAGAAACCCCAAAGATAAATATAAATAATACCAATGGTACGAGCTCAATTTAGGATTGGCAATATATTTATTAAATTGCTTGTTTCTCCAGCTGGTATTCTGGAGGAAGTGATTTGTGTCCATTTATTTTTACTCTTTGAATTCTTAGTGTTTTAAAGGCCAACTATACACTGTGACTGGTAGGTTAACTTGCTGCTGAGGTCTGGCTGAGGGAGATGGACCGGACACACCATGGAGCCCTCCCACCCTGGAGCCCTCCTGTGGTCCCTCCCCAGCTGGCCAACTTTCTGCATCTCTCCCAGTCTCTCCCCAGTCTGATCGTGCACAGGTGGGGTCTCTTGGCCTGGCCTGAGCCCTCTTGCAATCTGTGACCCCTTGGGGAATGTTAGAGAGCTGGTTTCAGCCTGATCCTCCAAGCCAGGCTGAGGGACCCCACTGGTTCACAAATTCGTGCACTGGGCCTCTAGTTAATAAATAAATACTAAAAACACACATTCATAAATACATAAAATACTTTAACCTAGAATAATTCTGATGACAATGGTAATACAGAATAGCAGCCAAGCATAGCAGCAGCAGTCACTGGAGGACATCTACTGTAGTAACACAGCTAGGTTACTCTATGTAGGCAGCCTTGGTTTACATAATTCCCTTCTTTTAAAAATACCAACATGGCACTAATTGGTTTGGCTCAGTGGATAGAGCGTCAGCCTGAGGACTAAAGGGTCCCAGGTTTGGTTCCAGTCAAGGGAATGTACCTTGGTTGCAGGCACATACCCAGTAGGGAGTGTACAGGAAGCAGCTGATCAATGTTTCTCTCTCATCGATGTTTCTAACTATCTATCTTCCTTCCTCTCTGTAAAAAATCAATAAACTATATATATTTAAAAATATCACCATGATTATTAATCCTTTATTTGGCAGACAATTCTTTTAAATTTCTGGGATGGAAAAAAAAAAAATTTTTTTCTGGGGGGGAAATTTTTATGTTTATTTAAGCCAAACTGACAAAATATGTTGGGGAGCAAGATCTCAAATGTTCTAGAGAATGGTATGGAAGACTTGACAATTTTTTTGTTCAGTTGTTGCATTTTAATATCTTGCTCAGTCACTTAACATCATAATTAATGGAGAAAATTTTTGAAGGACAGAATCAAGGGTTTCCTACAAAGAATAGGTAATATTACCTTTATGTTGGAACCATGTACTTCTGCAAGAAGGATTTGTTCTGATTTAAGTCCACAGAGATCACTCAGCTGTTTTTTTAAACCTGTGTACTTTTCATCCATATTCAGTCTTAGTCCATAACGTACAGGGGTAGTACCATCCAACTTAATAACTAGTAATGAGAAAAGATCTATTATCAATAAAATGTGTGTGTGTCTATGACTTGAAAATGACAAACATTTCAATCTAGAATTTTTATTTTACAATATATGCAAACACTACAATAGATGATACATAGGGATTATATTAAAATAGTTTTATTTTTTTGAATGTTCATTTGATATGGAAATGTGAGTGGCTTTGCAAGATTTTAAAGAGAGTTTCTAGCATATCTAAAACTAACAGAGGAGTCACCAGGTACAAAAACGGACCCATGTTCCAAGTCTTACAAACCTTAAATCATGTCTGAAATTAAGATTGCTGTATTATAACAGGCTATCATTTTTATGAGAATGCATTATAAACAAATTACCATACTTACAAATACAGGCTGCTTGAATAAGGTAAAAGACAATGGAGTTAAATATTTTTTCAGAATTTTATAACCTACCTGTTATTTCTAAGTGCATATAACTGTCCATTGGTAGCGGCAAAGACAAAAAATTGAATGGGTCAAATCGGACACTTATATGACCACATGTCTTGCATTTGACTTGGGACCTTAACTGCCCATGAAACAAATCTACAACAATTGATCTATTCCTTCTCAGATGGTTTTCCCAGGCCTATCAAGAAAAAAGATTAGAGAAATTTTTTTTTGGAAAATTCAGAAGAATAGTATTTCTACACAAATTCAAAGAAACTAGTTAAATGAGATTTAAATGTTAAGAATATAATCCTTCACAGTCATTAAAAATATAAAAACCTTCTGCCTACAAACATAATTCAGATATAAAATTAAAAAATGTGATTCTTTCTGTTCAACCTATAAAATATTAAATTCAGATGGAAAATCCTATTATTTTCTTTGTTCTTATCATGGTAACGATGATGAGTTCTTTGTCCATTAAAAAGGAAATAAAATGTGCCTATTGGTCACTGTACACATTACTTTAGCAATTATGGAAATTCTTAAAGTTACTGAATAAACATCCTCTCCCAAAAGTGTATAATGTAAAAAGGCAACATTTTTCTATTTTCATTTAAGGCTGCTTTGTTTTGGCATTACTGCATAAAAACAAAGAAGAGAAATAAAAATTCCTTTACTTTCCTTTTACTGATCACAGAATTTAAGTTGTGCAACATACATTTGTGGCCAGAACATTTAACCTATTTCTTACATTAGAAACTCAAAACTGACAAACCTCTGCAGCCACTTCCCAGTCTGGCCGGCCATTGCTGTCCTTCAGTTCTACATATGGTTTCTCATGGACTCGGTTGAGATCTTCATGAAGACCATCCAAGAGAAAAGCCAGAAGTTCTTGGGAGTCTTGTTGCTGGAACCCATTAAACCTGGGAGCATATTTTGCTATGGTCCACTATAAGAAAGAGTTGTAAGTAAACAAATTATTTGCTACCCCGTAATATTTGGAATGAACATGCCTCATAATTCAACCAGACGCATTATAAGAAGGTAAATATAGTATGGTATTTAGTCTGTCTCTATTTCAGCAAATATATTTTGGATAATCATGAAAGCTTTCTAATCTTAATCTCAAATGACCAAAAGAAAAAAACGTATTTTGGCCAACACTATATCCCAATTCAGCATCATAAAAGCAAACAGTTCTTTAGATACTCAGATGTTATTTAAAACAGGTAAGGCAAAAATATTAAAATAGCATTCGTTCACATTAAAAGTTCCTATTATAATGTTTTCTTTTACAGTTAATTTTTCAGGTTTTGTTGCATCTTAACTGTTATTATTAGAGGCAGAACAGACTCATGTTTAACTGTGAGAACTTACAAACTAATTTGCAACCTTGGGCAAGATATTTAGCTGCTCTGAGCCTTAATTTCTTAGCCATAAAATGGGGATAATGATATCACTGTTGTATTATAGGGCCATATAGAAAATTAAATGAGTTACTATACATAAATAATGAGAACAGTGCCTGGTAAGTGGTAGTCAAATTTTTAGCTATTATATTATTCATTTTTAACCTAAAAACATTTTGCCTTGTTTTAAAATAGAGGTAAAAACAATCCTAGCCTTTGCTGGTTTGGCTCAGTGAATAGAGCATTGGCCTGTGAACTGAAAGGACCCAGGTTCGATTCCAGTCAAGGGCACATGCCCAGGGTTATGGGCTCGATCCCTAGTGGGGGACTTGCAGGAAGCAACTGATCCATGATTCTCTCTCATCATGAATGTTTCCATCTCTTTCTCCCTCTCTAAAATCAATAAAAAAATTATATTTAAAAAAAACACACAAAACAATCCTAACTTTACTAAAAGTTACTAAAAGTGAAATTAATATAAAAATCTACCCATTAATATTCTTTCTTTCTGCTACTTTAAAAAATTCTACAGCTAGAACTTATTATCACAATAATATTAAAGATGCATTGAGTATCATTAATTAGACTTGGGTCTATTTTACAGTTAGAATATTTCTAATAGTGATAAATTAACAAAGAAAGGTTTACTATGTGTGTGTATATTTATATGCGCAAGATATTTGATGAATTGGTAAAAGAAACAACATATCAAATTTAGATTGTGCCTTTGATCTCTCCCACCTACTCACTACATCTATAGTTGTATTTTATTTTTTTCTAAAGCTGTATTTTGCATATATTTAAACAAGTAAAAGCATATGACATCCAGTATATACCATGTGAAGCATCCAAAAACATGAATTATGCTAAACATACAAAATATGTAAAGAAAAATAATTACATAAACAATTATTTAGGAGTTAAAAACATGTATATTATTTTAACTGCTTACCCGAAGCTTTAATGGGGCGACATTCTTCTGAGTTCCACTCCAAAGTTCCTGTACTAAATCCCCATAGCATTTAGCCATATGCCCCTTCATACCAATGGGATTTGTCCTAGAAGTTTTGAAAGGAAAATTTGTTGCCAAAGATTCTAATCAATAACAATCATATGGGAATAAAAATACCTAGTTATCTGTTTTTTTCACATCAAAACATCTTTTTAAAATAAGAGACTTATCTCCTGGCCCTTAATTAATACTAAATAGAGAAAATAAGGTAAGACTTTTCTTTACCATGATAAAGAGGAAATTCAAGTGATACTGAGTTCGTATCATAGTTGTAAACAGTTAAGAGGCCAATAACTCAAGAAAGATTACCTGTTCAGTTCATAAAGATGTCTCCCTGAGATAAAATACTGTGTCAGTGGCTGTGTGTTACTAACACACTGGATGCTTGAATTCATGAAGCATGTGTTTCCCAGGTTACTCAGACCTGTGGCTCCCTTTTCTGTGGGAACTGGAGGAACAAACAATATGAGAAATGAAGTCCAATTGTGGTAAAATGTCATAGACCAAACAGTAACTTATATTGAATACAAATTTTTGTAACTTTTTAAATCAGCTAAATGAAGCTAACATATTTTTAAAAAAATATATTTTATTGATTTTTCAAGAGAGGAAGAGAGAGGGATAGAGAGTTAAAAACATCGATGAGAGAGAATCATCGATCAGCTGCCTCTTGCACCCCCCCCACTGGAGATATGCCCGCAACCAAGGTACATGCCCTTGCCTGGAATCGAACCTGGGACCTTTCAGTCCTCAGGCCGACGCTCTATCCACTGAGCCAAACCGGTCCCGGCAAATGAAGCTAACATTTCTCTATTTAATCTTGCAATGCTGAACTAGAGGAGTGTCACTGGCAATCCTGATAATCCAATGCTCATTTGTAATCTAGAAGTAGCAGTGATTCTCCATAATTGTTATTGGTGTTTTTCTTTTAAATTCAAACAATTCTCTCCTAGTATTCTCTCTTTCTCTCTCTTTTTTATATTTAATTTATCCTTTTGTTGAAAGTATTATAGATGTCCCCTCCCCCTTCTTTGGCCTCCTCCACCCCCTAGTATTATATCTTTAAAATATATATAAATTAGCCCAGCCCAGTGATTTAGCATCAACTTATGAACCAGGAAATCCTGGGTTGTGGACTTGATCCCCGTGTGGGGCGTGCAGGAGATAGTCGATTGATGATTCTCTCTCACCACTGATGTTTCTATCTCTATCTCTTTCTCCCTCTCCCTTCCTCTCTGAAATCAATAAAAATATTTACATATATATGTAAACACACACACACACACACACACACACACACATATAAATTAGATCTTTCTTAGGTTATCTGTGAAAATGAACTGTGGACCTATGAGGGC
The DNA here is from genome assembly GCF_014108245.1 of Pipistrellus kuhlii. Classification (NCBI taxonomy): domain Eukaryota; kingdom Metazoa; phylum Chordata; class Mammalia; order Chiroptera; family Vespertilionidae; genus Pipistrellus; species Pipistrellus kuhlii. The sequence goes on along the minus strand of NW_023425521.1, from coordinate 11,955,598 downwards.
TGTATCCTTTGCTTTGCATTTTTTTATGGAAGTGTTTTGCTCCCCCCTTTTAGGTCATAAAAGGCTTATTGGTTGAGTTGCTACAAATCCTACCATTACTGGCCAAACAGTGCATGTCTTGAATTGAAAAAAAATTTTGGATTGGAAAAAATACTGGTATTAAAAATACTGGCCCTTAAGACAACCTTAATAAGATGGAAAGGCAGAAGGAAAAGTTAGAGAGTTCCATCTATCTATCTATCTATCTATCTATCTATCTATCTATCTATCAAAGCCTAAGTGACCAAATGACTGAACCATTGGTCACTATGAGGTGCACTGACCACCAGGGGACAGATGCTCAATGCACAGGATTGGGCTCCCTCCTGTCTGGATTGTGCCAGCAGGGATCTGGCTCCCTCCTGTCTGGATCGGGCCTGAGGAGATCAGGCTGAAACTCTCTATCTGATCCCACTATCACTATCCCCTGAGGAGCCCCGGATTGTGAGGGTACAGGCCAGGCCAGATTCGTGCACGGGGCCTAGTTTAAATATAAGGAAACTTATTCATCTTAGAGTAGTTTCGAAAATTATATCTTTGCAAGTGGTAGTAATACATTTACATTTTTCTCCCTGCCTTATCCCTCCAGAATTTGGAAACTCTTAGTGACCACTTGCACCATGATTAAGAAGGCCCTCTCCTTCTTTACCAGGTTCATCCTGACTGTGACTTTCCCTGCATCATTCCCACGCAATATCGATGACCTAGACCACATGTGTCAAACACAAGGCCCGCGGGCCAAATCCGTCCCGCCAGGCCTTGCAATGTGGCCTGCACCGCGCTGTCATCACTGCACTCCGCTGCGTTTCCATCACAATGACAGTTTATGACTGTTCAGTAAACCATTCGGCCCGCGATTTAGGCTGGATTTTAGATTTTGGCCCCTTCTCTGATTGAGTTAGACACCCCTAACCTAGACATTAATATGGACCAAGACTTGCCAAAACCAGTTTGGCTCAGTGGTAGAGTGTCGGTCTGAGGACTGAAAGGTCCCAGGTTCGATTCCGGTCAAGGGCATGTATGTTGGTTGTGGGCACATCCCCGGTAGTGGGTGTGCAAGAGGCAGCTGGTCGATGTTTCTCTCTCATCAATGTTTCTAGCTCTCTATCTCTCTCCCTTCCTCTCTGTGAAAAATAAAAAAATATATATTTAAAAAAATATATATATATGGACCAAGACTCAACCTTTGATGTGTATTTGGATAGCACCTTGGATTTTAATTTCTTTACTGATATGAAATACCAGTAAATAAATAAATAAATAAATAAATAAATATATATATATATATATTTCACAGAGGAAGGGAGAGGGAGAGAAATATCAATGATGAGAGAGAATCATTGATTGGCTGCCTCCTGTAGCATATGCCCTTGACCAGAATCAAACCTGGAACCCTTCAGTCCTCAGGCTGATGCTCAATCCACTGAGCCAAACCAAAGAGGGCACAACACCAGCTTTTAAAAGAAGTCAGTGAGGTCATGGCAAGTGTCACTGGTGATTATTCAGAAGAGCCCCTGACTGGAACACCAGATGAGTTCAGCTCCTCCATGGGAAAGGAATGAATTCATCTCAGTGCTTGTTTTAAAGGAAACAAATGTTCTGCTAGCAGTGTCTACCACTATGCTACTTACTACTTTCAAAACTAGTGAAACATAGCATATATTTCTCAGCCTAAGAGAAAAAGCAAGGCATTGATCCTAGGCTGAGTGGAGAAAAGTTGACATAATTTGGGGGAGGGACATATCCTATTTAGAATGAGCTCAATAAATGTTCATTTATATTGAAAAATATACAGATATAAATTATATAATTGGAAGGTTAGAAAGAAATTCGGTATATTAGGAAAAAGAAAAATAAGAACTAGAAAGTCAAAAGTTGTTAACACTTCAATTGTTGAGAGAGGGGGTAAAATCTATTTAATAAGATACTCTATTTGAAAATAATATACTGGAGACTTACCCTTGTGTCTGTCTATTTTACTACTGTTTGCTATAAAGGACATTTCCTCAGGCCAACTCATATCTTTGTTTCGAACTAGAAAAACAGATAGAAATGTGTTAATTTCTTATCCATTGAAATCACACCTCAACTATTGTACTTCTGTTTAAAAAAATGTTATTTTTAAATCAGAAACTATAAAAAAAGTTATTTTTAGTATTTGATTCTGAAATCATTCTGATTCTTTATATGGGGAACTTTATAGTCAGTTGGTTAGAATTAATTAGTAAGCTATTCCCTCAATTACCTACCTGAAGTAAAATTATACTCAACCATTTAGAGAAGTATTTAAAGCTCTTAAAGTTAATACATTAGAACTATTACAGTTCTTTCTTAAATAGTGACAACTATGAGAATAGCATATTCATTTTAATACAAATGATGTGTTCGTTTTCAATGATGTGTATAAATCTACGTGTGAATATACAAGGAAGCTCTGTTGGTAAGAGACAGTGTTGATGACTAATGAAAGTCTATGCCACTAACTATGCAAGAAAATTAGTCTCCTTATTTACCCTCAAAGAAGCATGTTGAAAATTTAAGATACTTTGTAAATTTATAACTAAATATCCATTTCCACCTTTTGCCAGACAATTAATGTAGGCATATTTTTCTTTTAAAGTAATCTAAATAGTATGTAGGATTATATAAGGGTTGAATGGGTATTCTTTACTATAAAGCAGGTCACCAACCTTTCGGACCTCATGGACCATCAGTGGTCCGCAGACCGCCAGTTGGTGAACGCTGCTATAAAGAATATAATAATCAAACAGAAAGAATTAAAAAAAAAAAAAGAAAAGAATGACCAAATAAAAGTTAGAAAAATTATAAAATGGTTTATTAGTGAGTAACTAAATCTTCAAATTTTCCCCCTAAAAAAATCTAATACACGAATATAATGCTTCCTTCTTGTACCTTCAATTACCAGGTGCTGTTCATCTTGAATTTTCAAATATTCTAATCTATGATCTTCATCATCCAGGAGAGTAAGGTAATTCTGTGTATGGAACAGAAAATGTTTCTGTTAATTTAAAAAACTTATAACAAATCCTATATAATAAAAGGCTAATAAGCAAATCAATTGGCTGCTATAATGCACACTGACCACCAGGGGGCAGATGCTCACCACAAGAGCTGCTCCTGGTGGACAGTGTGCTCAGCCAGAAGCCAGGCTCATGCTCCCACCTCTGTGACAGTGCTAACAAATATCTACATGTATGCATACAGTCAGATATCTCTATAGAGGGTGAAGGCTGGGCTGAGGGATCCATTTTTATTATGGAAATAAAAATGAATAACAATTAAAAATGCTCAATAAATGTTCAGTTTGGCTCAGTGGATAGATCGTTGGCCTGTAGACTAAAAGGTCCCGGGTTCAATTCTGGTCAAGGGCATGTACCTTGGTTGTGGGCACAAGAGGGGGGTGTGCAGGAGGCAGCTGATCGATGTTTCTCTCTCATTGATGTTTCTAACTATCCCTCTCTGTAAAAAATCAATAAAATATATTTTAAAATAAATAAAAATAAATAAAAATGCCCTTGTAGTCACATAACTTACGTGACAGATATTAGGCATTCTATAGTTGTTCAGAAATGCTTATAATATAGCTGGTATAATGAGGGAAAACCAATGTATACTTCATAAAATGTACTTTTTATCTTTAGAACAAGATTATATAGAATTTTTGGGGGGGACCAGAAGACCCATCACAGATCAAACCTAGTGTGAAATTCAGTAAACGTGCCTGTAACAAAGATGGAAATTGATCACTTACTGGGAACTAAAAATGTGAAACCAAATGTCATATACATTTTTGTTTATGCTTACCCTTTCTAAAATGTTTGCACAATTAATTCATTTAATTCTTACAACTTCCTTAAGGGAGATACTATTATTTCCTCCATTTACTCATGAGAAAACAGAGATAGATTTAAGTGATTTTCCCTTGGTTATATAAACTAGCAAGTTATATAACAAGCTTAATCCCTGGCAGTTTGGCTCCAGGAGTCCATGCTCTTAAACTATTATACTATACTGCCTCTCAATGGTGACCAAAGTAGGATGTAAAAAAGAAGGAACTATGGAATAGAGAATTGGTTAAAACTATTTGTAATCCAATATTTCATATAATAATCTGAAAACACAATGCATATTAAGCAATTAACAGCACTGCCTCTGAGAATGAAAAAGAGGGACCAGAGAATGATAAGGAAGAATATTAGCTATATTATTTTGTATTGTTTGCATTTTTTGAACATGAAAATGTTACTTCAAAACAAATAGAAAACAAACTTATAATTTGGAGAAAATAAACTCTATGTATTAGAATAGTTGAAAAAATATATTTTGTTATTTTATAACAATAATCCTTATAAGATGGTACTGTCCATGATGATAAGTGGTATTATGGATTTCAGGTAACAAATATCTACATGTAAGCATATAGTAATTTAAAAGATGAAGTTTTTGCCCTAGCCGGTTTGCCTAGTAGTCAGCAAACTCGTTAGTCAACAGAGCCAAATATCAATAGTACAAAGATTGAAATTTCTTTTGAGAGCCAAATTTTTAAAATTTAAACTTCTAATGTCACTTCTTCAAAATAGACTCACCCAGGCAGTGGTATTTTGTAAAAGAGCCACATTCTGCCGACCACGGGCCTAAGTGAATAGAGCATCAGCCTGTGGACTGAAGAGTCCAGGTTTGATTCTGGTCAAGGGCATGTGCCCAGGTTACAGGCTTAATCACCAGTAGGGGGCATGAGAGGTCAACGATTCTCTCTCATCATTGATGTTTCTATCTCTCCCTCTTCCTTCTTCTCTAAAATCAATAAAAATATATTTAAAAAATAAAAGTATAAAATAAGCCAAAACCGGTTTGGCTCAGTGGTAGAGCGTCAGTCTGCGGACTGAAGGGTCCCAGGTTCGATTCCGGTCAAGGGCATGTACATTGGTTGCGGGCACATTCCCAGTGGGGGGTGTGCAAAAGGCAGCTGGTCGATGTTTCTCTCTCATCGACATTTCTAGCTCTCTATCTCTCTCTCTTCCTCTCTGTAAAATATCAATAAAATATATTTAAAATATATATATATATATAAAAAAAATAAAAGATGAAGTTTTCACTGAGATCCTTGGAACAGTTTTCAGCATAATTACTGTAGACAAGATCCTATGCTCACGAAATATGGATTTAACACCTGATGGCTGCATGGAGATGCCTTCCTGACTCTGAGCGCCTCTTACCTCACTGTTGTAGAGCCACAGGCGCATGTCTTCCTCTTTGATGCGCAGCCTCTGAGACAGATACTCATGAATTTCCTTGATGGTCTGCATTCTACTAAAACAGCCTGTATAGGCTAAGACCCGCTTTAATGGTGCATTTGGAGAAGGAACGTTTCCTATAGTCATAGTAATCACAATAAGGAAAAGATAGATGTTAAAAAGTAAAAACATAAAAGCACCCCTTTAGCAATGGAGACCACAGTATTTTAGAAAATAATGATGAAAAATGAGAATTAGAGGTTAATAATTTTATAAATTGAGAAGCTTTAAGATGAAGACAGGAGACCCAAGTATCTTAGAGTCCAAAGCCTTAACTTTGAAAGAAGACAACAAAAATCACCAAGACCCAAATAATTGGCAGTTCTCAGATCGCAGAAGAGTGGCAAATATAAACAAACTATAGTCCCTCAGCTGGGTCACACTCAATAGTAAAAGAAAAATTCAGCATACAAGTGGAGAACGTAAATTGGGACTAGATTTGAATTTCACAGATACATAATTGGCTTCACGTGATGCACTTTCTTCAAACATACTCTTTGAATTATTAACTCCTTCATTCTCTGTCATTAAGTGCCCCAAATACCTGGCACACTGGTACAATTACATGATTTTACTTGAAATTCTAAGTAGGCATAGATTCTATGTGACCAAACGCAGCTTCAAGAAGTTTCCTAGGACCAAAAAAAATGCCCTATTAAAAGGCCTAAGAGAGTAAAAATCATATGACCTGCCAGCCAAATAAGATGGCAGTAGACATGACCTTGAATTTCTGAAAGACATGAAACAGAAAGAGGGGCGTTAAGGGGGAAGAGTGAAGAGTGAAGGAAGAATATGTCAAAGTCTTACCATATACTTCAAAGAAGGGAGATAAATGATAAGAAATTATTGGTTAAACTAGTAATAATTAATGTCGTTTTTAAACATTCGTTTAAAATCTTGCTTGGCGTTGACTTGTATTGACATAACCTTCAAACACGTGGTATCTACAGAACGTGTGAAATGCAATTAACAAGTTTTGCTTGAAAAAGTTTGTGTTTGGTTTGGTTTTTGTTGCAAAACTAGGGCTAAGAAGATGGCGGATGAAGAGTATATTCGGCACTGCATGCTTTACGAGTTCCAATTAGGAAGAAAAGCAAGTGAGGCTGCAAAAAACATCTGTAGTGCTCTTGGTCAAGATGCAGTTAGCGCCAGAAAATGCCAGCGTTGGTTTGAGAAATTTCGCGAGGGAAATTTTTCGTTAGATGACAAGAGTGGTCGAGGCCGTGTGTCCAATTTTGATCAAGAAGCTCTTCAAGCTCTTTTGGGGCAAAATCCTCAAATTACCCAACAAGAGCTTGCGACAACTTTAAATTGTTCACAAAAAACAATTTCCAATCAATTGCGTGCACTTGGCAAAGTCCAAAAGTTTGGAAAATGGGTTCCTCATGAGTTGACCGACAACAACCGTAATCAAAGAGTCACAATTTGCAGTTCGCTCCTCTCTCGTCAAAACCGTTTGCCCTTTTTAGAGCAAATTGTTACCGGAGATGAACAATGGGTGCTGTATGTTAATTTGAAAAGGCGGCCTCAATGGTTGGACAAAAATGAGGGTCCGCAGCCCACGCCAAAACCTGACTTGCATGTGGAAAAAGTGATGTTGTGTGTTTGGTGGAATTTTAAAGGAATTCTTCATTATGAACTTTTACCATCTAACCAAACCATTACAAGTGCAGTGTATAGTGCCCAATTGGAAAGGTTAGCCCAAGCTTTAAGAGAAAAAGAACCCGCGCTGATTAATCGGAAGGGCATAATTCTTCACCACGATAACGCACGACCGCATACTGCAAGAATCACTGCTGAAAAACTGCGCCAGTTGGAATGGGAAGTTCTACCTCAACCTGCATATTCTCCTGATATTGCCCCTTCCGATTACCATTTGTTTCGTTCTTTGCAAAACTTTCTTCTTGGAAAAAAATTTAATAATGAAGAATGCCTCAAAAACGCATTGACCGAATTTTTTGCATCAAAATCACAAGAATTTTACAACAGAGGGATTAAAATGCTTCCTGAGCGTTGGGCACAAGTAGTAGAAAACAACGGCAACTATATTGTTGATTAAATTTTGTTGTATTGTTTAAATAAATTCGATTTTAAAAAGTATTAGAAAACGACATTAATTATTAATAGACCTAATATTTAGACAAAAACTGAGACAAAACTACAGCTTAAAATGGTCATCTCTTATCTATGGGAGGTTATAGTTTATTGAGAAACCCAAAACTAAAATAAAAACATATGGATATAACCTATCTAGGATACAATTATACATTCCAGGTAGTTTCCCACACATTCAATGGTGACTTAGTTTTATTCTTATTATTAAATGCACTTTGAGTCTTCACCTACTAAGTAAAGTAGAAAAGTGTATAGGCATCATCTGCTTTTTATGGAGCTCCAAAAAGAATCCACTCACCTAAAACAGGCTGAAAAAATCATCTAAGAAACAACGACTTCTGTAGCATTGTCTGTCAAAAAGGCTATGTTTAAGTCATTATAACTGTGGCAAGCTTTGTTTACTTGTCACTACTAAAGAAATAAAAGAGCCTAGTAAACAGCTATAATAAACAGAGTAATGAGAAACCAGAACAAAACCCAACCATGATCAATTTTAAACCCATAGCAAAGCTAATCTTTTATTATAAGCAAGCAAAGGACAATCACTAAAAGAAAACAAAAGAGCAAATTTCTCAAATTATACGTCAGAGGATTAGTTATAAGATTACAGCAAGAAAGCATATTTTCATAAACATCAAAATGATTACTGATTGATTTCACAACTAATTAGTAAGGAATAAAATTTCAAATTAAGAATGAATTTGGAGCATAATAACTACCTAGTTCTAGGATTTAGAAGCATTTGCAAATGTAGTGTCCAAGTCAATTTCTATTGTCCTAAGCAATATAAGAAATTTATTTGAATTCTAGACAGTTTTTATAGCATAGCTCATTAAGTAGGCAGCCACTTATACAAAATGTTGTGCTTTTGAATAGCATCAACAAATCTAGTGAAATTTACAGAGCAGCAAAAATCTAGGATCAGCACAAGAGTTGCAAAGAATATTTACTAAAGCCCAATAACACATTTTGTCTCATGTTATCTTTTAAGGAGAATTGAAAAAGGTATGTGCTATGGATGCCATGAAAGCAAGGCAAATACTTTTATTCATAGAAAATTAAATCAAGAAAGTTTCCTAGAGATTCTATTTCACTGTTCCTTGATTTTGATGTTTTCCCCAAAGACAAAGTTTGGTTATGCAGAGGCCACTGCTATGCTATAATTCTTACCAAAAAAAAATATGTGTAAGAATTTCCATATGTTATTTGAATATAACCTTCAAGGAAGGCATTAAATTAATCCTACTTGATTTCAAAGGAGAGATGGTACATTAGGGTTGGTTTGAGTTCATAGGTAGTTTTTACATACTAAATTATGCTAATTTTAATAACATTGTGGAATTGTTAACACAAAGTCTAAGACGAATTCATTATTTCTGCTGAAGAACAATTTTGAATATTTGCAAAGCAAAAACATAGAGCGAGTCCTGCCTATCAATAAAACTTAACTTTGCCTGTCCAGTGTGGTCCAGTGGTTGAGCATTGACCCATGAACCAAGAGGTCACGGTTTGATTCCAGGTTAGGGCACATGCCTGGGCTGTGGGCTTATTCCCCAGCAGGGGGCATACAGGAGGCAGATGATCAATGATCTTGATGTTTCTATCCCTCTCTCCCTCTTCTTTCCTCTCTCTGAAATCAATAAATCATATTTTAAAAAAATAAAAAATAAAACTTTATAGAGAAATCAAAGGGGAGCTATTTACATATAACACATTAAAATTGGAACTTGTCATTTTGATAGGCTTCATTTGTTTTAAAAAATATATCCTTTGCTATCTGTGCCTCATATGATACAGGTTCCTAAGACTGAGCATGAAAAATGTATCATGGCCGAGACTGGTTTGGCTCAATGGATAGAGCGTCGGCTTGGGGACTGAAGGGTCCCGGGTTTGATTCCGGTCAAGGGTATGTACTTTGGTTGTGGGCATATCCCCAGAAGGGGGTGTGCAAGAGGCAGCTGATCGATGTTTCTAACTCTCTATCTCTCTCCCTTCCTCTCTGTACAAAATCAATAAAATATATTAAAAAAAAAAAAAGAAAAAAAAGAAAGAAAAATGTATCATGTTTTATATAGTAAAAAAAACAAAAAAACCCACAAAAACTAACCCAAGATACACCAGAAATATTAAAAACAAACAAACAAACATGATACTGCCAAAGAAACCACTTCTAAAAATTTGAGTGGAGTTGAAAAGAGAAGTCATTGACTGGTTGACTCTAAATTAGGTCAAACAAGTAATTTATAATGGCTTGTTCTCAAAGAAGGTATGTAAAATATATTTCTATTTATTATGGTTGTATATTTTACAAACCAGGAGAGGAAATGAGCCTTCCCAGTTTTGCTGCTAAGATTTTTCCTTCTAACCCATCTAGTCTTGCGCATGACCATAGATCTAAGCCCCACAAAAGATTTACTGGTACAGTGGCACCAGACTTTGAGCAACTTGATTTTATTTTATTTTTTTTAAGAAAATGCATGATATTCTTGCTGCATTCTTAAGTTACCTCTTGGTAAATGCTGAGGAAACATTCTCAGGCTCATCATACCCATATTCACCCAGATGTTAGACTGCTGTGTTCGAGTGGCAGGCTGCTGTCTCAGGAATAGAAGATATCGAGGAAATAATTCCAGCTCTGGGATTTCTGTCTTGCTATTCTTGATCACCTGTTGTTTTAAAATATATAAAGTGATTACTGTAAAAGAAGAAACAAAACTTGCAATTTTTTTAACTTCTGAGATTTAGTTTTTTAAAAAAATATATATATTTTATTGATTTTTTTACAGAGAGAAAGAGAGAGGTATAGAGAGTTAGAAACATTGATGTGAGAGAATCATCGACCAGCTGCCTCTTGCACACCCCTACTGGGGATGTGCCCGCAACTAAGGTACATGCCCTTGACCATAATCGAACCTGGGACCTTTCAGTCTGCAGGCCGATACTCTATCCACTGAGCCAAACCAGTTTCGGCTGATATTTAGTTTTAAAATCTAAAATCTTCAATAGGTTTGCTATTTATTTTTCAGTTAGATTACAGAAATTCATAGAATTAAATTACATGGATTTAAAAATACCCAAGTTTCTGCTCCAAAATCTATCTTCTAAGATTAGAACTCCTGTGGGTATTTCCCCCCTTTCATTTAAAGTCAGTAATATCAAAATTAAATGATTTAAATATTGTTCGGCTGGTGTCACTTACTGGTTGAGCATTGACCTATCAACCAGGTCGAAGTTCGGTAGCAAACTCAATCCTTAGAGTAGGATTGAGGCAGTTGAGCACTCATTTCTTTCATCATTGATGTTTCTATCTCTCCCTCTCCCTTCCTCTCTGAAATCAATAAAAATATATGTATTTTTAAAAACTTAATTATGCCCTCACATCATAACTCTTTTCACTTTTACATAGTTTATATATATAAATGATGGTCTTTTAAAGGGAAAATTCTTAGGACTGAGATTACAGGTCAAAAAGTATGAAAGTATCCATACCATTGATTATATAGGTCATATTGCCACTCAAAATGTAGTAATTTACAATATTCCAAGAAATGTATGAATGTACTACTCCCATAAAATCTTATTATCAACATCATTTAAAAATACCCTATTGATTGAATACATATAAAGAGTACTATACATTTACTTAAAATTTTCCTGTATTAGTAGTAAGGATAAAAAACATTTATATAACTATTTGCTATCTATGTCTACTGTGTAACTGGAAGTGATTACATATCTTATCTATGCAAAACCTTTCTGACATAAGAATGTAAGGAGTCCTGCTGAGGGCAGCGAGTAAAGGTAATGAGTCTTGCTATTTACCTGTTTAAGCACAACAAATGATGCTGGATAGTTAAATCACTAAAATTTGGTATTCTCAGAGTCCTTTAATTACTTCAGAGGATTTTACTTATGTTCTAAATCAGCGGTTGCCAACTGGTGGTCCACAGAACACTGGCGGTCTGTGAGGTCTAAAAGGTTGGTGACCGTTGGTTTAAGGAAACCTTTGGAGCAGCGGTCGCCAATTAGTGGTCTGCAGACCACTGGTGGTTCTTGAGGTCTGAAAGGTTGGCAACTGCTGCTCTAAATGACTCATCCTAGTAATGGCAACAATCAGAATTCATTTACTAGCTTTGAATCCCTATTATCCTTCAAAAAGACTAACCACAAAAATCCATCAACAGCTAGAAAATAAACCTGATCTCACTGAGTGCCTTTGTAGCTAATGGGAAAAGCAATTTCAGTATGCTCCGCTTCCCCTACTAAACTTATTAGCACTGGCTCTCAGACTTCTGCTTCAGTCTATGTCATACATTATCCTAATGTCTGCATTTATGTGGATGACTTACTTAATAGCCTAGCTAATTATGTCCTGACTATTTAGTCCAGTGATTATTCCCTCCACTCCTAAAAGCCACCCACTTCCATAGGCACATCATTGTATGGTTAATACAGCATTCAATAAATGTATGAAAAAATAAATGAATGAATGAATGAATGAGAAACCCAAAAGTTCTTCAACTGATTTTAACAGGTATCGAGTACTCTACTACCATAAGTAAAAACTAAATTGTGGATAGTGAGGTTTATAAAAGTAAAAGAAGACCCCATCTATGATTGCTCCTTATACAGGCACTATTGGCTATACTTACAGGTCTAGGAAGGGCCAGGTTTGCTCCATACCAATGATAAAGTGCTCTCCATACAGGTTCTGGGACCATTTCATAATCTCTTCCATGGATCAGCTGTGGGGTTCGTTTTAATCGACCACCTTCCAGTGTTAATGATGTAGCCTAAGAAGAAGAAATTGTATATGTTGATTTTTTTTTTACATTATATATATATATAAAATTGATTTTTCACAGAGAGGAAGAGAGAGGGATAGAGAGTTAGAAACATCGATGAGAGAGAATCATCGATCAGCTGCCTCTTGCACACCCCCTACTGGGGATGTGCCCAGACCAAGGTACATGCCCTTGACCAGAATAGAACCCGGGACCTTTTAGTCTGCAGGCCGACGCTCTATCCACTGAGCCAAACCGGTCCCAGCTAAATGTTGATTTTTAATATTACAGTCTCTTGAGTTTTAACAAAATTTAGGCACAGAAGAATAATAAATACACATGTCACTACTCAGTTTCATGTTCTAAATAAGACTTTTATTTTTAACCTTCAAAACAAACTAAGAAAGGGAACTCAAAAAGCAAATCATTTGAAAAAAATCATCAGAGCATTAGGAAATAATAAGACTTGTTTTCACAGATTTCTCTCAGACAATATAAAATATTGGGTCGGCAGCTAAGTAATTGCGGGTTTCACACATATATGGCTTCAGTTGAATTTTTAGGTTTGCAGACGTAGTACAAATGTAAAACACATTTTGTTATTTGATAGTTGGCTATTCAGCTGTTAATCAGTAAAAAAAGTTTTTTGATCTGTTTTGTAGTTTTCGTTTGGCGTTCGTTGAAAAATGGAAAATCAGCCGAGACCGGTTTGGCTCAATGGATAGAGCATCGGCTTGGGGACTGAAGGGACCCGGGTTCGATTCCGGTCAAGGGCATGTACCTTGGTTGCGGGCATATCCCCAGCAGGGGGTGTGCAAGAGGCAGCTGATCGATGACTCTCTCTCATCGATGTTTCTAACGCTCTATCTCTCTCCCTTCCTCTCTGTACAAAATCAATAAAATATATTTAAAAAAAAAAAAAAAAAAAAAAAAAAAAAGAAAAATGGAAAATCAAAAGGAACATTTTCGTCATATTTTGCTTTTTTATTTCCGCAAAGGGAAAAACGCATCGCAAGCTCATAAAAAGTTATGTGCTGTTTATAGTGACGAAACCTTAAAAGAACGGCAGTGTCAAAATTGGTTTGCCAAATTTCGTTCTGGTGATTTTTCACTCAAAGATGAAAAACGCTCTGGTCGTCCAGTTGAAGTTGATGACGCCCTAATCAAAGCAATAATCAATTCGGACTGTCACAGTACAACACGTGAGATTGCAGAGAAGCGTCATGTATCACATACATGCATTGAAAATCACTTAAAACAACTTGGCTATGTTCAAAAACTCGATACATGGGTTCCTCACGAACTGAAAGAATCACAGTTAACGCAACGCATTAGCAGCTGCGATTTGCTAAAGAAACGTAATGAAAATGATCCATTTTTAAAACGACTGATAACTGGCGATGAAAAATGGGTTGTTTACAACAATATCAAGCGGAAAAGATCGTGGAGCAGGCCAGGTGAACCAACTCAAACAACATCAAAAGCTGATATTCATCAAAAGAAGGTTTTGTTATCAGTTTGGTGGGATTACAAAGGAATTGTCTACTTTGAACTCTTACCACCCAACCGAACGATCAATTCTGATGTCTACATTGAACAACTAACGAAATTAAACAATGCAGTTGAAGAAAAGCGGCCCGAATTGACAAATCGAAAAGGTGTTGTATTCCATCATGACAATGCAAGGCCACACACATCTTTGGTCACTCGGCAAAAATTAATGGAGCTTGGTTGGAATGTTTTGCCACATCCACCATATAGTCCTGACCTTGCACCATCTGATTACTTTTTGTTTTGATCTTTACAAAACTCCTTGAATGGTAAAAATTTCAATAATGATGATGATGTCAAATCGTACCTGATTCAGTTTTTTGCTAATAAAAACCAGAAGTTTTTTGAACGTGGGATTATGATGCTGCCTGAAAGATGGCAAAAGGTCATTGATCAAAATGGGCAATACATTACAGAATAAAGTTATTTAATTCCATGAAAAAATTGTCTTTTTCTTTAAAAAATCCGCAATTACTTAGTTGCCGACCCAATATTAAATCAGGGGGAAAATTCCATAGACATGTGAAACTACATTTTTATAGTAACTGCTCTAAGTAAGAATGAGAATATTTCCAAGGATCACTACACAGCCTTTGTGCAAGTACTAAATCATAAAATATTCTCATGAAAATACACTATGCAAAAAGATTTTCATCCAAAACAAGTTAATTAAATGAGCACTAAGGAGGGTTAAGCCCGACTGACCAGCATGGCTCAGTAGAACATCGACCTATGAAACAGGAGGTCACAGCTGGATTCCCAGTGAGGGCATATGCCCAGGATGCAGGCTCAATCCTTATCGGGGGAAGTGTTTTGTTATGTGCTAGAACCTCTAGAATAAAATGTATAAGCAAGCTGAAAGAAAATGATTTTAAGTAGATGCCAAATTACTTACCTTTACTGGTTCTTGAGTGACTAATGGCTGGTTATCAATAGCCCCTGGTTTCTGAGGATTGAAATGCAACAAAATATTCCCATTGGATCCTAGGAAACACTGGTTGTTACTGTCCAAAATGTTATGTTGTCGAGCAAAGCACATATCTGCTCCTGGTGTGGCTGAATACAAAAAGCCTGTAAAGGAAATAGAGAATGGAATCTCTTTATTTTTAGTTATTACACATAAATAGGCTTGAAGATATGAATTCAATGTCCATGTTTTAGGTTAATGCTATTATTCTCTTGGCATGTCAGTACATTTCCATGTCAGTACAGATAAATGTGCTGAAACTAGGAAATACAGATAGATGTATTTCTTTCTGGATAATATCTAACATAATACTAGGTGAAATAAAAACTTTAAAAATTGTTACCACATGAACATTTGGGCAGCCTCCTAGAATATATGATAATTTCAAGAATCATATGACCTCTAATAGGAAAGGAAGAAGTATAGCAAAGTAACTGGGCTTTCCCACAGTCTCCCATAGTTCTTCTCTTCTACCTAGAAACACATCCCAAATGTTTTGGAAGATGATAGTAATAAGTCTAAACCAGGCCTAGTCAGTTTGGCTCAGTGGAGAGAATGTTGGCTTGAGCACTGAAGGGTAATAGGTTTGATTCAGTCAAAATCACATACCTTAGTTGCAGGTTCAATCCCCGAGCCCCCATCAAAATGTGTTCAGGAAGCAACTAATCAATGTTTCTCTCTCCCTGTGTCTCTCCCCCTTGCTTCTACTCTCTCTAAAAATCAACAGAAAAATATCCTCAGATGAGGATAAAAAAAAAAAAAAAAAAAAAAAAAAAAAAAAAGACGTCTAAACCAAAGGGAAGGAGCTAAAATAACAATTTTAACAGAAGAATGCTGGGGGTAAGAAACTGTCCCCTAATAAATCTATTTCAAAGGAAGGCATTAACATTACAATAGAAATATACACACAAAAAGATTAATGACAACTTAGAGTTGTGAACTTCAATGATATTTTAAGAAATTTCATCTCTTAACTACATATTAATCTGAGGTAAACATTCTAGCCATTAATCACTTTAAACCTTCTAAGTGTGGCACTGCTCAACTTCAGCATATATCAAAAGGAGAGTTAAACCCAACAGACCAGCGTGACTCAGTGGTTGAGCAATGACCTATGAAACAGGAGGTCACAGTTGAATTCCCAGTCAGGGCACATGCCCAGGTTGCAGACTCGATCCCCATTGTGGGGAGTGCATGAGGCAGCCAATCAATGATTCTCTCTCATCATTGATGTTTCTCTCTCTCTATCTCCCTTCCTCTCAGAAATCAATAAAAATACATATTTTTCTTTTTAATAAGAACATATATACATTTAAAAGGTTTAAGAAATAATTTGGTATGAAAGCCAATCAGAGAGAGCGAGGACTGCTAAGTGATCTTTGAATGTCAGATGGGGAAAGAGAAGCAGTAAATTCTAGTTTCCTTGAGAAAATGCTAGCTCTGTCCAATTTGAACATATCTGTAGAATTTGATATGAAAATGTATTTAATCCAGTAAAAGTATGCTTATAGTTACAGAGTCCTAAAGAAAGAAATTTAGATTTTTGTTTACCAAATTTAAACTTATTGACAAAATAATTTAGTAGCAATATGGGGAAATATGGCTTAATCAGTAAAAATATTTTCAAGAATCTGATAAATAACCATTTCATTCAAAACTTATTTCTGTGAATGGAAGCCTGATGCCCAATATTCTACTAAGCATTCTCTGACAAAGTGTACTCTTTTAAGAACTGACCCTAACTAAACCCTATGGGAAACAAGTCAAACTTACCACTGCCAGCAGTTTCTGATGCTTCAGATGCAGTTGAAATATTGTCTGAAAATTTCTCTTCTGTGGTATTCATATAACTGAGGCTGCCTCCTCCAATTCTATCTTCACTCTGCTCTATAGAATGTGCAGCTGTTCCAAACGAGTATTTTCCTCCATTCAGAACAGATGATGGCTCAATCACAACAGGGCTGGCATCCTAAAAATCATGAAGCCAGACATTAGGAAGTAATTTTTTTAAAAAATATGTATTTATCTATTTTAGAGGGAGAGAAAGGGAGAAAGAGAAATATCGATGTGAAAGGGAATCATCAATCAGCTGCCTCCTGCATGCCCCTATTGGGTAGCAAGCCTGCAACCTGGCCATGTGCCCTGCCCAGGGATCAAACTGGCACCTTTGGGTGCATGAGACAGGCAACCAAGTCACACTAGCCAGAGCATACCATATGTTTTTTAACAAGGCACAGTGAATGATGCATTCTGTAGACTTGGAGAATACTGTAGTGCTTTTCTTCACTGGTTTTCCAATGTACTAAACTACAGTGGTCTGCTTCTCAGTCTCTGGCTTTTTTATTTTCTTTTTCTATTCTAGGAATCTGCTCTCAGTATCTGGCACTGCCTAAAACTGACACCATTACCCACCATTTTGTTCTTTCCCCTTCTCTGCCCTATTATTCTTATCATTGCTTCCATTCTTCTTGGCTTCCAGTGCAATTATCAACATTTTCAGGTAATTAATGTTATCACCACTTTCCTTCTATATGTTGAATAGCCAATAATGGTCATATATTGTAGTTATTGGCTACTTAACTATGTTATTTCCAGTTGCTCTAGGAAGTCCTCCCCATCCCCCCAAACATCAAAGGATCTTTTTGTTTTTACTTACTTATTGGTCTGTAACTATCAGAAATAGTTGTATGAATGGTTTATGATAGATCAAACTTCAAGATAAACTTTCTTCTCTGTTAGTGTTGATGCTACTTCTTTATATGCTTTACACATACGTACAGGGTAGGGCAAAGTAGGTCTATAGTCTATAGTGTGAGTACACAAAGCACAGTTTATTATTTATTAATTACTGTATTATTTTCCACATGAACTGTAAACCTACTTTTGCCCCACCCTGTATACTACAAGTATGATTTTTTTTAAAGTTAATCCTCATTGAAGATATTTTTTTGAGAAAGTGGAGGGAGGGAGGGAAGGAGGAAAGGAAAGAAGGAGAGAGAGAGAGGGAGAGAGAGAGAGATCAAGATCAGCTGCCTTTCACACTGCCCCAACAGGGATCAAACCTACAACCTACATATGTGCCTTGACCAGAAACATACATGGAACTATGTCCCAACCAACTAAGCCAGAGCTATACTTCTGTTTTATAAGAGATGTGCTGCTAAGAGCAAGACCTCTATCATATTCCTACAAGAGCAAAAAGTAATACCTACAGCATAAAGCTAGGTTCTTCTTTGAGTCTGTAGCCAGTAAGACATTAATAACCATTTATTCTAAGGTCAAAGTATGAACATAAAGACAAAAATAATTTCAAAATAGATTGGGACATGTTACTCAATATTCTCATTTTCTATCTACAATCACTATCATTATCTATCTACAATATAAGATCTTTGAAGTCATATGACTACTTTCACTCCTTCAGTGACACTTAAAGTCTATCTTTTCCAATTAAGATATTTTATGTGTGAAAAAAAACTACTAACCTCTGCAAAAGGAAAAAAGAACCAGGTGGAATAAAGAAAATAATGTAAACAATCTACCAGTATTTTCTGATAAACAATGACAGAAAAGAACATATAGGAAAAATATGAATAAAATTATTAACTTTTTGCTTAGTAATCATTTGGCAACTGACAATGAGTCAACAAAACATATAAAATGACTCTCCAAAATGGGGAATTTGATTACTAGAATTAATGTTTTCAGTTTTTTATTTTGAAAAAAATCCCTTGTATGTTTTAAATAAGAGTAGAATATTCACTAATACTTTCTTCTTTAACTCTTTATTTGGAACAATGTCAGGTGGTTACCTCTAGTCTCAGCCCCAGGTTCCTCACAGGTAAGATAGATACAATACCACCTTCCTCACAGATATTGTGAGGACTAAATAAGATATGTAAGATGTATATACACACACCTGCATGCCCAATATTACCTTCCTCATAGAGTTGTTGCAGGGAGCTAATCTATAAGCACAGAGCATGGTACATAGCAAGTATTTTATAGGAAATAATTTCTATACCCTTCAAATCTTTAAGTTGAGCATTTTATTATTAGCCAGTAGTCATCCAAAGTCTGTAGAATTAAAAGTTCTATGAAAAAAGGTAGATAAACAGAAATCTTACTCACATATTTGACATAGTCCTTCCACTGCTGCCACCACTGCATGGAGATGATATACCAATTGTGTCCTGGTTGTAGACCATACCTGCTCTCCCGTTCTAACCATCCTCTGTACATACAAAAGAAACTTCGTACATCAAATGGGATGTGAAACAGATGACCACACACCCACAAATAATCATTAGCAATTTTTACAAAGGAAAAACATGAAACAAATAGATATACTTGGGAAATTGCTATAATTTCGATTAGTGAAATTCTGATAAGCCAACTTCAGGGAGTCAATACCACTATCAAGTATCACTCATACTGACGATGTTTTTATTTTTAAATTTTTTATTTTTATTGATTTCAGAGAGGAAGGGAGAGGGAAAGAAAGATAGAAACATCAATGATGAGAGAGGATCATTGATCAGCTGCCTCATTCATGCCTCCTACTGCAGATCGAGGCTGCAACCCAGGCATGTATGTGTCCACCGAATCGAACCTGGGACCCTTCAGTCTGCAAGCCGACACTATCCATTGAGCCAAACAGGCTAGGGCCTGATAATATTTTAAAAACAGCTTCTTTGACCACTTGGGGGCAGCCATATTATGTGTTGGAGTGATGGTAAATCTGCATATTACTCTTTTATTAGATAGGAGAACCAAGGTATGGAAACAACCTAAGTGTCCAACAAAAAAAGTAATGGATAAATAAAACCTCCCTTCTTCCCTCCCTCCTTCCTTCCTTCCCTCCCCCACCCCCACTCTCTCTCATATAGGAATATTATTCAGCCTTAATCAAGAAGGAAATCCTGTTATTTACAAGAACATGGATGAAGCTAGAAGGTGTTAGTTAAGTGAAATAAGCTAGACAGAAAAGGATAAATATTGCACAGTATTATCCTATGTGTGGAATCTTTAAAAAAAAAAAAAAAGTCAAATGAGAAACAGAGTAGAGAAATGGTTGCTGGGTCTGGGGAAGTAGAAAGAGGTTGCTAAGAGGTTGCTAAAAGGGTACAAACTTTCATTTTAAGATGAATAAGGTCTATGGATCAAAAGTATAGCATAGTGACTATAGTAGATAACACCTGAATAACTGAAATTTGCTAAGAGAGTATAACTTAAATGCCCCCCCCCCCACCAAAAAGGGTAAAGATGGTAATGAAAGTGTTAATTAACTCAATGGGGAGAATCCTTTTATAAGGTGTACATTTATGAAATCATCACATTGTACATTTTGAATATCTTATAATTTTAGTTGTTAATTATACCTCAATAAATAAAAATGCCAACAGCAATTATCTAAATACAGAGATGATAGGCATTTTTGCTTCTTTTTGTTTAGGTCTACTTTGTAATCTTTTTACAATAAATGTGAACTATTTTGTAGTAAGAAAAAATTGCTACTTGTTATATATTTTTAGAAATATTTTTAACCCTAGCCAGTTTGGCTTAGTGGATAGAGCATCAGCCTGTGCACTGAAGGGTCCCAGGTTTGACTCTGCCAAGGGAACAAGCCTGGGCGGCAGGCTTGATCCCCAGTAGGGGGCGTGTAGGAGGCAGCCAATCAATGATTCTCTCTCATCATTAATGTTTCTATAATACCTCTCTTTCCCTCTCCTTTCCGCTTTGAAATCAATTAAAAAAAACAACATTTCTTTATTGAGTTCAGAGAGGAAGGAAGAAGGAGAGAGAGAGAAACATCAGTGATGAGAATTATTGATTGGCTGCCTCCTGCACACCCTGCACTAGGGAATCAGCCTACAACCAGGAATTGAACTATGACCTCCTGATTTATAGGTTGATACTCAACTACTGAGCCATGCTGGCCAGGTACTACCTGTTGTTATCTTATAAAATGTCTTATTTCAAAAAATTAAACTTAGCCAAAGCCGGTTTGGCTCAGTGGTAGAGCGTCGGTTTGCGGACTGAAGGGTCCCGGGTTCGATTCCGGTCAAGGGCATGTACATTGGTTGCGGGCACATCCCCGGTAGAGGGTGTGCAGGAGGCAGCTGGTTGATGTTCCTCTCTCATCAACATTTCTAGCTCTCTATTTCTCTCCCTTTCTCTCTGTAAAAAATCAATAAAATATATTTTTAAAAAAATTAAACTTAGAACTAGTGCAATTTTAATGTGAAACAGAATTTGATTTCAAATTAATCCAATACCTTGGTTAGAAAATTACTTAAAAATATCCCGATACATAATTGTTTTGGAGAAAGAGGGTGTTACTATAACTATTACATTAAAGTGGGACATAATATTACTTAGTAATAATATATTTCAGGTGTTAGCAATTTCAACTATATAATGAAAAATACATAGACTGAAACTATAAACTTACCTTATAATTTGTCCTTCCTCTTCTGGAGTAGCTGGTCTTAATCCCAGAACTATGTGACATACCTAAAGGAAAAGTGGTAAATTAAACTTCATTGACTGGTGTTAATGACTAGATTGTATTTTTCACAGTCTCTGCAGAGCTTTCAATTAATGAACTATTAATGAGTCACTTGAGCAAATTTGAACTTTAAATTTCAGCTAATCTTTTTTTTATTTATTTATTTTTAGAGAAAAGAAGATAAATGGAAAGAGAGAAACATCAATATGAGAGTGAAACAGTGATTGGCTGCCTCCTACTCAACCCCCTACAGGAAATCAAGCCCACAACCCAAGCATTTGCCCTGAGACCGGGAATTGAAATGGCAACCTTTCTGTGCACACAATGATGCCTAACCAACTAAGCAACACTGGCCAGGGAACCATAAAGTATATAAATTGGGGCAAGAGAGCTACTTTAGGAAAACAGTTAAAATCTAGCAAGTTCTATGACTTTTTATTCCTGGTTGCTTTTCTTCTCTCTTTGTCCCTCAATCTTTCTTGGACTTTATAAAGAATAAAAATATAAATAAATAAAATTAAGAGATACCTTGAAACTAAAATAATTTTCTAACTAAAGAGACTGTATACTTTGAAAAAATTATAGTTGCCTACTAATGACCCATCTCTGTTCACACTATCTCACTTGTTAGGAAGGGCCTTTAAAAAAGATTAACAGTAAAGAAAAAGCAAATTATGATAGCTTTTATGGTTCTCTGTAAGTCTACATGCTTCTCTCACATGAGTTATGTTAAGATAAATAAACAATATCACCTATATTCTGCTTTCCTATCTCCCACCATCATGATTTTGAGAAGGTTCAACAGGCACTCATGTTCTATCTTACCATATTTCAGGCATGGATAGGATAATGTAGTTCTATTTAATTAGTATCATAGATGGTTTTGCAGTCCAGTTGCATTAACTACTAAATAATGGAAAATATATAGAATTACTGCTACTACTAACCTCTGAACCTGTCATTTACATTAAACGTACCTGGAAAAGGAGATTCAAAAATTCATTGGCAAGTACATTTTTCACACTCCAGATCTGATAGTCCTCTAGAGTAAGATGGCCCATCTGAAAGAGAAACAATATTAAAAAGATCTCATGCTAAGAATGTCATTTTTATAGCAATTGAATAAAATCTGGTTTATTAAACTTATATTGGTCATTTATCTGAAAACAAACCAATAATTTAAAGTAGATTCTAGCCTGGCCCTGTGGCTCAATGGCTGAGCATTGACCCATGAACCAGAAGGTTATGGATCAATTCCCAGTCAAATCTGCCCAGGTTGCAGGTTTGATCCCCCGTAGGGGACATGTAGGAGGCAGCTAATCAATGATTCTCTCTCATCATTGATGTTTCTATGACTCTTTCCTTCCTCCTTCCTTTATCTGAGCTAAATTTTAAAAAATATTTAAAATAAAGTATACTCTATGTGTTCATATGACAAGTAGTCCAGCTAGCTAGAATAAGTTTAAAAGTAATAAAAATCAGTTGAAACAGTAAATGGTAATGAGGACACATCAACAATTTTGTTTCAACAAAGATTTAGAAAATAACAGAATCTTCTGTTTCAAGAGTTACCTATGGAAAACTACAAAAAGCTCTGGTAGGGAAAATTGAGTAATTTTTTTTATTTTTTTATGCAAAACCTAAGATTCCACTGTAGCACAGAGACCAATATATTAACAGGTCATGAAAAAGTGGTGTGGGGCATGCAGGATGTGATATATAAACTGGAGGATTGGGTAATTTCCTTTATAAAACGACTGTACATTGTGGCTAAGGAACACACTTAAATTAATACTATGAAACTGAACTGAAATGTGGCACAAAAATAACTTCAAGGCATGCCTTCAAGCATCTCCCTTAGGACTTGCAATCTCTAGGCTTCAATGTGGGGAGGATTACAATTCTTGGGAAGAATAAAAAGTTCACACTTGAAATTTCAGAGAATTTTAAGATCAAAACATAGTGGTTTCATTTCTCTTTGCCTTCAAAGAGAAATCTAATGCTTTATTCAAATCCACATTAAGCTACTAGTTCAAATCCCAACCCAACCTTGTGACCTCCAGCATTGATGTTCTTCATTGACTAAAACTGACTGGGTCAATTAAATCCTTATCAAAAAGTCTGAGTATAGCCGAAACCGGTTTGGCTCTGTGGTAGAGTGTCGGTCTGCAGACTTAAAGGTCCCAGGTTCGATTCAGGTCAAGGGCATGTACATTGGTTGCGGGCACATCCCCGGTAGGGGTGTGCAAGAGGGAGTTGGTCGATGTTTCTCTCTCATTGACGCTCTCATTGAGGTTTCTAGCTGTCTATCTCTCTCTCCCTTCCTCTCTGTAAAAAAATCAATAAAAAATATATTTAAAAAAAAAAAAAGTCTGAGTATAAATAACCCAGTCATTTCATTCTAACAACATTCTAAGACCTTCTTAGAAACATCTAGCATTATTATCAGACTTCTTAAAGATTTAATATCTACTTTACATTTCTCCAAAATGCAGTTTAACATTACATTTTTATAAGTTGGGTAAAGCAACATTTTTGTGTTGCCAAAGAGCACCAAAAATTACATATACCATCGAAACCGGTTTGGCTCAGTGGATAGAGCGTCGGCCTGCGGACTGAGAGGTCCCAGGTTCGATTCTGGTCAGGGGCATGTACATTGGTTGCAGGCACATCCCCGGCGTGGGGTGTGCAGGAGGCACCTGGTCGATGTTTCTCTCTCATCGATGTTTCTAGCTCTCTATCCCTCTCCCTTCTTCTCTGTAAAAAATCAATAAAATATATTTTTAAAATTATTTTAAAAATTACATATACCATGTGGAAGACGACATATATTTTTTCTTGTCTGGCAAAAATATAACCAATGGTGGTGGGAGGTAAAGAAAGGCGGTGGGAAACAGGCAGAAGGGAGCTATGGGGGGAAAAGGGAGAAATAATGGTAATAATCTGAGCAATAAAGATTTATTAAATTAAAAAATAAAATAAAATGCTAACCATTTCATTATCATGGTTACATGGAGTTGAAACAGCTAAATTATCTTTTTAATGTTCATAGCATAGCCAGAAGTAGCAAATCCATCTTATATAAAAGTAGACAGCAATGAGCACCAGTTAATAAGACTGATTATTCCTTCTGGAATTGTGATTGAAGAAAGAAAAAACACTGATGTTACTTTTTTAATATAAGTTTCTATAACAATCTGCTACTTGTTACGTCAGTGTTTGAGTAGAAAGGCTTAAATTAACTCAAATATGCCTCACAATATGTTGCTTAATTTCAATTTCACAGGGACACACGGACACACACACACACACACACCAGAACAAATCAAAATAAAAGAGTAAACCTATTATAACAGTGTTAGTAATAAATATCAAGCTAAAAAATTAAAGGATTTATTCTTTATAAAGTACATGGTTATTCTAGCTAGTAATCAAGAACTTGAGAGGGCCTTACCAGTGCTATTTAAAAAAAATTTAAAAAACTCTTTTAGGAATACATGGACCAACCATATTAATATTTAAAAATCATTATTCTGAGGAGTAACCAAGATGGTGGCATAGGATAGACACCTGAATGCAGCCTACCACAACATTTTGAATTTAGAAATGGAAAACAGGAAAGACATTCCCCTGAAATGCTGGACGGCTGGCTGAGAAGAGGCTCTACAATCTGGGAAGGAGAGAGAACCTCAGGAACTGTAAAGGTGTGGTGAACTGTGCGTGCGAAAAGGCGGCCACTCAACTTTGCTGCTGGCTTGCTTGCCGAGCTCGGAGAGGGCGGGCCGGTTTCACTGCTGGCTTACTCCTTGCTTGTGTAGAGGGCAGACAGCTAATGCACGGCTAGCTCTCTTGTTCGAGAGGAAAACAGAACCACCCTATTGCTCTGATAGATGGCCCCAGACAGGGAGAGGCCAGACTATCAGGCAGTGGGCAGAGATCTCTTGGAGGTGTGTGAAGCCAGCGGCCCCATTACTACGTGACTCAGAAACCAGACCCTCGTAGGGAGGGGCTGAATAAAGCTTGTCTGCACGACCCGAGACTCCGCCCCATCCAAGCAGAGCACAGAAGCCCTTCCAGTGGCTAGCTTTCTCATTTGCCGCGAATAGGATTCTCCGAGGGAGGGACAGACAGGAATCCAAAGCTTGTCTGCGCCTAAACCAAAGAGGTGTGCCCACCTACAACGAATCTTGCGGGATTCACCAAAGCTTGGCTGTGCCACCCCGAGACTCCGCCCCATCCAAGCAGAATACAGAAACCCTCCTAGCTGAGACACCTCTGATCTTCATAGCCAATTGGCTTGGAGATCAACGCTTCCCAGTGATACCAACAACAAGCAAGGCTTAACAACAATACTGCACACACAGCCCACAAAGGGCTATACTAAGACTGTCCACCTCAGGTAACTGAGAGGCTGACCCACTGAACCATGTAGGACACCTTAGCACACAAAGCCACCCTACCAACTCAGGGAAGCTGTGAAAATGCCGAGACAAGGAAATAGATCACAAACAAAAGAAATGAAGGAAAAGAAGCGACTGGATATAGAGTTCAAAACCACGCTTATAAGGTTTTTCAAGAATTTCCTAGAAAAGGCCGATAAAATAAACAAGACCTATGAGGATATGAAAAAAGGATCAACTAGAAATAAAGAATACATTGTCTGAAATAAAACATATTATACGAGTCCTAAAAACAGAATGGAAAATCGCAAGAATCAAGTCAAACATATGGAACACAAAGAGCCAGAAGACACTCCTCCACAGAAGCAAGAAGACAAGAGAATTTAGAAAGTTGAAGATAGTGTAAGAAACCTCTGGGACAATTTCAAACGAACCAACATCAGAATTATGGGGGTCTCAGAAGATGAGAGAGGGCAAGATACTGAAAACATATTGAAAGAAATAGTGACAGAAAACTTCCCCCACCTGGGGAAAGAAATAGACTTACAAGTCCAGGAAGCGCACAGAACTCCAAACAAAAGGAACCCAAAGAGGACCACACCAAGACACATCATAATTAAAATGCCAAGAGCAAAAGACAAAGAGATAATATTAAAAGCAGCAAGAGCAAAGCAGGTAGTTACCTATAAAGGAACACCCATATGATTGTCAGCTGATTTCTCAACAGAAACCATGCAGGCCAGACGGGAATGGCAAGAAATATTCAAGGTGATGAATAGCATGAACCTACAGCCAAAAATAATCTATCCAGCAAAGCTATCACTCAGAATTGAAGGCCAGAATAAAGAGCTTCACAAATTAAAAAAAAAGCTAAAGGAGTTCATCACCGCCAAACCAGAATTATATGAATTGCTGAAAGGGGTTCTTTAGGAAGAGGAAGAAGATATACATGAAAATTATGATCAACAAATACGTAACTATCAACAAGTGAAACTAAAAGCCAAGGGAATTAAAAAACCTGATGAACAATATTAACTGGTGAATATAATAGAATCAGAGATATGGAAGGGGAATAGACTGACGATTCTAGGGGGAAAAGGGGGTGGGGGGTGCGGGGAGAGCCCGAACAAAAACTGTACACCTATGGATGAGGACAATTGGGGGTGGGGAAAGGGCAGAGGGTGGGATGAGAACCTGGTGGAGAGGAGCAATGGAGGGGGAAAAAATGAGGAACATTTGTAATAATATGAACAATAAAGATTTATTTTTTTTTAAATGTATACACACACTGGGAATAATTATAAAGTCAATGTTAAAATTTTTTTTAAAAAAATCATTATTCTAATGCCTATCATAATTTGTCAGTTTTGCCCTTGTTTCTGACTTCATATAAATGGGATTATACAGGATATTCTTTTTGTGGGGCTTCTTTTGCTCAATATAAGGTTAGCCTTACCATAATTCATTAAAATGGAAGAAATAAAAATTATGAACTATTTTTTTTTTTTTTTTTACAGAGAGGAAGGGAGAGATAGAGAGCTAGAAATATCGATGGAGAGAGAAACATCGACCATCTGCCTACTGGGAATGTGCCCGCAACCAATGTACATGCCCTTGACCGGAATCGAACCTGGGACCTTTCAGTCCACAGATCGACGCTCTACCACTGAGCCAAACCGGTTTCGGCAAAAATTATAAACTATTTTGACAAGGGTCTACTTAATTTTTATAAAATGCTTAAGTAATAAATGTTTTTATGCATAAAATACATGGAATGGACAGTCAACCTGGAGTTACAGTTTCCACAGATCCAAATAAGCAGTTGGTAGGGATGATACAGAATAGATTAAAATATTATATACTATATATCCCTATTTTTGGTATATGATATTTTTAGAAAAAAATAAGTTAGTCCTGGCTAAACTCACCTTTGTGGTGTCATGTGCACTCAATATGCCTTCTACAATATCAGATAGATCCATATGTAATTCCTTTAAAAAAAGAAATTCAAAGAAGTAATTAGAAAAGAGTTGATACCATTTTTATTATCCAGTGGCCAAAATCTACACTAATAAAAGAGAAAGATGCAAATTGACTGTACCTTTACGATGCCCACCAGCCAATTAGGAGTATGCAAATTAACCCAACAAAGATGGTGGGTTAATTTACATATGCAGGCGCCCAGTGGCCAGGGGTGGTGCAGAACACTTGCGTCATTGTCATGGTGACGGCACAGGCATTCCACACTGCCCCAGCAACTCTGGGCCTCTGGGCAGCATAGGAAGGCAGAAAAGTGGCTCTGGGCCAGAGCAAAGGCAGAAAGGTGGCTCCAGGCCAGAGGGAAAGCAGTGCCAGCTGCCATGGGAAGGAAGGCCCATTCTTGCAGGAATCTTCGTGCATCAGGCCGCTAGTATACTATTATATATTTTGACTATTTTTTATTATCATAAATAGAATTTTACATTTGCTCTAAAAAATTATTATAATTATCATGTAGTTTCATTCTTACTTTAAACAGTTTATTAAATTTTCTAAGACAAATTCTGTACCCAATGTTTCATGTTCAGAAATGAATATTTTGAGTAGCATAACTCAGCAACCAACAGTAATAATAAATCCTTTTCATTCTCTGACTTTTAAAAAAATTCTCCACTCCATTTTCTGGAAGTTACATACAATAAGATGTTTAAAATCAGAACTTACTGGAATATCATCAGTGCGGTTGTCCTTCCAGACCTCTAAAAGTGCAACCACCATGTCTCGCAGTTCAACCCTCGAGAGAACTCCGTCACGGTCAACATCAAACACCTTGAAGCAAACTAAAAAAAAAAAAAAAAGAAACTCTTATGAAGGGGAATTAGTTTATGTTTACAAGTAAAATACATTTCATTAGAAGGTGCTCTAGTAAAATTACAGAGTTTCTCAAGCAAGTATATTCTGGATTAAGTTCTCATCTGGAGCAGACATAGAAATATGTAATTGAAGTCCCCTGAACATGTAGGATTAACTGCACACTTCATTAATCTGTCTCTCTCAAATTTGAAAACAAAATAGGGGGCCACTAAATATTACCATACCTCACAGGTTTTAAGGAGATCATTTAAGCCCTTAATTTCTTATATTTAAAACTGATCACTTGCCGAAACCAGTTTGGCTCATTGGTAGAGCGTCAGCCTGTGGACTGAAGGGTCCCAGGTTCCATTCAGGTCAAGGGCATATACCTTGGCTGTGGGCACATCCCCAGTGGAAGGTGTGCAGGAGGCAGCTGATCAATGTTTCTCTCTCATTGATGTTTCTGGCTCTCTATCCCTCTCCCTTCCTCTGTAAAAAATCAATAAAATGTATTAAAAAAAACACAAAAAACAAAAGCTGATCACTGAAGAGTTGATTCTGCTAATGATGAAAATATTCAATCTATATTATATTAAGAATCATTGGCAACAAGCTGGTATTAAGATAGTCTACCTCCATTTTGCCTATCCAATAAAACTAATACACACATAAGGTTTTGTCAAAGAACAATTTCAACTTTAAAAATATATATATATATATATATTTTTTTTTTTTTTTTTTTTTTTTTTTCTAGAGAGCTAGAAACATTGATGAGAAACATCGAATAGCTGCCTCCTGCAAACCTCCCACTGGGGATGTGCCCACAATCAAGGTACATGCCCTTGACCGGAATCAAACCTGGGACCTTTCAGTCCGCAGTCCGACGCTCTATCTACTGAGCCAAACCAGTTAGGGCCAATTTCAACTCTTCAATTAAATTTATATATATGTACTAGAGGTCCGATGCACGAAAATTCATGCAAGAGGGCTATCTTTCCCCTGGCTGCCAGCACTGGCTTTCTTCCAGCACCTAGGACCCAGATTTCCCTCCTCCGGCCACCAGCAGACGCCCTGGACTCGGGCTGGCTTCCCTCTGGCCCTGCCTTCATTAGGAAGGATATCCGGAATACATCCGGTCTAATTAGCATATTACCCTTTTATTATAATAGATAAGGATTAGAAATATAAGCAATTTGCTAATTAACTCCAAATTAATCACTATTTTGTTAACTTTCATTGGTCCATTAGCAAAGAACTTTAAAAGTTTTTTTAAAATATATTTTTATTGACTTCAGAGAGGAAATGAGAGGGAGAGATAGAAACATCAATGATGAGAATCATTGATCGGCTGCCTCCTGCATGCCTCCTACTGGGGATTGAGCCCACAACTCAGGCATGTACCCTGGACCAGAATTGAACTCCGGACCCTTCTGTCCATAGGCCAACACTCTATCCACTGAGCCAAACCAGCTAGGATTTAAAAAAGTTTCTAAGTTCATACATAATTAAGATCAAGTGAGAAACAAAAAATTTACCCTCACTTTTTAACATTAGCACTTTCTTTTTTGTTAACCTTCACCTAGGATATTTTTCCACCGATTTTTAGAGAGTGGAAGAGATGGGAAGAGACAGAGAGAGAGAAACATCAATGTGAAAGAGACACATTGGTTGGTTGCCTCCTGCACGCTCCTCAACCAGGGCTGGGGAATAGAGCCTGAAACCAAGGTACATACCCTTGACTGCAATCAAACCCATGACCCGTTAGTCCACAGGCAGATGCTCTACCAACTGAGCAAAACTGATCAGAGCAGTAGTTGGCAAACCACAGCTCTTGAGCCACATGCGGCACTTTGGCCCCTTGAGTGTGGCTCTTCCACAAAATACCGCGGCCTGGGCGAGTCTATTTTGAAGAAGTGGCATTAGAAGTAGTTTAAGTTTAAAAAATTTGGCTCTCAAAAGAAATTTCAATCATTGTACTGTTGATATTTGGCTCTGTTGACTAATGAGTTTGCCGATCACTGAACTAGGGCAATATTAGCACTTTAATGGGAACAAATAATTATATATAATAAAGAGCTAATATGCTAATTAGACTGAACAACCGAACTATCTTCCAGACAACCTTCAAGACAAAGCTGGGGCTGTGAGGGGCTGCAAGGGCAAGCCAAAGCAGCCAGGGCTCTAAGGGCCAAGCCCCTTGCACAAATTTCATACATGGGGCATCTAGTCTGTATACTTGCAGATCAAACTATTGGTATATCAGCATGAAAAAAAAAAACAACCCAAAACAGAAACCTAAGTTTTTAAGATTTAGTAATAATTTATTTCATACACCCCCAAAATTATTATGCTGTTTAAGTGCATTATAAATATTACTGAAGGTCAAAATAGTCAAACAGCACACTTAAAATAGACAACATAAATAAGCTGTATTTTAGAAAGACACAGAGATAATAACCTTAGTAAATATTAGGTACCAATTAAATATAAATTGCAGCATTTTGTGAAATATGGTTAAGATTTAATAATGTAATATGCTTATAAATTATACTATAACATTTTAGCTAGATTTAAATGACCAATTTAGTATTTAATAAAACTGTGTTTGGATCATAAATTTCACTTCGCTATTAAAATATTTATACAAGTCACAGAAAATGAGTTGTACTTCCAATTATGCAAGGCACTGAATTCTCTATATAAGCTACCAGAAAATATTTCCTCGGGGGGGGAAAAAAAGAAAATATTTTTTAAACATTTACGTTTTCAAATATATTATGGCTGAATAGTTTCTTTATCATGAACTGTAAATCATCAGGAAAATCAACCCCATCTATAATATATATATATAAAATGCTAAGTCACCGTCTGACCATCTGGCCGGTACCTATGACACGCACTGACCACCAAGGGGCAGACGCTCAACACAGGAGCTGCCGAGTTGCAGTGACTTGGCAGCAACGGTTCTCGGGTAACACACCCCAGAACTAGAGAGGGAGCCCAATTCCTCATGGGGCTGCGCATTTCCATGATTCCACCTTTCCACTTTCCGCTGTGGGTTATGTTGTTCCTGGGGCATTGTTGGCCCTCAATCTGGTTTATTGCAAACTTGCATTTGCGTTCCACACCCTATACAACAGCAACTTTGCAGAGTGCCCTCTTGCACTTTGGGACCCCTCGGGGGATGTCAGTGAGCCAGTTTCAACCCGATCCCCACAGGCCAGGCCTAGAGATCCCAACTGACGGAGGGACCCCCACTCACTCCACAGATGCCCATGGTGCCACCCAGTCCTGCCCCATCAGTCACCATTTGGGATTGCCTGCATTAGTCCCTGCACCAGAGCCAGTGCTGCAAGCTGGAAGATCCCAACGTGAGTTTTCTTCCTTTCCCCCTTCCTCTCCCTCTGCTCCCCCCCACCCCCCAGCTCCTCTTTCACTACTCTGCAGACACCCTTTGAGCCATGGTGCTGCCCCAGGAATTCTAATTAATTTCCTTTTAATGTGCCCAAATCCCTACAGAAGGGCCACTAGTTATTTAAAAAAAAAAAAAATACATTTTATTGATTTTGTACAGAGAGGAAGGGAGAGAGATAGAGAGTTAGAAACATCGATGAGAGAGAGTCATCGATCAGCTGCCTCTTGCACACCCCCTACTGGGGATATGCCAGCAACCAAGGTTCATGCCCTTGACCAGAATAGAACCTGGGACCCTTCAGTCCCCAAGCCGACGCTCTATCCATTGAGCCAAACCAGTCTCGGTGGGCCACTAGTTATTAATAACAAAGATACCAAACTACTCCGCAATGCAAAAGAATAGATCATTAAATCCTTAGAATGACTTAAATAAAATCTCAACATGAGATTCCTATATGCTAATTTGGTAAAGTGGTGAAAATTCACAAACCTAATCCACAGTTGATTTTACATGGAAGAATACTAATTTTTTTACTATATACTTGCAAATTTTGTGACAATGTTTAACTTACATTTTTGTCTTTCAGCCAGGGGTCCCCTGCAACAGGCTGACAACCCACAGGATATCTCCTTAAAATCTATGTGATTGTCACGATTTTCATCAAAAGCATTAAACAAACCTGTAAAATAGGAAAAGACACCATAAATCACAGTGAACAAACTTCCTAATGTTATAACACTAGAGGCCCGGTGCATGAAATTCGTGCACAGGGGTGTGTGTCCCTCAGCGCAGTCTGCACCCTCACCAATCTGGGAATCCTCAAGGGCAGTCAGACATCCCTTTCACAATTTAGGACTGCGGGCTCCCAACTGCTCGCCTGTCTGCCTTGCTGATTGCCCCTAACTGCTTCTGCCTGCCAGCCTGCTCACCCCCTAACCACTCCCCTGCTAGCCTAATTCATGCCTAATTGCCCTCCCCTGCAGGCTTGGATCCCCCCAACTGCTCTCCCCTGCAGACCTGGTCCCCCCCCAACTGCTCTCCCCTGAAGACCTGGTCCTCCCCCAACTGCTCTCCCTTGTAGGCCTGGTTCCCCCCACAACTGTGCCCTTCCCTGCTGGCCCAGTTGCCCTCAACTGCCCTTCTTTCCAGGCCTGGTCCCTCCCAACTGCCCTCCCCTGCTCGCCACCTTGTGGTGATCATCTTTGACCACATGGGGGCAGCAATCTTGTGTGGAGTGATGATCAATTTGCATATTACTTTTATTAGATAAGGATAGAGGCCTGGTGCACAAGTGGGGGCCAGCTGGTTTGCCCTAAAGGGTGTCCCAGATCAAGATTGGGGTTCCCTTGGGGCATGGAGCGGTCTTGGCGAGGGGCCTGGCTTGGCGGGAGGCAGGACCACCTCCTCACGCGAGGGCCTCTAGTATGCACATAAATTAAACTCTTCTTGCCCTCTGAGATTCTTCAGTTTGTTCCATGTTTCTATGCCTCTGGTTCTATTTTACTCATCAGTTTATCTTGTTCATTTATTTTTATTTTTAACACGCTGTTATTAATAAGCTTCTATAAAGCTCTTCCATGACATGAAGAAAAATAACACATTATATTAAGAGAAAGAATATAGCGCAGTCTTGTTTGTTCTATGTAATCCTTTATGAGTACTTAAATTTCAGAAAAAAGGGGATTTATAATTCAATCCTGTGGTTTTTAAATATTTTATAAAAGATAAAAATAAAATTATTTTGATTTAAAATGAAATGACTTAGCCCTAACCAGCGTGGCTCAGTGGATAGAGAGTCGGCCTGTGGACTGAAAGGTCCCAGATTCAATTCTGGTCAAGGACATGTACCTTGGTTGTGGGCACATCCCAGTGCAGGAGGCAGCTGATCGATGTTTCCCTCTCATCGATATTTCTAACTATCCCTCTCCCTTCCTCTCTGTAAGAAAATCAATAGAATATATTTTTTTTAAATATAAAATGATTTATCAAATTCTCCAACTTAAAAAAGGTAAAAACAGTTATACTCTTGAACTGGGTGAAAGCCCAGGACCTTATCAGTTTTGGCTCTCTTAACAAGTACTTCTGAGGTACCCTAGAAATCTGAAGAATACAGATTCTATATCCAAGAATTAATTCCATACCCTCAGTTTAAAGAGTAGAAAACTGAACAAAACTCAGAAGGGGGTTCCCAAAAGTAAGAAGTTTAAAAAGGTCAGAAGCAGAATCCAAATATTCAAGATTCCAAATATGATTTTGTGTGATATCACCTACAATTACTCTTTGTATCCCTAATGTTTTAAAAAAAAGTCATAGCCTGCCTGGCTGGTGTGGTTCAGTTGTTGAGTATCAACCCATGCACCAATAGGTTGCTAGTTTTATTCCTGGTCAGATTGTGGGTTCAATCCTTGGGGGGGTGAGGGGGGGAAGCATGCAAGAGGCAGCCAATCAATATATGTTTCTTTCTCCTTCTCCCTTCCAATAAAAACATATATATTTTTAGAAAGTCATAGTAATGGAAAGTTTAGAGCTGTCCAGTAGTTTCTTAATTTTTAAAAATATATATTTTATATATATATTTTTACAGAGAGGAAGAGAGAGGGATAGAGTTAGAAACATAGATCAGCTGCCTCTTGCACAACCCCTACTGGGGATGTGCCCGCAACCAAGGTACATGCCCTTGATCGGAATCGAACCTGGTACCCCTCAGTCCACAGGCTGACGTTCTATCCACTTAGCCAAATGGTCTTGGCTGTTTCTTAATTTCTTTTGGTAGTTGGGGTGGGGGAGGATACTGGAAACTGCTTATGTAAAAGGGAAAAAAAATAGAGGCACTCGAATAAAGGAAGAAGTGGTGCTAATAAAAAACCTTGGTCCTGGTTGGTGTGGTTCAGTAGTTACAGAATCAGCTCTGCCACTGAAGGATCATGGGGTCGATTCAAGTCAAGGGCACATACCTGGGTTCACTCCCAGGCCCCAGTTGAAGCATCTGCAGGACGCAACCAGTTGATGTATCTCTCTTGCATCTATGTTTTTATCTCTCTCTCTCCTCGCCTTCCCTCCCTCCTTTTCATTCTCTGAAAAGCAATGAAAAAAGTATCCTCATCTGAGGATTAACAAAAAACATACAAACAAAACAAAGCAAAAACCTGGAGCTCTGCCCATTCAGGGGCCGTCACCCTAATCCCTGGTACCAGCTACTAAGGTACCTCATTGCAGTACAGCTTCTTAGCCACTGACTGGTCAAACTTATTTATGAAGATATTCAGGTGAAGAAAGCCAATTTATGCAAGGTCACATAGGTAGAACAGGATGCTCAAAACTACAATCTTAATTCCCATTTTAGTTTTTTTCCACTAAACTCTGCTATTTGCAAGAAACTTTTAGAGTTATCTCCTTTTAGAGTTCAGATGTAGTGGTTAATAATGAGAAGGGCTCAAATCTGTTTACCAAAAAAACATTTGTAGAAAAGAAAATGATTCCTACCTTCACTTAGAGATGGACGAATAGGTGGTGAAACCAACGGGCCAAATGTCTCTAAGTCAAATCGTCCAGTCCGAGATTGAGCCTTCAGCGACCAATAACGTTTCTCCAGATCAATGATGTCTGATTCCTCCACTAAGAGCCATAGCAAACAAGATTATAAAACCTCCCAGTCTTCTCTTCTGGGCAGTTTATCTTAATAATATAACTTTCTAGGATATATTTTAATTTCCCAACTTAATTGCTAAAAAAAAAATCTATCTAAAACAAAATTCTGAAACACAAATACATTTTATCTAAAATAGCATAAAAAGTAAATTCAAATAAACATAAAAGAGGTTTTAAAATAAAAAATTACTTTTGCAATTGCCCATTTAGTAGATTGATTAAATCCAATATATAGAATAAATAACTGAAACTTTTCTTTTTGGGTTCCCATACCTTTTTTATCTGTACTTATTTTTTATCAGTTTCAATCTCTATCTGGGATTTAAATCTCTATCCACATACATATTCTCTCTATTATAAACATTCTAAGAGCAGAATCCATGTCTGATTCATCCTGTCAATTTGGTTACTATTTACAAAGTCAATATTTATTAAATGAAAAATATTAAGGAAATGAAAAAGAGTACAATAAAAGATATTATAAGTAACAACCTCAATAATGATAGCACAGTTAGAGGATTTATGATGTGACAAGTTATAGGAGCATCATGAAAACATGAACATTTTTATTTCCTCACTCAACAGAAGGTATGCTTTTTTAAAACTACAGATTTTTAAAAATCTAACCATGGTTATAGTTTATATGTGCTTTCCCCCTCTTCAAGGTACTAAAGTATTTCTGATTAATTGATGTTTACAAAATACACTAAATTAGAACAGAAAAATCACCCCAATTGCACCTCAATTTTTTACCTTAATCTCCTTAAAAAACACAATTTCTTTACTGAAGTAGAAATGTTGGAAGACAAGTAAAACATACTTAAAGGGGAAAAATGATCAGATTGGTCCCAGTTACTATTAAAACCATGCTTTAGAGTTCCCTTTTAAACTCACATTAACTATTCATTTTGGGTTACAGACTGCAGTTCATTAATTAAATATCTGCCAAAAACAAACTATGGTAAATGATATGTACTATATTATTATTACTCAAACACTTTGAATGAATTGACAGCTGAACACTTCTGAGAAGAGGGAAGGCAGCTAACCTTATTTTCACTTAAAGAGGTAATAATTGCAGTAGTTGCTCTATTTGCAATTCATAAAACTACACCTAAAACATCTACACTGATAAAAGCAGAGGTGGTCCTCGTGCTCTTGCGTGTAGACCTCATGCTGCCACAATATGGCCGGCAGTGAAGTGCAGTTGTGGGCGATCAGTCCAGTATGGGAGGGCAGTTGGGGGCAAGTAGGCCTGCAGGGAAGGGAAGTTGGGGGGGGGGGGGTACCAGGTCTGCAGGGGAGAGCAGTTAGGTGCTACCAGGCCGGCAGGGGAGGGCAGTTGGGGGCGATCAGGCTGGCAGGGGAGCAGTTAGGCATCAATCAGGCCAGCAGAGGAGCAGTTAGAGGGTGATCAGGCTGGCAGGCAGAAGAGGTTAGGGGCAATCAGGCAGGCGAGTGGCTAGGAGCCAGAAGTCCCAGATTGTGAGAGGGATGTCTGACTGCTGATTTAGGCCCGATCCCACAGGGATTCCATAGGGATTGGGCCTAAACCAGTAGTCAGACACCCCCCAAAGGGTCCTAGATTGAAGAGGGTGCAGGCTGGGCTGAGGGACACAGCCCCATGCATAAATTTCGTGCACTGGGCCTCTAGTATATATAAACTATATAGGAATCAATTTATTACCTATCTATAGGTATACTATTTTCTGGTTCACAACCGCAGCATATAATATTCCTAACATTCTAAACAGTTCTTGGCCTGCACACTGGGCCATCCTACTCAAGTCCCACCTTGTCAGAGGCTCCAGCTGCAGAAAAAAACTCTTTTTTAATGTCAGAATTTTATTCTATTTTTTAAAAAGCCAGGCAAAATGTCCAAGTGTTTTCAAACAGTCAACAGTTGCTCAACATTTTTGAGGAAATAACTTTCTCAAAATCAATGACTTTCTAAGAGGTACTTAAAATAGCTGTAAGCCTTACATAATTTACAACAAAATAAGAGGATAAACAAGGAGGGACATGCAGATGTACTAGTGGCTTATGGGTAAGAATCACTAAAGTACTTTCTTCGTATTCAAAGTTTTTAACACTACAAACTAAAATGTGACAAGGGAATACAATAATATACATATTTTTAGTTGAGATAATAAATGCTAAAATAGAGACAATGTAAATTTGAATTAGATATGAAAAAGAAAAATTATCAAAATTAGTTATATGGCCCTAAAATTAGCCCAAAATACTATATTAATTACCTGAGAATCCAGTTTCTATTACTACAAGGAATCACTGAGGTAGCAGGCTTATTGACTCTTATGATATATTTTATGAAAACTTCAAAAACTCTTTCTTAGTATATAGCTAAATTCTATGAAAAAATATGATAAACATTAAGGAAAATTAACTCTGTTATTAAAATATAGTTCTTAAAAATCATAGTTATTCTATTATTTATTTCACTGTAGGTAAAGGACAATCATTCAATGATCTTGCCTGGATCAAATGAAATTAATTATTGAAGAGAAATAAAAAATAATCATTTGTGCCAGGACCAGTTTGGCTCAGTGGATAGAGCGTCGGCCTGTGGACTGAAAGGTCCCAGGTTCGATTCCGGTCAAGGGCATGTACCTTGGTTGTGGGAACATCCCCAGTAGGGGGTGTGCAAGAGGCAGCTGGTCGATGTTTCTATCTAATCCACGTTTCTAACTCTCTATCCCTCTCAATTCCTCTCTGTGAAAAATCAATAAAATATATATTAAAAAAAAATCATTTGTGAGTATCGCAAGGGAAAAAGAAACTGGAAAAATGGATCTGCAAGATTCTCTGCAATCTGAAGACAATGGCTCAACAACCACCACAACTGCCACATAACCAAATCTTTTTATCTGCAATTACAAGCTATTAATAAAAGATTAAAGAATAAAATGACTGTATGTCAATTAACTGTCTTTAGGTCCTAAAACAGTAATAAGCATGCACTTTGGGATTCAAACATTCTAATTTTGACAACTATTGGTCGTTTGTTCTTCAGGAAATTTAACTTCTCATAGTCTTGGTTGCCTCATTTTCAGAATGGAGAAGAAATGAAAGATGAAATAAGATAATGTACACAGAGTATAGTGCCTCCTCTAGAAAGTACCCAATCTGCATGTGGTAAATTGGAACCTTCCACAGAGCAAAGTATTTGGGGGGGAGGGGGGCGGGTAAAGAGGGAGCAAAAGTACAGGAACTATAATAAAAAATCATTTAATATTCTGCAAATATGTAATAAGAGCATATTATTATTATGTGTCTGACAAAAACTATAGATATGATTGCGAACGAAACAACTATGTTTAGATTCTAATAAAAATAAAAATAAAAATAAAAATAGGTCATTTTAATCTAATGTGGAAAGTACAATGAGGGAAGAGACCCAGGGTTCTCAGGGAGCACATGAACAACTAGACCCTGGAGTCTTGCAGAGGCAAAAGAGTATTTACAAAAAGTCTGTAGACATGTAATAAATAATAGGACAGAAAAACAAACAAAATTGTGTGTTCTCTTATAATTCAAACACAAGAATAACTTATACAAGGACCTATACCATGGACCCAACATAAAAGACAAAAAACAAAAAAGAACTTTATTTTTCAGGGAGTGACAAAAAAAGATGACAGGCATTTCAACCTAGAACTAGGCAGAATATAGGCATTTCAAAGGTTAGCATCTAAAGGATGAGCCTTCAAACTCAAGAAGAGAGCTGCCAGATTGTATTTGGCTAAGACTATTCATGTTCAATAACAGGGGATGGAAACACTGGTCTAAGTATGTAAAATGAATTACATTTTGAATTTATAGTCTGTGTCTCCAAACTCCAACAATATGTGGAGCTAAATAACTGCAAAAACATATAGGGAAAGGGTATGCCAAGAAAAAGCCAAATACTAGGGTTTGGTCTTAGACTATTCTCTCATATATGAAAAAAAGAGAATGAATTAATACCTGTTCCAACCTATTTCAAACATTTAGTTATATAGAACACATTTATGCCTATCTGTATGTTCTCTGATCCTGAACATCATCATCAAGATGTTCAGCATTGCCTGGCAGGTGTGGCTCAATGGTAGAGCATCGACCTATGAAACAGAAGGTCAGTTTGATTCCTGGTCAGGGCATATGGCAGGGTTACAAGCTCGATCCCCAGTAATGGGTGGGCAGGAGGCAGCCAATCAATGATTCTCTCTAATCTTTGTTATTTCTCTCCCTCTCCCTCTACCTTCTGCTCTGAAATCAATAAAAAATTTTTTTTAAATAAGTTCAGCACTATTGCAAACATTGTCTATGTCTCTCTCCACTATAAATGGCTTTAAAAATTGACTTGTCATTAAAAACAGTCTATACTTGACCAAAAAAATTTCTTAGAAAACTAATCTTAGGTATTTAAATAGCAAATTATGATAGACAAATATAACCATCTTGATAAACATTTGGTAAAGATCTATTCAAGCATAAAAACTTGAACTTTGGGCAAAAATTCTAATTCAATTTCTTAAATTTAAATAAAAGGTAAGATTATAATAGTTTGAAACTTGCAGTTCTGAAAATGTACTTGCCATGACAAAATCTAAAATCTTGTGTAAGTCAAATCAGTTAATTATTCTAACTCTATATTGAATACAAATAGCTCCTCAATTTCATTTGTGATTTACAAAAGAGAATAAAATTTGATTAAATTATGGCAATATGTTCAATTTACTGTGACTTCAAATTTCACTTTATAATTATATGTGCAAAATAATTAAAGGCACCTGCATTCTGACAAATATTACTTACAAGTGAAATATTGTAACCCATTTATATTTCCTGGATAACTTGGCTCATTACACAAATTTAAATAGTCACTGATGCAGTAAAATAAATATTTTCTGTCTACTTATAAATTAGTTAATAACAGTCTCTATTTTTATCACAGGTTTCCACTTTCCTGAAACATTATTTGAAAAGTATAAAGTAGCAAATATGCTTTGAGTCGAAGAGCCTACAAAGATGCCAGTAGGGAACTGCTTAGACAAAAACTGAGAGTTTATAAATGATAAATTAGTCATCAGAATGTAAACCTGCCAGAATTTCTATAAGATGTTTAGCAATAATTCTGATTTTGTGATAATGTTCTCATAGAAAGGCACACTAAGAAAGTAGCCATTTGCTGAAGCCAGTAGCAAATTGAGTTTCTGCTGAACTAGTTTATTCTATGATAGTTCATTTTTATAAATTATAAAAGAAAACAAACTAGCAAGAAAAACTTTCCACAGATGTAGAAGAATTCATTTTTGCACTGGTCTACAGCCTTTTGTTAGAAATTGTCTGCTCCCAAAACAATTAGTCTCTAGAAACAGTGGGTGAAACTCACTGACATTCACAAGCCAAATATGTTTTCAATAATCCAAGAGGACACATATTCATTGTAAAGCACTTATTCTATACTAGAGGCTCAGTGCACGAAATTCGTGCACAGAGGTGTGTGTGTCCCTAAACTCAGCCTGCACCCTCTCCAATCTGGAACCCCTCAAGGAATGTCTGACTGCTGGATGTCCCACCAGGATGGGGCCTAACTGCTTCTATTAGGTCTAGTAATAATTAATGTTGTTTTCTAATACTTTTTTAAATCGAATTTATTTAAACAATACAACAAAATTTAATCAATATAGTTGCCGTTGTTTTCTACTACTTGTGCCCAACGCTCAGAAAGCATTTTAATCCCTCTGTTGTAAAATTCTTGTGATTTTGATGCAAAAAATTCGGTCAATGCGTTTTTGAGGCATTCTTCATTATTAAATTTTTTTCCAAGAAGAAAGTTTTGCAAAGAACGAAACAAATGGTAATCAGAAGGGGCAATATCAGGAGAATATGCAGGTTGAGGTAGAACTTCCCATTCCAACTGGCGCAGTTTTTCAGCAGTGATTCTTGCAGTATGCGGTCGTGCGTTATCGTGGTGAAGAATTATGCCCTTCCGATTAATCAGCGCGGGTTCTTTTTCTCTTAAAGCTTGGGCTAACCTTTCCAATTGGGCACTATACACTGCACTTGTAATGGTTTGGTTAGATGGTAAAAGTTCATAATGAAGAATTCCTTTAAAATTCCACCAAACATACAACATCACTTTTTTCGCATGCAAGTCAGGTTTTGGCGTGGGCTGCGGAGCCTCATTTTTGTCCAACCATTGAGGCCGCCTTTTCAAATTAACATACAGCACCCATTGTTCATCTCCGGTAACAATTTGCTCTAAAAACGGCAAACTGTTTTGACGAGAGAGGAGCGAACTGCAAATTGTGACTCTGATTACGGTTGTTGTCGGTCAACTCATGAGGAACCCATTTTCCAAACTTTTGGACTTTGCCAAGTGCACGCAATTGATTGGAA
The DNA here is from genome assembly GCF_014108245.1 of Pipistrellus kuhlii. NCBI lineage: Eukaryota > Metazoa > Chordata > Mammalia > Chiroptera > Vespertilionidae > Pipistrellus > Pipistrellus kuhlii. The sequence continues at coordinate 11,913,616 of NW_023425521.1, read as the reverse complement.
ATTGTTTTTTGTGAACAATTTAAAGTTGTCGCAAGCTCTTGTTGGGTAATTTGAGGATTTTGCACCAAAAGAGCTTGAAGAGCTTCTTTTTTTTCTTTTTCTTTTTTTTAATATATTTTATTGATTTTGTACAGAGAGGAAGGGAGAGAGATAGAGAGTTAGAAACATCGATGAGAGAGTCATCGATCAGTTGCCTCTTGCACACCCCCTACTGAGGATATGCCCGCAACCAAGGTACATGCCCTTGACCGGAATCGAACCCGGGTCCCTTCAGTCCCCAAGCCAACGCTCTATCCATTGAGCTAAACCGGTCCCGGCTTGAAGAGCTTCTTGATCAAAATTGGACACACGGCCTCGACCACTCTTGTCATCTAACGAAAAATTTCCCTCGCGAAATTTCTCAAACCAACGCTGGCATTTTCTGGCGCTAACTGCATCTTGACCAAGAGTACTACAGATGTTTTTTGCAGCCTCACTTGCTTTTCTTCCTAATTGGAACTCGTAAAGCATGCAGTGCCGAATATGCTCTCTATCCGCCATCTTCTTAGCCCTAGTTTTGCAACAAAAACCAAACCAAACACAAACTTTTTCAAGCAAAACTTGTTAATTGCACTTCACACGTTCTGTAGATACCACGTGTTTGAAGGTTATGTCAATACAAGTCAACGCCAAGCAAGATTTTAAACGAATGTTTAAAAACGACATTAATTATTACTAGACCTGATACCTGCCAGCCTGATCACATATAGGCTGCCTGGAGTGGTTAGGGGTGATCAGGCTGGCAGGTAGAAGCAGTTAGGGGCAATCAGGAAGGCAGGCAGGCAAGGAGTTGGAAGCCAGCAGTACTGGATTGTGAGAGGGATGTCCGACTAACTGTTTAGGCCCAATCCTGGTGGGACATCCAGCAGTCAAGCATTTCATTTTATTACATTCTAAAAGAAAAAACTGACAATATGAATTTCTTCTTTATAGGCAATTGCATTAAAAAGTGATCAGAAAACAATAAAATGTCATTACTTACAATGTGTGACTCCAGCCAGAGTTTGGTAAAAAGTGGGAGTATCACTATCATCAGTGAGGGTCACATATACACCTCCAGACAGTAGCCAACGAGAGAAAGTAAAAGCATCTTTGTTTACAAGAAGCCAATTTCTAAACTTTTCATAGTTTACCTTTTCACCCTATGATTAGGAAAGAAAAAACATAGTTTAGTCAAAATTTAAAGTATCTTTCTTGGAACATGCACAACTTGAAATCTGCAATTAGTTGACATTAATCTACAAAGGAAGAATTATCTAAATAAATTATCTTATAATCTTGGAAATCAAGGTGTTTTCAAAAACAATTGTACTTCAGAACTTCCATTTACTCGAAATCTATATGCAAATTGCAACTTATTTCATCAACTCATTAAAGCAGTGCATTACTACTACTAAGTCATATTTTATTTGCTAAGGTATTATATATCCTAAAATCAGTAAACTGCATTTCTTTTAATATTTAATAAACCCAATTTTTACTTAACTTACCCCTCTTCTTTAGCACCTCAATCTAAATTAGCATATTTTAATTAAACACATATGAAATTTAAGTGCTCTTTTAAGTTTTGTTGGCAAATTAAAAACAACTTTCCCAGAGTCCTCAATCAGAAGGCATCAATGAAAACATGTATTCACAAGTCAACTAGAATATAAAAAAGAAACAAGTAGATTTATATTTCTTTGCTTTCTTTCCTTGCTAAGACTTCTTTGCCTTGTTAAATCTCTGGGGGGAAAAAGTATGCAGGCTGGGAAAAAACATCACATAGCTATGCAAATCAATCTCTATGGAAGACAAGACTTAGGTTGAGAGAGGACCAGATGTTGCTATGAGAAAAAGGGAGACTCAGCTCACTCAGGGAAATATAATCAGGAATGACACTCAGGAAATATTAAGGGATTCAAATAACTTATAACCTAAAAGAACTATGATGGAGCCCTAGCCAGTTTGGCTCAGTGGATAGAGCCTTGACTCGAAAACTGAAGGGTCTTGGGTTTGATTATGGTCAAGGGCATATACCTCGGTTGCCTGGCCCTGGTTGGGATGGGTGCAGGCGACAACCAATAGTTGTGTCTCTCTCACATAGATGTTTTTCTCTCTATCTCTCCCACTCCCTTCTACTCTCTCAAAAAAAATCAATGGGAAAATATCCTCAAGTTAGGATTAAAAAAAAAAATTAAATAAGTAAAAACCAAACAAATAAAAAATATGAATTTTTACTTTAAAATATATATACAGTAAGAAAAAAACAATACAACTCCTATGTAGATTTCCTTTATAACATTATTTATCAAGGCTAATAAAGCCAAGACAGAAAAAGCAGAGACCCATTCCATGATTCCATGTCTCTGAAATCTAGGTGTTAGGTCTGTATTTTTTAGCTATAGTACTTTTTACAGTTTGGGGGTTGTTTTTAGGAGTGCAAAAACACACAAAACATTTTGGAAGATTTAAAAATAAGACTATTCTAAGAAAACTGATACCAAAACATGGTTATTTGAAAAGCTAGGGTCTTGGATACAATCATCAGATACATTATTCAGAAATTATAGCAGGTAAATACATCAAATAGCTGAATCAGATAAAATTAGCCCATTTATAATGTTGAGTTTTTATCTAAGTATCTAATGATTTATATAGCCTTACATATGAATGTTTCAATACCTTGACCTTTCATTTCTTTGATCTTCCCTCTTCCAAAGCGCTTGTCCTTCATAAAACACTATCCCAGATATTTCCTACCAGTCTTATAATTTTCTTAAAATAACCATTGCTCTTCTCAAAAATGCAATTTTAAGCTTCTCCCTATCACAATTTCCTCTTATAAGCACATGCCTTCTAGTAACCCAACTCCAGTGATTTTTTTTTTATTTCACAGGACCTACAACAATGAGCTACCCTTCAAATCTAATGATCAGTTCTCAGTGATCAGAAGTCAACTCATCTGACCTTTCAGTTTATTTGACTTAGCTGAACACTCCTTCCTCTTAAAACATTTTTTATCACTTGGCTTCCAGGACATTATTCACTCTTGGGTCTCCCCACAGGCTCCTGTTTTGAATTCCTCTTCATCTTGCCAATTTCTAAACATTGGAATATATGATTCAGTCTTCCGATTTGTTTTCTATCTATAAGCCCATAAATCCTTTTCCTTGGACTCCAACCTATTATGTCAAAAGGAAAGCTGACAACTCCACTTGAATGTCTAATATGATTCTCAAATTTAATTATGCCCCAAACCTCCCTCTCTAGTAGTCTTAACCATTTCAGTTAATGATAATTAATTTACTAAATTAGGCGTACACCTTAGTCATTCTCTTCTCTTTCTATCACAGCCCATAATCAATTAAAAAAGATCTTGTCAACTTCGCCTTCAAAATAAATATAGAATCTAAATCTAAAAACTTATCACCTCACTACCACATACGATCTAAATGGCCATTACCTCTTACTTGGGTCATTCAGATATCTCAATTGGACTCTGTCCAGCCTATCCTAAACATAAAAGCTAAAATGATCATATTTAAAAAAACAAAAACATGCCAAAACCGGTTTGGCTCAGTGGATAGAGTGTCAG